>NC_079217.1:60338658-60667829 GCF_029633865.1 Lampris incognitus
TATCTGCCATTGACTCAGTTTGTAAGTCACTTTGGAAAAAAACTTATTTTGATTCTTCATAGACATGATACACGCAAGCATCAAGTTGTGTTTATATATTTGTGTGTGTGTGTGTGTGTGTGTGTGTGTGTGTGTGTGTGTGTGTGTTTCCAGCGATCCTGTGTATTTGCAGAGGGGGCCTCTGAGACAAGGATATCCTCCTCTTTCAACACACACACACACAGACCATAAATGAGTCAGACAGGCGACACAAAATCCACCCAGCCAGTCACATGACAGGAAACCTAAAGAGAGTCGTCACCGTGTTTAACTAAGGATAACAAATACTGCAAACACACGTTATACCTCATAAAGGCCGCAGCTTACTGCTGGCTAACGCTGCTGAATCTGTGCGTGTGCGTGTCCTAGCAGCAGCACTTCGCAGTTCATGGTCGATTCTCCCCCTCTAAACATATTGTAACGTGCATGGATAAGTAGACCCGTTGACCCTTGGCTAACGGGTCGGACCCTACAGTCGACTGGTTAACGTTGTGGCCCGGGGTGCAGGAGATACGGGTTCGCATCCCGTTAGCCAAGGGCCAACGTGTCTCCTTATCCATGCACGTTACACTACCCCCCCCCCTCCGGGAAGCGCGTCCGCGCGCATCCCACTTCTGACACGACGCAGCGAATTAAGGGGGGCGGCCCGGGAACCGTCGCCACAGCCGGGACTCGAACCCGTGGCTCCCACACCGCAAACGACTACGCTAACCAGTCGACGAAAGGGTCCGACCCGTTAGCCAAGGGCTACCGAGCCTATTCATCCGTGATCGTTACAATATTGTAACAATTGTGCAACTAGTCACCCGTGGTGCGGGCGACCCGGGTCCGCGTCCCGACTGCCCCCTGAATTGACCTTTCGCAAAGTACCGCCCCAGAACGGTGCTTGTCCAATCCCACCTTAGCAACGGTCCGTCAAGCTTTCAAACACACAGCAAAACGCTGAAGCGGTGTGCCCATGGGATCTGCGAATCGGATACTAGATATGTGGAAAGTTTGGAGGGGTGTCATTTTCTTTCCCTTCCCGAAACCCAGAACGCAAGAAGCCCAATGTGGGCAACAGATTTGGCAGTATAGCGGACCCCATGGCCAGCTTAACCCATCCAGAATCAACACAAATACCTGTCTGCTCCAAGCTAAGCTAGCTACTAGCTAGTATTGATAGCTAATACAGCTACCGTATTATTACTGTTACTTTTACCCACACAATGCGCTGATTTCTTCCTTCGTGTTTTGGTGTTTTCCGGCTACTTCCTGGATAGTTCTGAAACGCTTGACGGGCATAGCAACAGTAACTAAGGGGGGCGGGACTTTGCGAAAGGTCAATTCGCCACATCGGTGTCAGAAGTGGGCTGGTGAGACCGCGAGGCCGTCGGAAGCGCGTGCATCCAGAGGCGTGAGGGAGGTGATCTGCTGAAGCGCGGGGACGCGCTTCCGGAAGGAGGGGGGGTTGTGTAACTAGACTCGCTAGCCCGTTGGCTAACGGGTCGGACCCGTTAGTGCAGTCGCAGGTGCTGCGGGCGACCCGGGTTCGGTTCCCGGCTGCCCCCTTCTGAATTCGCTACAATGTTAACGATAAGCTTCGGAGAAGGCGTCTTTCGCTTCCCTTGAGAGGAGCTGCTAACGACCCAGGTAGACATCCAGCGATTGAGCTAAGCTAGGCTAAAGTCACCGCTCAGCGTGGCTTCAAAATGCTCACAGACATAAAGACAAATATATATTGTCTGAGTTTTGTCAGACTCTACGTGAGTATTACACGCGGTTAAAACCCCAGAAACCGATCTGTGTCTGACTTTCTGTCTATATGGAGGGATCCGACGACGTCTTTATAGTTCAGTGTCTTTATTTCAACAGTGGCGGTTATATTCATACAGTAGCTAGCTCCGCAGTAGCGACTCGTCTGAGGGCTAAACATGGACTGACGATTATGTGGTTCCCCTGCGCCCTCACGCGTCAGATGGACCAATCAGCTTGCAGCTAACTTGACAGCCAATAGGAGTGCTTGTATCACATCAACCTTATAGACAAACGGGCTGTTACAGTCTACAGCAGTGTTTCTCAACCGGGGGTCCGCGGACCCCTAGTGGTCCGTGGTGTAATTGCAAGGGGTCCGTGAAAATAAAATATCTTTAAAAAAAAGATCCTATGACATTTATAGAAATAGGATTATTTTACTCAAATGTGACTGAGGCCTTTATCTACCTAAACTATAAAGGGTAACAGGACTTTTTTTCTCTAATTACATCTGTTTCACAAGTGTAATTTATTGTATTTTAATAAGAGATCTCGCTCCCGTTTGCATTGTTAAAAGTTACTGCATAAAAATTCTGTTTTTACATACATCTGAAAGTTACTGAATACATATTCTGTTTTGTTACATATATCTGAAAGTTACTGCATAAGAATTCTGTTTTGTTAACTATATCTAAGTTACAACTGAAAGCTCTTATTTTTGCCCCAAAGAGTGAATAAATGCTATAATGCAATTTAAAATGCAGTTTCTACTGTTTCTATCAAATTGCAACCCCCCTCCCCCAAGATCAGGTGGAGGGGTCCTCAGGGTAGATCAAAAATACGCAGGGGATCCAGGACCCCAAAAAGGTTGAGAACCACTGTTCTAGAGACTATCACAGACTGTTCCTTTAAATTCGAGAGAAGCAGGCCAGCTGCGGGAAACCCCGACCAGAGCCGGGGGGGGGGGGGAACCAGAGTCACCTGACGTCACGCTGAGAACAACACACGGTTTAGCTGAACTTCTGGACCGCGTCGGTCCAGTTCCACCAACACCAGGGATCCACTCCAACCCAACAACAAGCTGAGTCAGGCGGCAGCTCTTCCCTACACAGAAGAGTCCAGAAGCTTTTCTGTGGGCAGACTTGAGAGGCATGTTACCATGGAGACGGTTTATGGGATGTAGCAGGCCGGTCGCTAATCGGTTTAGCGTCATGTAGAGACGCAGAGGGAGGCTACTGAACAGCAGAGCGGAGAGATAACCGAGAGAGCAAGCAGGCCGGCGAGGGAGGAGGAGGAGGGGGAGAGAAGGAGCTGGAGAAACGAGAGAAAGGACGAAATGTAGAGATGCAGAAGAGGAGAGAGAGGATACAGAGGAAGAGATGGAGAGATAGACTGACAGAGTGAGAGAGAATATTTTGAAAGAGATCTTAAGAGAGGTGGTGTGTGGGTGTGTGGGAGGAGATCTTGTCCGAGACAAACTGAGTTTGAGTGCATTACTACACAACGACTATACAAACACTGCATGACTGATGACTGAGTCATCATCAGCTGGGGTCAGTTGTGTGTGTGTGTGTGTGTGGGGCCACGCGTATGTAGGAATCTTATGAGGTGCCATTTAGGCCATATATCAAGACAGCTTGCACATACACTTCCACCTTGAACATGCACATAAAAAGCTCACACATACCACTCCTTCCTTGCACACGCACAACTTTCTTAATTCACGTCATTAAAAGCTTGTGAGGAAAAGTGTATGTGCAAGCTCTTTATGTGCATGTGCAAGGTGAAAGTAGTGTGTGCGTGAACTTTTTATGTGTTATATGTGAGAAAATTTAGTTTATGTGTGAGGTAAACGTAGTGTTTGTGTGAGCTTTTTATGTTCATGTGTGAGGTAAAAAATAGTGTGTGTGCAAGTTTTTCGTGTGAGCAAATGCAGTGTGTGTGCAGGCTCTTTATGTATATGTGTGAGAAAAAGTAGTGCATGTGCAAGCCTTCTTGATATATGGCCTAAACGGCACCTCGTAGAATCTGGGTATATCTCTTCTTACCCGGCCAGCGTCCGGTTCTCAAATTCTGACAAGTGATACACAAATCACAGATCCAAGAAAAGAACAGTTCATGTGTGTGTGTCTGTGTGTGTGCGCGTGTGTGTGTAATAATAACTCAGTGCACTATGTAAAGTAAGGTCATGGAGGTTTAAATGGAAGTATACCAAAAATAATCCTTCTAACAAGCTCCACTAGAGACCGATCAGTACCGCGGTGTTCTAGGCCCATAAAACACACTTCTTCATTTATCTTCAAACACACTGTCCAAGGAATAACAACACAAACACACTGTCCTAGGGATAACAACACAAACACACTGTCCCCGGGATAACAACACAAACGCACTGTCCTAGGGATAACAACACAAACGCACTGTCCTAGGGATAACAACACAAACACACTGTCCCAGGGATAACAACACAAACACACTGTCCTAGGGATAACAACACAAACACACTGTCCCTGGGATAACAACACAAACGCACTGTCCAAGGAATAACAACACAAACACACTGTCCTAGGGATAACAACACAAACACACTGTCCCTGGGATAACAACACAAACGCACTGTCCTAGGGATAACAACACAAACACACTGTCCTAGGGATAACAACACAAACACACTGTCCCTGGGATAACAACACAAATACACTGTCCTAGAGATAACAACACAGATACACTGTCCTAGGGATAACAACACAAACACACTGTCCTAGGGATAACAACACAAACACACTGTCCTAGGGATAACAACACAGATACACTGTCCTAGGGATAACAACACAAACACACTGTCCCAGGGATAACAACACAAACACACTGTCCTAGGGATAACAACACAAACACACTGTCCCTGGGATAACAAAACAAACACACTGTCCCAGGCATAACACACTGTCCTAGGGATAACAACACAAACACGCTGTCCCAGGGATAACAACACAAACACACTGTCCTAGGGATAACAACACAAATACACTGTCCTAGGGATAACAACACAGATACACTGTCCTAGGGATAACAACACAAACACACTGTCCCAGGGATAACAACACAAACACACTGTCCTAGGGATAACAACACAAATACACTGTCCTAGGGATAACAACACAGATACACTGTCCTAGGGATAACAACACAAACACACTGTCCCAGGGATAACAACACAAACACACTGTCCCAGGGATAACAACACAAACACACTGTCCTAGGGATAACAAAACAAACACACTGTCCCAGGCATAACACACTGTCCTAGGGATAACAACACAAACACGCTGTCCCAGGGATAACAACACAAACACTGTCCTAGGGATAACACGCTGTCCTAGGGATAACAACACAAACACTGTCCTAGGGATAACACACTGTCCTAGGGATAACACACTGTCCTAGGGTTAACAACACAAACACGCTGTCCCAGGGATAACAACACAAACACTGTCCTAGGGATAACACACTGTCCTAGGGATAACAACACAAACACACTGTCCTAGGGATAACAACACAAACACGCTGTCCCAGGGATAACAACACAAACACTGTCCTAGGGATAACACACTGTCCTAGGGTTAACAACACAAACACTGTCCTAGGGATAACACACTGTCCTAGGGTTAACAACACAAACACGCTGTCCTAGGGATAACAACACAAACACACTGTCCTAGGGATAACAACACAAACACATTGTCCCAGGGATAACAACACAAACACTGTCCTAGGGTTAACAACACAAACACTGTCCTAGGGATAACACACTGTCCTAGGGTTAACAACACAAACACGCTGTCCCAGGGATAACAACACTGTCCTAGGGTTAACAACACAAACACGCTGTCCCAGGGATAACAACACTGTCCTAGGGTTAACAACACAAACACGCTGTCCCAGGGATAACAACACTGTGCTATTTGATGTATTTCAGCTGTGGCCCGGACCCGTCCCACACCCGACACTTTCATCCGGCACCACATACCACGGGGAATGATGGCACTTGGGTGGTCCGCTCCTGTTTGCCAGATCTGGGCCAGAACCAAGCCATAGCAGTGCCACATGTGCCACATATTTGCCAAAGGTGGCCCATATTTGTTTTGTGATATTTGGGCCATATTCACCATTTACCACACGGGCCACTTCAGGGTCAAATCCAGATCACATGTTGCCCAGAGCACCGCGTCTTTGCCAAAAAAGGCCCGCGTGTGATTTGGCATATTTGGGCCATATTTGCTATGATACATGTGGGCCACTTCAGGCTCACATCCAGTTCGTCAGGGCCAGAAGAAGACCATCCGGATGCCATCTGGGAACCAGTATAACTTAATGAAGGAGGTGTTTGCTGGGCAGAGCTCACGTGGCCCGGCGAGGCCTAAGTGATAACCTCGCTCTCTATTTGACTTCAGAGTAAAAGCCCTCCACACCCAGTCTGCACCGCAGGCAGATGTTGTTCTCCAACTCCTCAGAGGAGTCCTCCCCAAAACCACCCACACCTCCCCGTACGTCTCCCTGTACAGTGAGCTTGACTGTGGGCCAAGGCATTATGGGAGGAGAGGATAACAGCCCAACATGGGTGTGGGTTCATGTGGGTGGTGCCCTGCCACAACCGACATGGCAGCACAGTGACCAAGTGAAACATTCACAACAAATCCACATCCGGTCTGTATAAAAACACACGTGTTGACACCACTACACGTTTTACAAGTTGGACAAGAACCGACTTGACGTTTGCGACTTGCCAGATCTGAACCACCTGCCGGTTCAGTTTTGGGAAGACAAGGTGAGGACACATCACACACTCGGAACAGAAGGCACGGTTCTGCTTCACTTCTACTCACGCGGAGATAACCCGTTAAAGGGACATGCCGCTGTTTTGCACCGTCTATTTACAACCGCCGGCGCGTTTCCAGACAATTTCCCACTGCACGCCGAAATGTTTCTGATTTTCTTTTCTTTCTTTACTTAAAGCATCTCCCCTTCCTTCCAGGCGGCCATTGGTCCTCCCCCATTTATTTCATCGCGGTTGGAAAATCAACTTGGACAAACTTGAAACTTCTCAGATCGATCCGCGCTTTCAGCTGCATTATCCCACGGCCATGACGTCACTTTGACCGCAACAAAGAAGGTTTCAAGTCTCTGCAAAGTTGAGTTTCGCAGAAAATGAGAGAAAACCGGCGGCTGTCAGGATTCAGAGGAGAAGGAAAACACCGCAGCATGCTGTGGAAACTGGTTCGGGAAGAAGTGCGGGAGAACATGCGGAAACTCCGGTAGGAGCCTCCAAATCCGCGCAAAATCCATGCAGGAATTAGTACACCATTACCTTTAATTGGACAAACCTGGAAAGCAGTTGGACTCCCTCGGTGACGTCTGCTGTGTCTCAGCTCCACCGGGGCATAAGGCGGCTGTCTCACGGGGGGGGGGCGCCTTGGTTCAACAACACACACCCCTGCACACTCACAGTGCGCACGCGCACACCACACAACGCGCACACGGGGTAAATTGGATAATAACACAACCGGGGTGGTAACGTGGAACCCAGTTCGGTCCGTCTGCAAAAGCCTTTAACAGGTCAAACTAAGACTTGCGGAAGTCAAGGGTGTTATTTAACGCACGCAGACAAAGATTAGTCTGACTTCCTCTACACTTCTTGTTCGGAAAGAATTGACTAAGTTTCGTTTCTTCAGTTTCCATGCTGCTGGCCGCTCAGCTTTTTTCTATTAAAACATCATTGACCCCTGGCGGCCATGTCTGGTAACGACAGTAGGAATTTCACCGAGCTGAGTTTCCCTGCAGGGAGGGGCAACGTGATTCAGAAAGGGCTGGTGTGATGCAGGTTTTTGTTCCAACCAAGCGGTTACACACCCAGTTCTATTAGACAACCAACAGGCTTAGCTAAGGACCTTCATTTGTTGACTCAAGTTGTGTAACTGCTTGGTTGGAACAAAGACCTGCACCCACACACCGGCCCTTTCTGGGTCATGTTGCCCATCCCTGCAAGAACCCCAGCCACTGAGGATGCACAAGCCAGTGCATTCTTAATGCCGGTCTCAAGCCCGGATACATGGGGAGGGTTGCATCGGGTCGGGCATCCGGCATAAGACCTTTGCCAAATCAAATATGCGGATCATAAATCAGATTTCCAAAAGTCCCCAAAATATTTGAGTTGGGTAAATTACACTCACAAAGGAGATCAGAGTGGCAAAAAGGCGCTACTCTGAAAAGCTGAAAAACAAGTTTTCTGCCAACGACCTATCACCAGTCTGGAGAGGTTTGACAGACATGGCCAACTACAGGACCAACCAGCTGATGACCTAAATGGGTTTTACTGCAGGTTTGATAATCTAACTTTCACAACTTTCACCCTCTCCAGCCATAATACACAATCAACTGTGCCCCCTGCCAGCCCCCACCCCCACCCCCACCCGCCCTTAGGATCCGTGTTGAGGACGTGCGCCAGCTCTTCCAGAGACAGAAAACCAGGAAGGCACCAGGCCCGCATGGCATGTCACCCTCCTGTCTGAAAGTCTGTGCAGACCAGCAGGCCCCCATTTTCACACTGATCCTCAACTGATCACTGGAGCTGTGTGAAGTACCCTCCTGCTTCAAGAGCTCCACTGTCATGCCGGTCCCCAAGAAACCCTATAATCACAGGATTAAATCACTACAGGCCAGTTGCCCTAATGTCTGTGGTGATGAAATCCCTTGAGAGACTGGTGTTGGACCACCTGAAGGAAATCACAGGCCCCAGGCCTGTGATTTCTGCAGGCAATCAGTTTGCCTGATTGCCTGATTTCTGCAGGCAAACTGCAGGCTTGACCCCCTGCAGTTCGCCTACCGAGCAAACGGGTCAGTGGAGGATGCAGTCAAAATGGGATTGCACTACATCTTCCAACACCTCGACTCCCCGGGGACACACGCAAGGGTCCTGTTTGTGGACTTCAGCTCAGCGTTCAACTCCATCGTCCCAGATATCCTGCACTCCAAACTCACCCGGCTCACTGTACCAGCCCCCATCTGCCGGTGGATTCAAAACTTCCTGACAGACAGGAGGCAGCAGGTGAGGCTGGGGAAAACCACATCCAGCACCCAGACAATCACCGCTGCCCCCCCTCCCCCAGGTATGTGTGCTCTCCCCTCTACTCTTCCACCTCTACAGAAATAACAGCACCTCAGGAGACCCGTCTGTTAAACTCTGAAGTTTGCAGATGACACAATCTTCATTGGCCTTATCTGGGATGTTGACGAGTCTGCATGTAGACGGAAGACTGAACAGCTGGCCCTTCGGTGCGGCCATAATACTTCCTTCTCGCCATCATATCAGCCAGCTCTCTCCCTTTACCAGTCACAGTGCCAACATTCAAAGTTCTGACTCTCACCTCCACACTCCTACCCTTCCTCCTCTCCCGCTGCCTCTGCACATGCCTTCCCCCTCTCCTTCTCCTTCACCCAACAGTAGCATAGTTTCTATCAGCAGTCTGCTGGCCAACAGTACTGGTGGCGGTCATTGGTAACCCGGGCCTCGACTGATCCCGTATGGAAATCTGATTTATGATCCGCATATTTGATTTGAACTCGCTGGAGGGACTACATGTCCAGTCTGGCCTGGGAACACCTTGGGATCCCCCTAGAAGAGCTGAGGGCGTTGCTGGGGAGAGGGACATCTGGAGTGCCCTACTTAGCTTGCTGCCACCACAACCCCACCCTGGAGAAGCGGCTGATGATGAGATGAGATATTCGATTTGGCAAAGATTTTACTCCGGATGCTCTTCCCGGCGCAACCCTCCCCATTTATCCGGGCTTGGGACCGGCACTGAGAAGGCACTGACTTGTGCATCCTCAGTGACCTCGCAATACTTATAACCAGTACACAGTAGTCGAATGTGTATTTACAATTGTACATATGTATTGCACAAACATTTGTGTTGCACATCTGGTTCAAAAAGATAGTGCACATTGTCGGTAGGCGAGACATCTTGAGCGGAGGGGGCTATTTACAAAGTGTCATATTTACATAATAAATGTTTATTCTTGCACCATGTTGTTAAGTGTTCATGGGAGAGATGGCCTGTGGGGGGAAAATGTTCCTATGTCTGATGGGTTTGATGCCCATCACTCTGTAGTGCTTGCCGGAGGGTATCAAACAGACTGTGTCCTGGGTGTGGGGGGGTGGGGGGTCTGTCCTGATTCTGCCCACCCGTTTCCGGGCTCTGGAGATGTACAAGTCCTGCAGGGTGGACAGGGGAGTGCCCGTGATTTTTCTCTGCTGACCTTACTGTTCACTGCAGTCTGTTCCTGTCCTGTTTCGTTGCTGCTCCGTTTGTTTCAGTGTTTGTCCTGCAAAGAAAGTACAAGTAGTACATATATTTGTTGATCATGTTTATAGCATGTGTTGATAGACTGGAGCAGAATAACACCAAGGGATAACTGTTCATGTTTTCTGGCTGGACAGGGGTTTTCTGTTACTCTGGTAGTTGTGGCAATAGTATGGCTAAAACCTCCCCTTACTGTAAACTACTTTAGGCTTTTTGTTTTCCTGCAGGAGGTGGCTTGGAAATAGTAACAGTCCCAGATGTTGGCTTTTAGTCTCGTTTTCCATCTCATCTGTCCTTGTTGCGCAAACATCTCCACCTAGTGTCCAACTCCCCTTACTGCAATGAAGCCCAACCCAACGCCTTCAACCTATCTGCCCATTCATTTCACATTCCACTCTCTCGCTCTCTCTCTCTCTCTCTCTCTCTCTCTGTGTCTCTCTCTCTCTCTCTCTCTCTGTCTCTCTCTCTCTCTCTGTCTCTGTCTCTCTCTGTCTCTCTGTCTCTCTCTCTCTCTCTTCCAATCTACCTCAACCTAACCTCCATCAGAGGCAGGTTACTACCAACAAAATGGACAAAATACGATTAAGAATCTGAAGGTTTGGGATATCAGGGGGGACTGAAAGAGTGGACTGTCTGTCAAATGTTTTTTCTTAATTTCTTGTTAATTGCATCCTTCGCCGTTTTCCATCCTCAGGAATCGGAAGCAATCTATTGTATTTTCTATCATGTACTTGCGTGCACAAAAGGGACGACGTGTCATGTCACCCAGCCCACAGCAGTGTAACACAAAAGATAAAAACACACATCCAAAATTTCCGAAAAACGACACCACCAAAAACATACAAAAACAGAGAGCAAGCAAAAAGAAAAGAAAAGAAAAACAGTTAACAACACAGCCCCCCCCCTTTTTCTCCCCAATTGTACTTGGCCAATTACCCCACTCCTCCGAGCCATCCCAGTCGCTGCTCCACCCCCTCTGTTGATCCGGGGAGGGCTGCAGACTACCACATGCCTCCTCCCATACAGGTGGGGTCGCCAGCCGCTTCCCTTGAATGCCTTTATTGTCATCGTACTTTTCAATACTTCGAAACTGGGAGTGCGACTCCACTGTGGTGCAGCAATAAAATAAATAAAAAGCACACATTAAAAAGACAAGAATGGGATAAAACTGCAATGGAATAAAGTAGAAAATAGCAAGACAAGATGAATAAAGGAGCAGCAATGGGATAAAGTGCAGGCATTAGAGTGCGAGAGGTGGCTGTGAGAGGTTTAATAGTGCGATTATTGCGTTTGGGAAAAAGCTGTTGGAGAATCTGCTGGTTTTGGGTCTGATGGAACTGAAGTGCCTGCCAGAGGGTCATAGTTCAAACAGGTGGTTGCCGGGGTGTGAATTGTCCTTGATGACGCTTTTGGCTCTTGAGAGGGTCCGGCTATGGGCAATGTCTGAAAGAGGAGGGAGGGAGGGGGCAACCGAGGATTTGTTCTGCTGTCCTGGTGATTCTCTCGAGAGCCTTTTTGTCTGCGGCGGAGCAACCAGCAAACCGCGCCGGCATGCAGGATGCGAGGATGCTCTCGAGTGTGGATCTGTAGAAGGACACCAGCAGCTTCACGCTCGTGTTGTTTTTCCTGAGTAACCTCTGGAGATGTAGCCGCTGCTGAGCCTTTTGGACCACTGCCGTGGTGTTTGGTGACCATGACAGACAGTCCGTCACGTGGATTCCCAGGAGTTTGGATGAGTGGACTCTCTCCACGCACTCGCCATTTATGGAGAGAGGCTGGGGGGGGGGGGTTGTATTTTCTGAAGTCAATTATGAGTTCTTTTGTTTTTGTGGGGTTTAGGACGAGGTTATTTGCAGAGCACCACTCGGACAGATTCTGGACTTCCTGTGGGTAAGCAGACTCGACACCGCCTGTTGTGAGCCCGACCACAGTGGTGTCGTCAGCGAATTTTATGATGGAGTTTGAAGGGAAAGCTGGTAAACAGTTGAAGGTGTACAGTGAGTAGAGGAGGGGGCTCAACACGCAACCCTGCGGTGAGCCGGTGCTGAGGGAGATGGTGGAGGGGAGGTGGGGTCCAACTCTGACTGACTGTGGGCGGTTTGTTAGAAAGTCCTTGATCTAGCTGCAAGTAGCCGGGGGGGAGGCCGAGGGTCAGCAGTTTGTTTATCAGGATGTCAGGAATGATTGCGTTAAAAGCGGAGCTGTAGTCCACAAAGAGCATCCTGACGTAGCTGTTCCTCTGCTCGAGATGGCTCAAGGCAGCGTGAAGGGTGGTGGACAATGCATCTTCTGTGGATCTGTTTGGCCTGAATGCGAACTGATGGGGGGGGGGTCCAGGGAAGGAGGGAGACTGGTTTGTATAGTATGTTTGAGTACTAGTCTCTCAAAACTCTTCATAACCACAGGGGTGAGGGCTACCGGGTCTGTAGTCTGCTAGGCTGTTTGAGGATGGTTTCTTAGGGACCGGGATGATAGTTGCTGTTTTCAGAGGGGTGGGGACGGAGGCCTGCGAGAGCGATAGGTTGAAGATGTTGGTAAAAACACTAGAGAGTTCGTGGCAGCATGCTCTGAGCACCTTTCCGGGTATCCCGTCAGGGCCAGCAGCCTTCCTTTGGATTCACTGCTTTGAAGGCCTGTCTCACCAAGCAGGAGTGTCAGTGACCAAGGGGGGTGGAGAAGAGACGCTCCTGGTCTCAAAGCGGGCAAATAAGTTATTAAGCTCCTCTACCAGCAGGGCTCCATTTGTTGTAATCGCAGTTCGTTTGCTGCCTTTGTGGTTAGTGAGATGTTGTAGCCCCTGCCACGCTCGTCTTGGGTTGTTCTCCGAGACGTGGTCCTCGATTTCCCCTTTATAGGCCAGTTTTCACCTGACAGTGAGGAGTTTCACCAGGGGGACTTGGCGCGTGGGGGGATCACGTTATTCCCCCTCCAGTTCCCCCTCCCCCCCGAACAGAGGATGCGCGAGTGCAGCGATCAGGACACATACCCACATCCGGCTTCCCACCCGCAGACACGGCCAACTGTGTCTGTAGGGACGCCCGACCAAGCCGGAGGCAACACGGGGATTCGAACAGGCGATCCCCGTGTTGGTAGACCTCTACGCTACCCGGATGCCCCCTCCTCTGTGCTTTAATACACAACAATACAGATTTTTGTTGCAGGTTCTTAAAATCCTCTGTTTGTGGGCAGGAGAAGACGAGAGAGGCGACATGTGCAGGAATGGTGTTATGAAGGTGTGCTGGATGAGGAGGTCTGGGCCCGCCTGACGGCTGGATGAGGAGTGGCGAGCCATTAGAAGTTCTGGTGTTGTTGTGTTGTGTGGAAGCGCTGCTGCTTCTGCAGGATGCTATTAATCTTTAACACCATGGCAGCAGCGGAGCCACGCGGAGTCATGTGAGACGCTGCACTTTACTCTCGCACCAAGACCCGAGACGGCAGCACCCCATCACCCGCCGCGCCGTCCAGCACACACGCAACTGGATTTGGAAGGCCGGTTCAGACTAAAGCACACCGTACGGTAAGTGTTTCAAGCTCTTCACCTCCTCTTCACCAGCCTAACTGGCTGCACCTCCACCCGTCTGTCTGCCCCGCGCTCCTTTTCTCCAAAACTTGCTCCTCTACTTTTACTTCGCGTGCGTCGTGCCGCGCGTCGTTGTGCGCAGCTTTCAGGGGGGGTCTCGGCACGTCTGTCACGCGCCCCCACGGTGCTCTCTCGGGGGTGGTGTTCAGATGCGCCCCGCGGAGGGCGGAGATAATGCAGGTGAACCTAAACCAGCTGACTTCCCGGGTCACTTCCCCCCCTGTCTGCTGTCAGTCTGTCGGGTCAGGTGGTGTGCTGGAGTCCACATGACGCACCCCGAGAGTCGCGCAGTTATACAGCAGGTCTCTAACTGCTACTCACCTGGACGGTGAACACAGCGATTGATTATCTATTTATTTTATTACTTTATTGATCCCCGCGGGGAAACTCTTCCTCTGCATGTAACCATGGACCATCTCGCCATGCCTTGCTCAGGGGCATAGACAGCAGCACTAACCCTAACATGCATGTCTTTTTGATGCTGGGGGAAACCGGAGCACCCGGAGAAACCCCACCGCAGACACGGGGGAGAACATGCAAACTCCACACAGAGGACGACCTGGGATGACCCCAAGGTTGGACAGCCCCGGGGTTCGAACCCAGGACCTTCTTGCTGTGAGGCGACAGCGCTAACCGCTGCGCCACCGTGCCGCCCACTTATTGCGGACTTTACAAATTAAAAAATCAATCATCAATAAAACATTTAAATGGAAAAGGAATAACGAATAACTAGATAAAATAATTGATAAATACATCAATCAGAAATAAATACCTAAATCAATAGAATGTGTAAATCAGTTTATTAAATCAGTTTTTAAGAAGGAAATAGATTGCTGAATTCATGAACCCATTTACCAATACCTGTTTTAAAAGGGGAGATCCCTCTTTCCATTTTCCTTCTGATTTACCGGTTGTTTTTCCATTTGCAAATTCCATAATGGTTGGCCATGAATGGCAAACTGGAGACCAAGCCTTGGTGAAGGAACAGATTATTTGTTTATTTATTTGGGGGGGGGGGTTCCCCCCGTTTTTCTCCCCAATTTATTAGAAAGTTGGCTGTCTCTGGATCACCTATGTACACAGATTACACATCAGTATATTTAACTTGGTCTTATTTAATGAATAAAAACTATATATATATATATATATATATATATATATATATATATATATATAATCCAGTGATTCAAGTAAATTCTTTACGAGACAGTACAAGCCTAACGGGGAGTGCAGAAGAGAGGTGAAGAAGAGAGTGCAGGCAGGGTGGAGTGGGTGGAGAAGAGTGTCAGGAGTGATGTGTGACATAAGGGTACCAGCAAGAGATAAAGGGAAGGTTTACAAGATGGTTGTGAGACCAGTTATGTTATATGGTTTGGAGACAGTGGCACTGATGAAAAGACAGGAGGAGGAGCTGGAGGTGGCAGAGTTGAAGATGCTAAGATTTTCACTGGGAGTGATGAAGAAGGACAGGATTAGGAACGAGTATATTAGAGGGACAGCTCAGGTTGGACGGTTTGGAGACAAAGCAAGAGAGGCAAGATTGAGATGGTTTGGACATGTGTGGAGGAGAGATGCTGGGTATATTGGGAGAAGGATGCTGAATATGGAGCTGCCAGGGAAGAGGAGAAGAGGAAGGCCAAAGAGGAGGTTTATGGATGTGGTGAGGGAGGACATGCAGGTGGCTGGTGTGACAGAGGAAGATGTTGAAGACAGGAAGAGATGGAAACGGATGATCCGCTGTGGTGCCCCCTAACGGACAGAAGAAGAAGATATATAATGTTGGGAGTAGTCCTGACCTCCCAATACTACCACACCTACCTGTGGCAGACCTGGAGAGGGAGCAGCTGACGGCCATATCCAGTTCACCATCAGCTGCAGCTAGTCTGCCATCACTCCACACAAGCCAAAAAGACCAAAACTTGGGACAGAGAGGGAGAGGAGTGGAGTAGAGAAGTGTGCGTACAGCTTGTTGAAAAAGGAGAAGTGGGTTTTTGACCAGATTCTGTGACAGAGGCATTGGAGGAAGAGTGACCCCGGCAACCAGACGGCGGAAGGAGAGACGGACAAGGACAAGGGCAAGAGATGGAACGCAAACGCAGCTTGGCGCTTTGTTTCCCTCTTGTGTCTGACTCCCTGTCCTTTCTGTCTTCCAGAGCGAACCCTGTTAAGTCTCCCAGCGCACCGTGACCCCGACCAGGAGGACCCTCAGTCTGAGTCAGCCCCCACTCCCTGCCCTACCGTTTAATTAATAAAGTGTATTTGACTTCTGCAACACTAGTTGCTCCCCCCGTCTGGCAGTTTTCCCAGACCGGAAGCCTACAGTATGAACCACTATCGGTCTTCCGGTAGTGATGTCACCACGCCTCTGATCCTTGGAAGATGGCGCCCGGCGTCGCGTTGCCCTTGGAAACGGCCCAAGTGCGAAAGATCGATTATAAACACCACTATATCCGCTTGCATATGCAAAATACCATATTTAGGAATCAAGCTGAGGTTCATCACGTGGAACTGTTTGGTATATTTAAACTATATGAAACCAAAGCTAGCTTTTAAATAATACTCCCTAAAATATTTCAGATCCTCCTCTGTGAGAAACTTCAGGTCTTAGATTCTTATCATTAACTTAGATGGAAAAATTGTGACTAGATATGACAGGGTCTGAATTTCATCCTGATATGCCGTTTACAAAAATGATCAATATTGAATGACAGCCCAACCCCTTGCTAATTGTTAACCATCTGCAAAGCCACCGGTTTCCATATAGAACAGCGTCACAACCAGTCACAGGTTCGAGTTATATGTCCTGTCTGTACGTGGCACAAAACGCTATCTGACACCCAGCTTAGTGGTTTAAATTTGTATTGTAAATACATGGGAAATGACACACCCCAGTGTGTATGTGTTGTATTTATTGTGTGTACTGTGTTTTCCTACGAGACTGGCTGTACCACGAGCATGCTGATGAAACAGCGTTCACGTGAGCTTCGTGGTCATTGGCCAGTACGGCGCTTCTGACTCTCTGTTTCCCGCCAGGCGGTGAAAATGTTAACCGGATGTTCACCAGCTGCCGCGTTGCTCATCTCTGTGCTGATCGCCTCATCCGGCCAAGCGAGGGTCGCCGCAGGCCGCCGCCCTGTGACCCTGGCCCAAACCAGCACGGTCAAAGTTCATCGAGGGGCAGCGTTGACTTTGAACTGTGGAGATGGAGAGCACGCAGGTCAGTGAGGGGAGTCACAGGAAATGAAGTACGGAGGGGTGGCGGGGAACTCGACTCCACGTGGAAAGACAGAAACAACCCTGGAACCATGATCTGGGGACATTAGGATGGGGGGGGGGGTCTCTAAAGTATTGTAACGATCACGAACAGCTAGACTCGCTCCCCCGTTGGCTAATGGGTCAGGCCCTTTAGCCGACTGGTTAGCGTAGTCGCCCGTGGTGCGGGAGAGCCGGGTTCGCGTCCCGGCTGGGGCGGTTCCCGGCTGCCCCCTGAATTCTCTACAGTATTAACAATTGGACATTGGACATGGCCACTTGCTCCCACAGGGTAGAGATCAGTTCTCCCATCACCTGCTGTTAAAAAGCCAACACTCCGTCGCCTTCCGGTCTGCGGCCGCAGCGTGTAACTCAGTACAGGTGTTGTCCCTGACACAGCTTCACGTTTCTGTTGTCAGACAAGTGCACAACTATGGGGCCAACAGCCCCAAAATGAGTTAAAAGGGGGGCAGGGGATTGTTTTGTTATCATAAGCTCCATACTTAATATTCTTGTCTTCGCAGTGTGCGTATACTTTTATTTCACATTTTACATTTGGATATGCACCTCGCATATACTAGAATTTGCATACTGTTAATATGTAGTATGAAAAAGCTAGAGAAACCAGATTCATGGGGTGCTTGACATCAAAACGGTCCAGGAGCCTTTGGCATCATCACTGGTATCAAGTCCGAAACCCTCCTGCTGCTCTCCAGTAACTCACCTGTAATCTGTCCTTCCTCCATCCACAGGTGTCGTCCAGTACTGGCAAACTCCCTTTGGATGCCTCCAGAACCCCGGCACCTACAGTTCCTCGGACCCCATTACTATGCAAGATGATGGCAACTTGGTGTTAGTCAACACCAGCCATCACCACACGGGTCTGTACTACTGCCTCCTACAGGCCAGAGAAGGAACCACACTCTGGCCATACCAAATTCAAATCGGTCACAGCAAGCAAATAATCCAAGACCACAGGGGCCTTTTGGAGCGTTTCTTCAAACTGATACACAGTGAACGTGCCGAACCACAAACAGACGACTATTTAAAACTCTGTGATTCTGACCACCGCGTCATGCCTCAGGAGAGCAGACCCCGCATGTTGAGGCTCAGGAGAGATTCTGGCGGTCCAGGATCCCAAGAAGAGAGGCAGCCGTACATATCGGACGCCCAGTTTGCTGGTGCTGTAGTTGGGTCTGTGATTCTGACATTCCTGCTGGGCTTCAGCGCTGGGGCTTTGAGTAGAGCTCATGTTCTCAGGTGGGTTCAATAGGGTGGGGTGGGCCGCCCCGCCCCCCCCATCTTCCTTTGAAAATCTGAGGGGAAGAGTTCCAGAAAATATATTGGGCTAAAGGGAAAACTACCTGTTTTACATATTTTAGTGGTAGTGCCTCTCGTTAAACTTCATATAACTTGTGAAACATAAAAACGAAGTTCAAGGTACACCAAAGTCCTGAAGTTGCAAAAGTTAAAAAGCCTCAATTTGACACATAGCCGAGACCTGCACGTTTTTATTTTGGCCTCATATGTTGTAGGCATGGCGGCGCAGTGGTTAGCACAGTTGCCTCACAGCAAGAAGGGCCTGGGTTCGAGCCCCGGGGTAGTCCAGCCTTGGGAGTTGTCCTGGGTCGTCCTCTGTGTGGAGTTTGCATGTTCTCCCCGTGTCTGTGTGAGTTTCCCCTGGGGGCTCCGGTTTCCTCCCACAGTCCAAAGACATGTAGGTCAGGTGAATCGGCCGTACTACATTGTCCCTGGGTGTGAATGTGTGTGTCGGTCCTGTGATGGCCTGGCGGCCTGTCCAGGGTGTCTCCCCGTCTGCTGCCCAATGACTGCTGGGATAGGCTCCAGCATCCCCACCACCCTGAGAGCAGGACAAGCAGTTCGGATAATGGACGGATGGATGTTGTAGGCGTATTGATCATAGGTCTACTCCTTTGTTAGCTGGTTGTTTTTACCGCTTTGTTTGGATTGCTATTGCCTGAAACAGTCCACATGCTAGTCTTTCTAGAAACCCGTTCCATAAAAAAAATCTCTTTCCTGTTAGATGTTTAGGTGCAGTTACTGAGAGAGCACGATCACTACGACAATGGGTGAGCTCAACTGATTCAACAGATGACAACTGGGAGGTCACCATGACAACCACGTATGACAGCGAGGAACACGACCATGTCAATTCAGTGATGGGCAACCTGATGGAGACAACGGTGTCATCGACGGCCTCATCTCCTCCCCCCACCAAGCCTAAAAGAAGCTTCCGACACAAGCAGGAGTTGCAGCCAGAGACCGCCGAAGTCTACCTGGAGCGATGTGACCCCGCGGAGGAGGAAGAGGAGAGAGGGGCAGATAAGGAGAGAGAAACCAGCAGTGACAGTCTCTCTGGAGAGAATGGCAGCAGTGATGACCAACAGCTGTCCACAGGAACAGACAAGGAGAGAGAGGAGAACGAAGGAAGAACTGGACACAGCTGGGAGGAGAATGGAGGATTGAGAGAGGAGGAGGAGAAAGTGGAGGGGATGAAGGTGGCTGGCAAGGCCAGCCAGCAGGGGAGAGAGGAGAGAAAGGTGGAGGAGGTAGGGGAAGACAGTGTAGAGCGAGAGGTGGAGGAGGTAGGGAGGAGACGTGAGGCGGCGGAAGAGCCGGAGGGTGAAAGCAGATCTTCAGGAGAAGACAACAGAAGCAGATCGTCTGCAGATGCAGGCGATGACGACGGGAGTGACGGAGGCGGCGGCAGCGAGGACAAACACGAGAGAGAAAACAGCATTACAGGAAGTGACGAACAAGAAGAGGGGAGTTCTCCGAACTCCTCTTCAACACCGTGTCCAGCCCGGCGGAGCCGCGTGATCCGGCTTTACCAGTACGACGAGGACGGGCAGCGATACAGCCACCTGCCGAACCCGGCCCCGGACAAGTCAGCCCCCGCCCCCCGGCTAAAGCAGCGCTCCCTCTCCCTGACCCGCCTGAACGCCATCATTGCCGCCGCCTCGGCTGGGCCTCTGGACACCACCGGAAGAGAGGCGGAGGAGGAGAGAGACTCGCTGAGCTCCCCCACCTCACCATCGGGGGCAGCAGTCTTCCATTTGGAGATATAAGTCATAAATATTTGGGGGGGGGGGGGGATCCTGAAGCAGACCAATCTGGAGTGTCAATCATGCAGTTTTTTGGTCCTCGAGGAGACGGGGTCTGGCCTCCCTCCCGTTGGGCCTCATTCACCAACAGTGCAAACCCACAAATCTGGGATTCATCCGTATTTTCCTGAACACCTGAATTTAATCTTGCTCTGCAAACAGATGTAGAGCTGCCTCAGACCACGCGCACACCAAAATGTCGTAGGAAATGTAAACTCACACCTTTGAATTGCATATTAAAACTGTATTCGTTAAGAAAAGATTGTAGATTACAATATCTAAAACTGGTAATTTCGTCATAATTAAAATACTCAATTGTAAAAACTCCTTTTTCCTGTTGTCTGTAGGGGCCATGCTTCGCCCTTCTTCCAACAGCTTCACTGCTTCCTCCATGACAAACCTCGAGGCATACTTATTGGGCGGGGCAGTCATATGCAGCTTATGAGACAACGCCCCCCCAGAGCAGGTACACTGAATTGCAGCCAACAGCACAATAACTAAATTCACCTGTACCTCAACAGGATTAACAGCGCACGTACACACAATTAATGCCAACAGCGTATAACCAAGACCGGTTCACCGGGACGGCGGTCAGCGTGGTCACCCCACAGGAAGAAGGTCCTGGGTTCGAGCCCCAGGGTAGTCCAACCTTGGGGGTCGTCCTCTGTGTGGAGTTTGCATGTTCTCCCCGTGTCTGCATGGGTTTCCTCTGGGTGCTCCGGTTTCCTCCCTCAGTCCAAAAACATGTAGGTCAGGTGACTCGGCCGTACTAAAATGCCCCAAGGTATGAATGTGTATGTGTGTGTGTTGGCCTGGCGGCCTGTGCAGGGTGTCTCCCCACCTGCCGCCCAGTGGCTGCTGGGATAGGCTCCAGCATCCCTGCGACCCTGAGAGCAGGATACACGGTTCGGATAACGGATGGATGGATGTTCACCGGCAGTTTCCAGCAGTTTTTCAGTAGGACTTTTGGGGCTGTTATTGACATGAAAGTTCAACGAACTGTTCAGCTCCTTCGTGCAAATGGAAATATATTCCTGATCAAAATCCAACAAGTAGATCTTAATGACAGGGTGGTGAATTAAAAACACGGGCCGATGGTTTCCCAGAACACTCTGTGGTGCTGCAGAGTCTGCAGGAATCTTCCATCCATCCATGATCCAAACCGCTAATCCTACTCAGGGTCGCGGGGATGCTGGAGCCTATCCCAGCAGTCATTGGGCGGCACGTGGGGAGACATCCTAGACAAGCCGCCAGTCCATCACAGGACTGAGACACACACACACACACACATTCACACCTAGGGACAATTTAGTAAGGCCGATTCAGCTGACCTACATGTCTTTGGACTGTGGGAGGAAACAGGAGCCCCCGGAGGAAACCCACGCAGCCACAGGGAGAACATGCAAACGCCACACAGAGGACGACCCCCAAGGTTGGACTACCCCGGGGCTCGAACCCAGGACCTCCTTGCTGTGAGGCAACTGCGCTAACCACCGTGCCGCCTCTGCAGGAATCAACCCGACCGTTTTAGCTTGTTAGACGTGACCTTAGTTACCCGCCTACTGACCCGGCTGTGGAAGTGTCTTGTGATGGTTTGGCCACTACAGATTTCAGTAGACGATTGAAACGTCCTTTCAACACTCGGTCACATTTGAGCGAAGTCATACTGGTTTGATTTGGTTCATCACTGAGAAGTGTCTGTAATTTCAGTCAGCCAAAACAATGGTAGCAGACAAAAAGACCACTGCACTTGCTCTTCTGTTGACTGAATAAAGCAGAATTCTATTAGTGTAGACCAGAGTTGCCCAACCCAGTCCTCAAGGACCCCCTATCCTGCAGATTTTCTTTGCAAGCCTGAATAGGTACCTGTTTGTAGTGATTCAACCAATCAGCAATGAATGATGTCAGATGTTGCACACCTTGCATAATTAAGTGCTGTGCGATGATTGGTTGAGTACGTACACTATGCAGGGTTACAATGGAAATCTGCAGGCTAGGGGGTCCTTGAGGACTGGGTTGAGAAACACTGGTGTAGACTACATATGCAGCATATAGATACTTATGATCTGGGAGCCGACTGATGCGTTGCACTTCACCCCCCCCCCCACCCCCCACCACAAAGGTAACGTAATACTTACAACTGGCCCCTCCATGAAATTCAAAAGAATACACATTTTAACTCGCGGTACTGAGTTTCAGCAAAACCTGTGCAATTTAAAGCAGCTCAACCATCAGTTTTGATAAGTGTCATAATGACTAACACAGCTACTCTGTTTTTATTGCTGTTACCTTGTTAGCACATCCCCCCCCCCCCATCGAATTTTGGCCAAATACCCCACTCTTCCAAGCCGTCCCGGTCGCTGCTCCACCCCCTCTGCCGATCCGGGGAGGGCTGCAGACTACCACTTGCCTCCTCCCATACATGTGGAGTCACCAGCCGCTTCTTTTCACCTGACGGTGAGGAGTTGCACCAGGGGGGACCTAGCATGTGCCCGACCGACCAGAGGAGGCGCTAGTGCAGCGACCAGGACACATCCCCACATCCGGCTTCCCACCCACAGACACAACCAATTGTGTCTGTAGGGACGCCCGACCGAGCCGGAGGCAACACGGGGATTTGAACCGGCGATCCCCGTGTTGGTAGGCAACAGATTAGACCACCACGCTACCCGGACGCCCCTTGTTAGCACAGTTTTGTACAATGCCGGACAACGCCCTCCACTGCATGCTGATGGTCATGAAACAGAAGGCACTGGTGACTTGGTTTCCGAGACGCAGTGCTACCAGTAAGACCAGTAGGAGTAACTCTGAATAAGCCATGTCGTTCCTTGTTACTCATTTGAAAGGTAAATCTACACAGGTAGTGGGGAAGGCGGGGTTACTGCACGTTTCAAATACTGAAATGGGACGAAATGAAGGGACGACGCCCGAGCGTGACTACCGACCAACACCCCGCAGCAAGAAACGGTTATTTGTGTTTACGTCCGATAAGGAAAAGTCAGCAAAAGTGGATCGTTTTGTTTTTTTTTCACAATTCAATTTCCAGTTCTTTATTATTTTCCAAAAACTAAACTTATAAATTCAAGAGAAACAAATTAAAAACACCGTAAATTACTTTTGACAACTCTCTTCTTAAAATAAACTATGAACAAATGAAGTATGAAAAACTCCCTCCCTTCAGTTAATTTTGTTTAGTTTGGGAATTTCCTTTGCTGAAATTAACACTGTAAAAAAAAAAAAGAAAAGAAAAGAAAGAAAAGAAAGTCTCTTCGGTGAGGAAAAGGGCTCCGGCAAACCTGCTGAGGATTCACGGGGGCCGTTTCCGGAGGGTTGTGAGGGTTGTGTGTTAATGAAGTCCGTCAGGCGTGTGTATATGCACGTGTGTGTTTGTGTGTGCAGTCCGTCAAGGTGGGAACGGTAGCCCCCCCCCTTTTTAGAACAGTGGGAACAAGTCCTCATGTGGTACTTTTACTTTATTCTCCAGTCCCTCCTATTGGCTGGTTTTGCATCCTGGTTTTCCGTCCTCTGCTACGACGGAGCGAGATTTCTGCCATTCCACGAACTCGTCCAGCAGCACCGGCCCTGAGGAGACACACGCACACGTTACACAAAGCCACACCAGGACGTCCGAGCCGCATCATCAAACTTTACCGCCTTTTTTTCCTGTAAAGCAAATTAGAAGAGATTACTGGAGCAATTCAAAAAGTCAAACAGAAATATGAAAACAAGCAAAGCCCCATCAGAATAAAGCCCCATCAGAATAAAGCCCAATCAGAATACAGCCCCATCAGAATAAAGCCCCATCAGAATAAAGCCCCATCAGAATAAAGCCCCATCAGAATAAAGACCCATCAGAATAAAGACTTATCAGAATAAAGCCCTATCAAAATAAAGACCTATCAGAATAGAGCCCTATCAGAATAAAGACCTATCAGAATAACAACCTATCAGAATAAAGCCCTATCAGAATAAAGCCCCATCAGAATAGAGCCCTATCAGAATAAAGCCCCATCAGAATAACGACCTATCAGAATAAAGCCCCATCAGAATAAAGCCCTATCAGAATAAAGCCCCATCAGAATAAAGCCCCATCAGAATAAAGCCCTATCAGAATAAAGCCCTATCAGAATAACGACCTATCAGAATACAGCCCTATCAGAATAAAGCCCCATCAGAATAAAGCTCTATCAGAATAAAGCCCTATCAGAATAAAGCTCTATCAGAATAACGACCTATCAGAATAAAGTCCTATCAGAATACAGCCCTATCAGAATAAAGGTCTGCATGTAGGGACTGATTTTGCAGCTGGAGGCGCTGCACTAAAAGCCTGCACATTTGTTTTACAAGAGCTCAAACGGAGTTTTAAAGCTACAATCCTGAGGACGGTGATTCACGGTGAACTTGCTGACATCTCAGGTGGTCGCGTTGACGTGTGACCGGTCCGAATCTCAGAGACTGACGGAAAATGGACGAGAGATGTAAGTCCTACTGTGTCGGCATCTTCTCCACGAAGAGGGAAAAAACCCCCCCGACTGAACCTGAGTTTTACTGCCTGCTGCTGTACCACCTGCTGGCAAAGGTCTTCCACCAGCTTGTCTGTGGCCTCTGATGTGGGGCAACACTGATTTTACAGGTCTTCTTTCTCCTCCAAAATGGTTTTATTGAATTTTTACCAAAAACGAACAGGGCTGGGCACATATACACATCCACAACACTACACATCAACGTACAGAACACGCAAAAACTAACAAAACCCTGTGGCAGTGGTAACAGTGACGTAGTGAAACAGCCCTCACCTCCCACCCCCAATTATCTGGAATCATTCTAAGGCACAATGTCTAGGAGTAAAGAAGTAAATAACATAGCTATTAGCATGGAGTCAGGTAGTTTTTCACGTCAGGGGCCGTGTTAAAACGAGTATCGTGCTTATATTGTTTGGGTGTTATGAAGATATGTTAAAAAGGGTTCCCAGGTTTTATAAAAATTTCTCTGAGCTACTGACCGTGTTTATATCTACAGTTAAGTCGAGCTACGGTTATAGCTCCATTAGGCCATGTAACTGTACTGTTGTCGTCCCAGTATAAAAGAACCGGGGGAGAATCGATTCATTGATGGAAGTATGTCCCACCCCAGTACGGTGGGTGGTGATATGCCCCCTTTCAGCTGGTTGCTATTGGACCTTCTTCCGGCTAACCTGTTGCGTCACATACCAAACAAGCGACAAACAAGTTAGCAGGCCTGTAGTAGCAGGCCTGTTTGAGGCGCTTCCACCGAACACGGATTTGCTCGGGGGTTCTTTTAAAGCTCGCTTCGTCCAACTTTTCCGCCACTTTCTTCAACAGTTCACCAATCCACTTCCATTCCATTGCCATCCATGTACCTGAGGATATTCAATTCCTTCAGCTGACACATCATAAATTTGTCTCCTCGTCTGTCCAGAAATGCATGGTTCTCGCTCTAGCGCTCGCCTTGTTGATACTACGCTGTTCGACTTCCGGGTGAAAGATCACCGCGGGAACTACGGATCATGCGCAGAACGCCTAGGCCAGTTCGGGGCTGATTGAAGCGTATACATGCCAGAGTAAATCGATCCCCAACTGCATTATCTAGGTGTGCTAGTCCGACTTCGAGAAATTCGATTTAGTACGATTTCAATTGGACTACCACGTTTACATGTATTTCAAAAGCCCAGTTTTAGTTGAACTAACACAATAAATTCACTTTTTCTAACACCATGTAAACGAACTGACTGACTGAGAATCGCAGCATCTCTAATTTGAGACAGGACATTATGTCTCGAAGCCACTGACTAAGCGCGGGCGGGGCAGCATCCTTCTATCTGAGCAAAATTGCGGGCCTGACTAAGAGCAAAGCAAAGGCCACCATGCGGCGCTCTGCAGATGTCAGATGAGAGTCATCTCCATCAGCAATGCCAAACAGAGCAATGAGAGGGTCTGGGTCTAGGTTTTGTTTTAAAATTTTAGATAGGGTACGAAAGATATCTTTCCAGAATTTTCGTAAGTGAGGGCACAGCCAGTACATGTGGATCAAGGTAGCATCACTGTTTTTGCATTTGTCGCAAGTGGGGGAGATATCAGGGTAGACGCTAGATAATCTAACCTTGGACATGTGGGCCCTATGGACCACCTTAAATTGCACTAGGCAGTGTCTTGCACAGAATGAAGATCTGTGTATTGATGTGGGGATGGAATCCCATTGGTCATCAGATATATGTCCCACATCGTGTTCCCAAGCCGTTTTAATCCTGTCCAGAGGTGGACAGGTCAGCATGGAGATGTTTAATTCTGTCCAGAAGTGGACATGTCAGCATGGAGATGTTTCTATGTAGTGCTGACAATGCACCCCAAGATAGTGGGTTAAAGGAAGGAAATGTGTCGGCCGGGTTAGTGTCAGGTTCTGCAGGGAAGCAAGGTAAGGTGGAGCACACATAATGTCTGACCTATAAGTATCGAAAGAAATGTGTTTTGGGTTGATCCTGGAAAGTTGAGTCGTGTCGAGATGGAATGAAAAGATGATTAGAAGCAATAGGGCTCAGGAGAGAAACGTCTCTGTAGCCAAAGGACTTCCTGAACTGGGCCCACACTTCCAAGGGTATGACACACAACTGGGTTGTCTATTGATTTCGTTAGGGAGTAGTTGAATGGCGAGCCAAGGAGTGCTGGAAGCGAAATATCCGGGCACGATCCCAACTCCAGAAATGTCCAATCTCGGATACCACGCGCTTTTCTTTCCCGTGGTTTACACTTTGAGCAATTCAATCCTATCTGTGTCAGATATGTGGAGAAAAAAAGCTGGAATCAGGTCAAATGACTGCGGTTGTGTAAATGTAGCCTTACACACAATAACTTCCAGTTATTCCTCAAACTCATCGTTACTTGTACTATTCTGCATTTGGCTGCTTCGGTGAAGACACAAAACATCATGTGACACATATTTTGCCCTCAATATAGTCCTACCTGACAGTGATCATTTGGATTTGCTAAACATAAACAATACTACTACTACTACTACTACTACTACTACTACTGCTACTTTCGGCTGCTCCCGGTAGGGGGCGCCACAGTGGATCATCTGTTTCCATCTCTTCCTGTCCTCTACATCTTCCTGTCACACCAGCCACCTGCATGTGCTCCCTCACCACATCCATAAACCTCCTCTTTGGCCTTCCTGTTTTCCTCTCCCCTGGCAGCTCCGTAGTCAGCATCCTTCTCCCAATATACCCAGCATCTCTCCTCCACACATGTCCAAGCCATCTCAATCTTGTTTACTGCCTTGTCTGTCCAACCCGACGTGAACATAAGCACTACTACGCATCAAAAAGCACATTTGGTTGTGTGTAAACCTTTTGGATTGTAGCTTTAAGAAACACACTGCTTGTTTTAACTGTATTGAAGTCCTTTCTAGTGTCCCAAACTTCTACCAAGGTGGTGGCGCGGTGGAAGAAGCTACAGCAGGTCTATGCTAATGCTTTGTTGAGGGGCACTGTGGGTAAAATCAGCCTACAGGTTATAGAGTTGCACGTCCACTCACAAGCACCGTCCTCATCGTAGTTGCTGAGGTCTGTGTTGATGGTCCTGCTGAACTCCAGCACGTTATACCACTGGTCCTTGTTCATCCCTTTGTATTTGGATTGCTGGGGGAGGAGGGAGGACAGGAAAGGGTTAGGAACAGGGTTGGGACATGACCCTTAATAGCTGATGAGTTGATCACCCAGTCATTGTGCTCCATGGTAGTTTTTTTTTTTAAGTAAAGAAGTCAGTCACACTTTGTCTCCACCTTAAAAATGCAGCGTAAATGAAAAAAGATTTTGTGTTGCAGCTTATATGTTTTACTTTGTAAATGTTCTGTCAGCTCAAATATCCTCATAACTGCTAGCAGGGCCGGTTTGTCCATGTTAAACAAGGCAACTTATAACCTAATTCAACAGTTTTCCATAACCTCAATGATCTTCCCAGAGCACTAAAAAATATCAATTTTTATCTTTTTCCAGGCGTTTTCCATGACAAGAAAACCAGACCACAAACTTCCACATTTTCAAGGATGCACGGAAAATATATGGCTAACAGATTAAAAGACAGAGAGGGTGAGAAAGAGAGAGAGAGAGAGAGAGAGAGCGATACCTCCAGGAACTGGTGGAAGACTGGGAAAAGAGGCCATGTCCTTCCAAGCAGTAAAGCCAGCATGGATTTAGCTGTGTCCATGTCCAAACTCCTCTGGTCTTTATCCTGTTGAGGGAGGGAAATCTGTTCAACCACCACATTATCAGTGTCCCCACTCAGTCTCACCGGGTGAAAGACAAAGAACGGGGGCCCATCTGCACCCGACATTTTGTCCAACTTGTACCCCGATCAAAACCGGATTTCTTTTATCTACATTGAATTTACAATGGTCATCAAAAATGTGTCTCCGGTAGTCTGATAAAAATCCAAACGCTGTCCAACATTTTTCTTAAGGACATTCTTGCTTGGAAAGCCACCTCCCTTCAAACTCGGCATACCCGAGACCACAGTGTCTCCAACCACCTTTGGGGTTGGTTTGAGCAGTCAGGTTAATTCATCTAGGGTACCTTCACACCTGGACATGTTGTATGAATGACCCCAATGGATCGCTATCCAGGCGTGCAGGGCCCCCGTCTTCACGTCAGGTGTTAAAGTGATCTTAAGGGTCTACAGAGGAAGCGACTGATCATTAAAAATGACATACTCACCCTGGCGAAGTCGAAGGCATATCTGTAGATATTTTTAAAGAGTCCAGAGTCGTTGAGTTGAGAGCGCAGGTAATCCAGTTTACCCTGCAAACTCTCTGTGCAGTCACACCTGGAAGGACCCAGTTTCAAAAAAATGTGAGTCGCAATTCAGCTTTGGTTTCTTTTTGGATGTCTTGATGCATGTTCAATACTCCAGGTAAGAACATCACAGAAGGTTGAATCAGGTCATCTGGATATGTTTCATCACTCAACTAAGCGACATCCTCAGTCTCACCTGACTGCAGGTACCCCCACCCTTATAAACAATACAGTGGCATAACAACTCAAACCAACGACCAGTTTCATATGCAAATATGGGCGTGACCTTTAACTAGCGTTTCAATGGCCATGAGTACTGTTCACAGAGGATTTGGGAATGTTTGCAATCACACCATTGTAAGATGGTGACAGATGTACTGCTGATGAACAGTGGAGATAGTCCGTATGAAATTACAAAACGACCCCACCCTTAGACCCTTAGGAACACCCTTAACACTGACCAAGTGTGTCTGCTCCTGAAACTGTATCCACGTACTTCACATACAGGGGGCAGTACTATAGGCAGAGGCATGGGTGTGCTATGGGTTCCCCAGTCCCACCTGTAGTGGCCAACTTGTATATGGAGGAAGTGGAAAAGAGGCTCTGATGTCCTATCCAGGGACACCACCTAGTCACTGGTTCAGATTTGTGGATGACACCAGGGTTAAAATTAAATCTCAGGATGTAGCACATTTCAACCACCACATTAACTCTGTGGACAACCACACCATGTTCACCAGGGAGGAGGTGAAAAAAGACAGGTTAGCCTTCTTACACTGTGAAATTAGAATTGGTGATGGAGGACATTTGATTGTTGAGGTTTACTGTAAACCAACACATACTGATCAGTACTTAAGGTTTGACTCTCATCATCCACTGGAGCACAAACTAGGAGGCCCTGGTTAAGTGTGGTTATCCTAACTGGGGGTTTGTCAAAGCCAGGAAGACGCTCAAACAGTGCACCAGCCAATCGAAGAAAGGAGAAGGACAACAGCTGCCTACGCATAAACCAGTGGTGATTCTGTATGTGGCGGTAGTGGCAGAACAGTTGAGACGCGTATTTGCCAAACACCCCATCTCAGTTGCTTTCAAACGCCAAAACATGCTGTGCCAGAAATTGGTCCACCCCAAGGATCAGGTCCCTCAGCACAAACAGAGCAATATAGTGTACGCTGTTAATTGACAGGAGGATTGCCGAGACTTGTACATTGGGGAAACTAAACAGACACTGGCCAAGAGGATGGCAGGAGAGCTACACGTCAGGCCAGGACTCCACAGTCTACACCACCTACAGGCCAGTGGCCACTCTTTCAAGGATGAGGATGTGCACATCCTTGATAGGGAGGAACGCTGGTTTGAATGGGGAGTCAAAGAGGCCATCTATGTGAAGAGGGAATGACCATCCCTGAACCGGGGAGGGCAAGAGTACATCTGTCACCATCTTACAATGCTGTGATTGTGACTATTCCCCAGTCCTCTGTGAATAGTACACATGGTCATTCTAACTCTAGTTAATGGTCACGCCCATATTTGCATATAAAACTGGTCATTGGTTTGGGTCGTTATGCAACTGGTTTATAAGGGTGGGGATACCTGCAGTCACTGTGTTGTTTATAAGGGTGGGGACCCCTGCCGTCACTGTATTGTTTATAAGGGTGGAAATACCTGCAGTCACTGTGTTGTTTATAAGGGTGGAAATACCTACAGTCACGGTGTTGTTTATAAGGGTGGTGATACCTGCAGTCACGGTGTTGTTTATAAGGGCGGGGACACCTGCAGTCACTGTATTGTTTATAAGGGCGGGGACACCTGCAGTCACTGTATTGTTTATAAGGGCGGGGACACCTGCAGTTAGTTGAGACTGAAGAGATCGCTTAGTTGAGTGATGAAACGTTTCTGTCGATAAACGTTGTGTCCAGATGAACTGAATCAACCTTCTTTGATTTTCTTACCTGGATTATTGAGACATGTTTTACATTTCTATAATAATGTTTTACTCTTCCTGACAAACGCATTATTTTTTTTTAGTAATATCCTCCTACACTTGCAAACATACACTAACGAAAATGTCCAATGAATGAGGAGGGAGATTGTAATTAGATGACGGATCTTTTATCACCAAACTGAAACTAGCCAATAGCATATCCACTTCCATATTCCTCTAAAAATGCCTGGCAATAATTGGCTGTCAATCAAATCAATCTCCCTCCCATCACAGAACCCCACCCGACAGTTGTTTCATTTGGATATATGGCAAACTGCAGAGGTTTCCAGTGCTTTAAATATTGTTTTATGGGACCTTTATAAAATGGTGTGCTGAGAGGCATATCTACTGTCACAATATCTATATGTACTATAGCTACCGCCACTATATCTATACTATATCTATGTGTACCATATCTATGGTCACTTTATCTATACTCTCTCTCTCTATATATATATATGTGTACTAGATCTACTGTCACTTTATCTGTATATCTATGTACTACAGCTACCGCCACTATATCTATACGATATCTACACTACCGTTCAAAAGTTTGGGATCACCCAAACAATTTTGTGTTTTCCATGAAAAGTCACACTTATTCACCACCATATGTTGTGAAATGAATAGAAAATAGAGTCAAGACATTGACAAGGTTAGAAATAATGATTTGTATTTGAAATAAGATTTTTTTTACATCAAACTTTGCTTTCGTCAAAGAATCCTCCATTTGCAGCAATTACAGCATTGCAGACCTTTGGCATTCTAGCTGTTAATTTGTTGAGGTAATCTGGAGAAATTGCACCCCATGCTTCCAGAAGCAGCTCCCACAAGTTGGATTGGTTGGATGGGCACTTCTTTGAGCAGATTGAGTTTCTGGAGCATCACATTTGTGGGGTCAATTAAACGCTCAAAATGGCCAGAAAAAGAGAACTTTCATCTGAAACTCGACAGTCTATTCTTGTTCTTAGAAATGAAGGCTATTCCATGCGAGAAATTGCTAAGAAATTGAAGATTTCCTACACCGGTGTGTACTACTCCCTTCAGAGGACAGCACAAACAGGCTCTAACAGGTACTATTTAATGAAGATGCCAGTTGGGGACCTGTGAGGCGTCTGTTTCTCAAACTAGAGACTCTAATGTACTTATCTTCTTGCTCAGTTGTGCAACGCGGCCCCCCACTTCTTTTTCTACTCTGGTTAGAGCCTGTTTGTGCTGTCCTCTGAAGGGAGTAGTACACACCGGTGTAGGAAATCTTCAATTTCTTAGCAATTTCTCGCATGGAATAGCCTTCATTTCTAAGAACAAGAATAGACTGTCGAGTTTCAGATGAAAGTTCTCTTTTTCTGGCCATTTTGAGCGTTTAATTGACCCCACAAATGTGATGCTCCAGAAACTCAATCTGCTCAAAGAAGTGCCCATCCAACCAATCCAACTTGTGGGAGCTGCTTCTGGAAGCGTGGGGTGCAATTTCTCCAGATTACCTCAACAAATTAACAGCTAGAATGCCAAAGGTCTGCAATGCTGTAATTGCTGCAAATGGAGGATTCTTTGACGAAAGCAAAGTTTGATGTAAAAAAAATCTTATTTCAAATACAAACCATTATTTCTAACCTTGTCAATGTCTTGACTCTATTTTCTATTCATTTCACAACATATGGCAGTGAATAAGTGTGACTTTTCATGGAAAACACAAAATTGTTTGGGTGATCCCAAACTTTTGAACGGTAGTGTATATGTACTATATCTACTGTCACTTTATCTATACTATATCTATATGTACTATATCTACTGTCACTTTATACTATATCTATATGTACTATATCTACTGCCACTTTATACTATATCTATATGTACTATATCTACTGTCACGATATCTACACTATATCTATATGTACTATATCTACTGTCACTTTACATCAAGGCAACAGGCGCCTCATGTCAACATGACGTTCGGCATCATTTCCTGTCTTCTCAGATCCAATTTATGATAACATCCATCAACAAGATGTAGCTATCAATCGAAGCTGAGACTCGTGGTTTCTAAATTACATAACAGTATTAAAAACCGACGACCAAAAACGTACATTTCTGCTTATATAAAGCCTCGAGTCGGGGTCTTATAGCGCCCCGGCAGTATGCCAGAGGCGTTAACTCCGATGAGAACTCCGTTTTCCCCACAGGACCATCAGGCAGGATTTGTTAACACCCCCCTAACAAAAACTGGAAAAAAGTGCTGTGTGCTGCACACTGGGTCCCCGAGGATGGGAGCGTCTCAAGACCAAGGGCCACTTCAAATAATACAAGTTTACTTACTGTAATAAGGTCATTCCCCTGAGCCATTCCTCTTTTGTAAAGAAGCCCATACTTGATGCCTCGAGTTGCCAGGCCAAGACCAACATGATGATCTGAGAGAAAGCGAGAGAGGAAAAAATATCCTGGATGAAATTTATATCGATATATATTTACACTGAACAGAGTTCTCAGATTGTGAAAAAACAGTCACGTTGTTGCAACAGTGGACTATATATATATATATATATATATATATATATGTGTGTGTGTATGTATGTGTATGTGTGTGTGTGTGTAAATGGAGGCTAGTTGAGGGCAGAAACTCTCCAACGAAATTGATTACTGCTGGAGACCTTCAGTGAAATGAGTCCACCAGCAGATCGGAACAAAAAACAGTCAGCCAAAGGAACTCACATTCTCTGGTTCAACACCGATGTCCTCACAGAACTTCTCCATACCCTCTGGGCCCACCACTTCATCTGGGCCGGCATACTCGCTGAACCAGGCCAGGCACTTATTGTTGGAAAACGGCTTGTCGGCAGTGATGTGTCTGGATCCGTGGATGCGAGGCCTGGTGAAACTGGACCACATACAGAGTGTTCTGGTAAACAGTCTTGAGGTTCGCTCCACCCATTTGGAGAAACACAAACAGATACCCAAGCTTTCTTTCAAAGGGAAGAATATTTGATTATCGTTTTTCAAAACAACATCTCATGTTCTCTCTCGTTTGAGGGTTACTTCGACATGTAATCTCTATTTCTTTCTTTTTGGAATTTCCCCCTTCTTTCTCCCCAGTTGTACCCGGCCAATTAGCCCACTCTTCCGAGCCGTCCCAGTCACTGCTCCACCTCCTCTGCCGATCCAGGGAGGGCTGCAGACGACCACGTCTCCTCCCGTACATGTGGAGTCGCCAGCTGCTTCTTTTCACCTGACAGTGAGGAGTTTCACCAGGGGGACATAGCACGTGGGAGGATCACACTATTCCCCCCCCCGGAACAGGTGCCCCGACTGACCAGAGGAGGCACTAGTGCAGCGACCAGGACACATACCCACATCCGGCTTCCCACCCGCAGACATGGCCAATTGTGTCTGTAGGGACGCCCGACCAAGCCAGAGGTAACATGGGGATTCGAACCGCCCATCCCCGTGTTGGTAGGCAGAATAGACCCCTATGCTACCTGGACGCCCCGTTCGATCCTCGTCCTCACTGTGAACTGAGGCCTATTCTGAGTAAGAAGACATATATGTGCTGACAGCTGTATGAGCCCAGCAAAGTAGAGAGGGGCACAGCTAAGAACACCCCTCCCCACAAACACATATCACCTATCCCCCTCCACTATGAACCAAGCAATCCAATCACACACACACACACACACACAAGAATATGAGGGTTTAGCTCCATGTGCTGCCAGGTGTAGGATAACCCTGCTACCTTTAGTCCACAACCACACACTCATCCACGACACTGCTGAACTTGTGGACTGCTTCAGGTATCTTGGACTGACTCTGGTCAGTAGACTCAGTTTCGACCAACACACCGCTGACAACCATAAACACCGCTGAAGACTAGCATTCTTAAATTCAAGGCACTTTCTGTGGAACCGCTCCCTCTCTTACCGCTGTACGAAAGTATAATTCAACCCATACTACTTTACTGAGTACTCCCCGTTTCTTCACCATCTTAACAGTCACCGATTGGAACCGGCTCATCCGTATCATCCCACCCAAAATCAACAGCCTTCTCACCCCCAACCTATCAGACCTCAACCTACCAGACCTCAACAGTGAAGCCATGATATGCAGAGCACAGGCATGCAGATTTCGTGCCTTTTTCTGAACTGACACTTGAACACATTAACAATCCATAATCGATGAATTATACGACACGCAGGTTTTTCTCTGTTGAAGTTTTATTTAAACAATTCTAGCGGCACATTAGTGACGTGAAACTTTAATTCATGAAGCACAAACAGTTTAAACGGACAGAATAATAAACAATAAGGCTCTCGCTCAAAACGGCCGCTCCTTATTCAACAAACGGCACTGCCAAACAAAACGTTATCTTATGGGGCACATCTCTAGACTAACAAAGCAGACGGAACCAAACCCACTTTTTAAATGAACACTACGTGCTGCGTATAAGGAAACTAAGAAATACTCTGAGGTTCTCCACAATTAACTTTAATCTTATTGGTTTGTATTTAAGAAAATGAACACATCTACACTGTCAGGATGGCTTCTTCCCTTGTTACACCAGTAGTTTTCCTGACCCGCCTAGGTGAAGGACGCCCTCTTGTGGTATAAATGTTAATATATGTGAGCTCCAGAGAAATGGTACACAAAACATACATTGTTGCTTAATACATTTTAATCGGTTAATTTCTCAATGGCAGTTAAGGATTAGTTAGAGCACTAGCCATAACTCAGGATCCCACTCACCCACATTCTCCACCTGCTGCCATCTGGTGGCAGGTGCAGGTCCCTCACCTGGAGATGGACGGCTTTACAAGTTTTGTTCCTTCTGCCGTTGAAGTTCTAAACTTGTGTTAGTGCATTGTTGTCTCCCTGTTCTCTATGTATGTCCTGTGGTATGCATAGTATGTGTACATGTATTTACTGTATGTGAAGCTCTGTACAATAGCCTGGGTGCGTAAGATGGTGTTGTTCGACTTCCGACGTACGAGTACTTGCACAAGAACTTCCGGTCTGGTTCGTTGAGAGAAGATGGCTTTGTTTGACACTCGCTGTTTGCAGGACCTTCCTAAAGTCACGGTCAACGATGTACATCGCATCATCATGAGTGCTTCCTCAGTAGCTCAGATGCGCAAAAAAGAAAAGGGGTTTAAGGTGTATATTTCGAGCTACATCGACAACTACGAGGGTGAGTAACGGCGTCATTAGACGGCTCGATCAAGCGCCAGAAGCACATGAAATGCTCATAGGTAGCAAACCTTAGGACACAAGCCACAATACATGACATGGTACTTTCACACTGTATCTTCAGTACAGTTGTTTAAGTATGGCCCAGTACTTATTGCAACCTACTACGTGTGGGTGTGTGTGAGAGAGGCATGATGGGGGGTGGAGAGACCAAACAGGTGAGTTAATTTGGCAGGGGCGATAAAATAAAATAATACAAATCAGACATACCTGGTGTAAAACCGAATGTCCTCATCGGAACCTGCGAATCGCCTCGGACTGAATTTGGGCCTGGAGCTGGACAGTCTCTAGTTGTTTCTGGGGCATTTCTATTTGTTTCCTCATTGACTCATTTTGGGCCAGGGAGTCATCCAAAGGGGCAGGATTAAGAGCCATGCAACAGTCATGCTCTTGCAGGTAGCTGCTGACATCCATCTCATTATCAGAGAAGTCCAGAGCTGGCAGAGGGGCGACAGCAGGACGCTCCCACACACCTAGCCTGGGTGCGGGTTTGGAGTACTCATTCCACGCAAAGAGTGTGGGGACAGCTCCTTTCTTGAGCCTCCTTAACACACCTGTAGCTGGCACAATGAAATCACCCGGTTCAAAATGCCGACTACACACTTTTGTACTCTTGGTACAAAAGTAATATAAAAAGTAATAAGAGGTAAATGCATCCCTCCGAAACTTCACTAGCCACTTAGCTTTCCTTCCAGTTATTAGAGAATGAATGCGTCGAATTCGCACACTGTGGCACACAACAGTGCTCAGTGGAGCCCGATTCACGGCGTTGATACTTGAACGCCCCTTTTTGCCCTGTTTGATTCATTGATTTTTTGGATGAAATTAAGATTTCGGACAACTAACTAATGATTCAGTAGGACATAAGCACCCGGTTGTACCAGAAGTTCTTATGCAAACAGACACACCCGGAAGTTCCGCAGCACGACATTAATGCACCGAGCCTATTAGTGAAAACAAATATCTTCTTGCAGGACAATAAAAGTATCTATCTACCTGAATCACAGAAAACCACTTCCAACTTATCGGCTACCCAGAGATGTGGACTTGAGTTGGCGACATTGACACTCGAGTCACGCTTACATAGACTTCAGACTCAGCTTACAACTTGTCCTAAAGTGAATTTAGACTCAACTTGGACTCGTCAGTAATGACTCGTAAACATTTAAGAGTCTTTGAATAAAAAAACAGTCAAATGCCATTGTGAAAATCTCTGCTACTACTACTTTCGGCTGCTCCTGTTAGGGGGCGCCACAGCGGCTCATATGTTTCCATCTCTTCCTGTCCTCTACATCTTCCTCTATCACACCAGCCACCTGCATGTCCTCCCTCACCACATCCATAAACCTCCTCTTTGGCCTTCCTCTCCTCCTCTTCCCTGGCAGCTCCATATTCAGCATCCTTCTCCCAATACACCCAGCAACTCTCCTCCACACATGTCCAAACCATCTCAATCTTGCCTCTCTTGCTTTGTCTCCAAACTGTCCGCCTGAGCTGTCCCTCTAATATACTTGTTCCTAATCCTGTCCTTCTTCGTCACTCCCAATGAAAATCTTAGCATCTTCAACTCTGCCACCTCCAGCTCCACCTCCTGTCTTTTCGTCAGTGCCACTGTCTCCAAACCATATAACATAGCTGGTCTCACAACCATCTTGTAAACCTTCCCTTTAACTCTTGCTGGTACCCTTCTATCACAAACCACTCCTGACACTCTTCTCCACCCACTCCACCCACTCCACCCTGACTGCACTCTCTTCTTCACCTCTCTTCTGCACTCCCCGTTACTTTGGACAGTTGACCCCAAGTCTTTAAACTCATATGTCTTCGTCACCTCTACTCCTTGCATCCTCACCATTCCACTGTCCTCCCTATCATTCTAGCATATGTATTCTGTCTTGCTCCTACTGACTTTCATTCCTCTTCTCTCCTGTGCATACCTCCACCTCTCCAGGCTCTCCTCAACTTGCACCCAACTCTCGCTACAGATCATAATGTTCCAAATGCCATTGTGAAAATCAGGTGAAAAATTTCTGGCCCCCATCGCTATAACCATCACACTACGATCCAAAGTAATCACAACACCAATGCACTGTTTACCTTCTGTGGCGTGGGTTCGACCACTGCTTCAAAGACTTGAAGTTCAGTGAGCCTAAGAAGAGGATTGCTACACGTAAAGAATGCAGCACTAAAATTAAAGGTGCTGGAACAACATCAAAACTTTATCCAACACCTCAAACCTCATCCAGACAAGTCAGTCACTTAACCTAGCAAGCCTAGCCATGGCTGTTAACTATTGTAATCTGTTGGCACTTTGTTCAAATTACATTAACATTTCAGAGTATGGCAATATCATGTCACTATTGGGGTGGTGGGGTGGTTATGAGCAGAAAAATAATAAAATTTTGTGAATACAATGCCCATTAGTGTAGTTCCATACAATGATGGACAACATCAATCAGTCGCCACATCCTATATCCTCAACTAACAGTCTTGTTGAAACTCTAGGAACAGCCAGGGCAGCACGGTGGCCCAGTGGTTAGTGCCGTCGCCTCACAGCAAGAAGGTCCTGGGTTCAAAACCCAGGCCGTGAGGGGTTTGTATGTTCTCTCCGTGTCTGCGTGGGTTTCCTCTCCGGGTGCTCTGGTTTCCTCCCACCATCAAACACATGCATGGTAGGGTTAATACTACTACCTAAGCCCCTGACCAAGGCAATAGGAAAAAAAGAACTGGTGTCTGTCTCCGGGTGCTACACTGTGGCTGCTCACTGCTCCTTGCAGAAAACAAATTTTGCTGTATGTATGTACAACAACAAATAAAGTGTCTTCTTCTTCTTCCTACTGTTGTTAAAGCCACAAAATGTTGAAGACTGGCAGCGTGACTCAGACTTGTAACCGAAGACTTTGAGACTCAGCTCGGACTTGAATTTTATGACTTGTGAAGATCTTTGTGGCTACTAAGGGGGTCGGGTCAGCTGTTGACTTGCCCTCACCAGCTAACTAAGCAAACAACAGGATGAACCATCATAACCGCACAATACATCTACAAACCAAACGCTCCCACAGAGATGGTAGAACAGGGGTTTGTGTAGATGTAAAGACAAACTGACATGCAAAACTGACAGCCTGACGCAATATCAATAGACATAGGACTACACCAAGAGTAGGCATTACTACTTAAACATGACAGGAATTTTGCATAAATCCCGTGGGATAAATAGCTTTTAGTCAGGGGGCACGCGTGTTTCTTTACCTGGAAATCTTACGCTTATGAAGCTCATTGTCATCTGAACCAGGGAACTTTCTCTTCTTCTTAACTGGCATCACTGACGCTTCTTTGTGCTTCACAAGCTGGGGTGCACCTGACGAGGAAGAAACAACTATCACAACCCAGATGACAATGAACCAGAGTGCTCTGGTATTCATAATTAAAATGAAAGAGGTATCGTATACTATACCTGTGTATTTCTTGCCTCCCTGTCCATTCAGATTCTATGATGTGTAAAAAAAGACACAGAGGATTGGTTCACTGCACAGAGTACTGGCTACTGAAACACTTAAAATCTATAGTGAGTGAAATTGCATAATCAATAATTTTACTGTATAAAAAATACCATAAGAACATAACTGTCTATCAGCTACTTTAAAAAAAATGGAGGGCTACTTACAACTTTATCCAGTGTTTTAGGTACTGTATTATTACCGGCCAGTCTTTCCGCTTGGGTTGGCTCCTACATCACAAACAAGCAATACAGAATGACAACACTGTGAGCTTGTCAATGTCAGCACTGGACAACAGAGAAATGGGCCAACCATGCAGCTCTGTTATCGACAAATTAATGGATTAATCAGCCGATCACATTCACTGACCAGGATCTATATATATAGCTTTCAAGGAGCGGTGCACTGGTCAAACATGCCCCAGTGGTGAACCACACTCTGGGCCCTCAGCTGCCAGCATATTAAAGTGCAACTTCTCCTCAAGGTCCGTCTAACTCTACCCACTGCATAATTTTGAAAAATGCTTAAAAGTGGGCAAGGGGCTGGGGAGGATTCAATTCAATTCAATATTCAATTTATTGTCATTAAAAACACTGTGCGGGCACATGTTAAAAATGAAATGAGGGTTGTGGCTTCACCAAACAGTGCAAGACAGACACAGACAGACACAGCAAACACAGTATAAGATATACACACATGAAGACCAAAAGCCAAAAATAAGTTAAAAAAGAGCAAGAGTACAAAATATTTAAAAATATCAACAGACATTCAGTGGGGGGCCAGGTTCAGGTGGGCAACAGCTTGTGGAAAGAAGCTGTTTTTGAGCCTGGTAGTGTGGGCTCTGAGGCTCCTGTAGCGCCTCCCAGAGTGCAGGGGGGAGAACAGTCTATGGCTGGGGTGGGTGGGATCTCTGCTGATGCTGAGACCCCTTCAAAGGCAGCGTTTGTGATAAATGTCTTTTATGGCTGGGAGCTGGGTACCGGTGATATGCTGGGCCGCCTTGACGACCAGATGCAGAGCTTTCTGGTCTACTGAGGGGCAGTTGCCGTACCACACTGAGATGCAGCTGGTCAGGATGCTCTCTATGGTGTAGTGGTAGAAGTTGGTGAGAATTTTGGGGGATAGACAGGCGCTCCTCAGCCTTCTCAGGAAATGCAGGCGTTGTTGGGCCTTTTTCACAAGGGCCTGTGTGTTTGATGTCCTGGAAAGTTCCTCACTGATGTGGACTCCAAGGAATTTAAGGCTGGAAACAAGCTCCACTTCCACCCCATTGATGCGTATGGGGGAGTGGCTGCAGCTTCCAGACCTCCTGAAGTCCACAAACAGCTCCTTCGTCTTCTGCAAATTGAAGACAAGATTGTTGGTAGTACACCATGATGTGAGGTGCTCAATCTCGTCCCTGTAGGCCGTCTCATCATTGTTGGTGATACGGCCAATGACTGTGGTGTCATCTGCAAACTTAACTATAATATTTGAAGGGTGAGTTGGCAGGCAGTCGTGGGTAAAGAGGGAGAAAAGGAAGGGGCTCAGAACACAGCCTTGAGGGGCACCTGTGCTGAGGGTCAGGGTGGAGGAGGTGTGGTCACCTAACCTAACAGACTGAGGTCTGTTGTTCAGGAAGTCCAGGGTCCAAGGAGGTGACGTGTGAGGAAGGAGTAGCTTGGGAGATCCACGGAAGGGCCTGACATGCATCCAATCACTGCCGCGGTCCCCTTCAACCTACCGCCCCATGTGAATTGTATGCACCACAGACAGAAGGGGGAAGTGCCACCTAGAAGGTGTTCACATCCTCTTTTTTTATGATGTAAATAAGTCCCACATGGTCAACTAAGTCAGCATTGGCTTTGCAAGTTTCAGGGCTGAACAGTAGATGGCATGTTGAGGCATTTTCAAACGATGAATTTCCAATTTTAATAAATTTGGTAAGAAACGTCAATATTAGCACCAGCATTGACGTGTTTCATCACCGTGCAGTCATATCATCTAGTTTACAGCTAAAAAAACATGTTAAAGTGTTTTAGTACCTCTTTAGATCACTTTGGATAAAGTCGACATAAATGAAGAAGTAAGAGCTATGTTCAAGACCAGAGTAATGGATGAGAAGTTGAGAGAGACAAGACTGAGATGGTTTGGACATGTACAGAGAGGAGGCATGGACTATATAGGAAAGAAGGTATTGGACCTGGAAATACCTGGCAAAGGAAAAGAGGAAGACCAAGGAAAAGATCGAGAGACCAGATAGAGGAGAACTTGAGGAGGGTTGGACTGCGGGAGAGGGATGCGTCAGACAGAAAGCTATGGAGGGCAAAAATCCGCTGTGGCAATCCCTGACAAATGGAATAAGCCGAAAGAAGAAGGATGAAGTGGACATCAGTATCCCACTAGACAAGTGGCACTGAACCATGTGCCACGGAGGGCTGTGAGTACGCAGGACTTCCGTTTAGTTCTCCTCTTTGGCTGAAGGGATGCTAATAAAGCACATTTAAGAATAATCAGTCCCATATTGACTTCAGCTCCTTATAACCTTCTGCAACTCCAGTCACACAAGCTTACCATAGGCGACTACTGGGAATAAATCAAAAAGCTATTTTTTTTAAAATTGAGTTTTCATCAGAACATTTACGAATAGAGACAAATTCCGCAAAAGAGGTGAGTTTAGAGTAGATTAACAACTCTATAAGCATTTTTCCATTGAATACTACACACATTTTGTCCAACCAGCACGAAAAATCTGGATTCAGATAGTATATTACAGTTGACAAAACACGGATACTTTTAACAAAAGTATACGTTTCTGGCATGTGTTGTTAACCCGCTGGTTAAGAACATCACATTCAGAACACTACGTATTTTGTGGATAAGGTGAGGGACATCCTTATGGCGGGAGATGAAACAATGGTCTCTTATGATGTTATGTCTCTCTTCACGTGTGTTCCTGTTTGGAATGTTCATAATTAACCATTCAACCGTTAACCGATAATGAGAATTTTGACCGATTAATACTATCAGTTTAACGGTTAATATATATATATATATATATATATATATATATATATATATAGTAATTAAGAAAAGTTTGCTACATAATAAAAGAAAATAGGCTCTGCATATCAATCAACTCATGGGGGTGTGTCGACACATGCAACCAACCACACGTGCCTACAATCATATTTTGCTGTGCCCGAGCAAAATGAAGAAAACAGGAGGCGTCCGGGTAGCGTAGTGGTCTATTCGTTGTGTAATACCAACACGGGGATCGCCAGTTCGAATACCCGCGTTACCTCCGGCTTGGTCGGGCGTCCCCAGACACAATTGGCCGTGTCTGTGGATGGGAAGTCAGATGTAGGTGTGTTCTGGTTGCTGCACTAGCGCCTCCTCTGGTCGATCGGGGCGCCTGTTCGGGGGGGGGGGGACTGGAGGGCATAGCGTGATCCTCCCACGCGCTACGTCCTCCTGTCTGTGCCCCTGACCGAGGCATGGCAAGACCAACTGGAGTTGGTCCCCGGGTGCTGCACGGCAGCTGCCCACTGCTCCTAGCTACACAGCTAGGATGGGTTAAATGCAGAGGAAGAGTTTCCCTACGGGGATCAATAAGGTAGTAAAATAAAATGAAAAAATGTTGGGACCCACTCAGTGAAACAACAGGAGGATTTTCTCCATATATCACTGGTAAAGTTATGATGACAAATGTGTAAGTTTTAATAATCAGTTGTTAGTCGTGCAACTTTAAGCCTCCGTTCTTGATTAAGTGGATGTGTTTATTTCCCCCAAGTTAGCAAGGTTAACTGTTAAACCTTGAGCTCCAGCAAATAGTTAGCTTTCATCACAACTCATTTAACGTTACATTTTTTGCTCTGGTTCTAGGATTTTTGTCCATTCATCAAAATGTCCAAGAAGCAAGCTACATTAAGTTATTACTTTTGTGTTGCACCACCTCCAAAGAAATGCCAGACTGAACCTGTACATAAAAAAAAAAAAAGTGTATTCGCTGGAAAGTGGCTGCAGGAATCCGCTTCCGGTGTGGGAAGATGGCTGCGCAAATTCGTGTTTGCAGCAGTCTCACCTAGTGCCAGTGTTGCAAGATGGCGGCGTGAATTCACATTTGCGGCAGCCTCACCCAGTACCGTCCATGCAGTGTCTTTGTCCACATCTGTGTCTAAGTTTTGTCTTCGTTTGATGGCTGGGAGAGCGGGGCAGGCTAAGCTAACTGCTAGCCCATGCAGACCGGCAGTTCAGATAACCCCAAGGGCGGTCTGGCGGTGGCCTCACCTGACGTTGACTGTGGTGTTTTTGATGTCGTCGTGAGGAGTGCGGGGAGGTGTGTTGAAGGTCTCTAGATGGGGGAGCTGGCGCTGGATCAGCTGGGAGAGCTTGGACTGCTTCGTCCGGTGGGCTCGGGAACCACGGCCCCTGCCTGGAGCTGCGCCTGAGGAGGAAACGCCGAGGGCGGTCGGACAGGACGCAGAGGCGGGGCGGGCTAAGCTAACTGCTAGCCCATGCAGACTGGCAGTTCAGATAACCCCAAGGGCGGTCTGGCGGTGGCCTCACCTGACGTTGACTGTGGTGTTTTTGATGTCGTCGTGAGGAGTGCTGAAGGTGTCTGGCTGGGGGAGCTGGCGCTGGATCAGCTGGGAGAGCTTGGACTGCTTCGTCCGGTGGGCTCGGGAACCACGGCCCCTGCCTGGAGCTGCGCCTGAGGAGGAAACGCCGAGGGTGGTCGGACAGGACGCAGAAGCGGGGCGGGCTAAGCTAACTGCTAGCCCATGCAGACCGGCAGTTCTGACAGTCATCCTGGCTGGCGTTCATTTCATTGGACAGTAATTTAATTGTTCAGTTTTGATATATGTGTTAGTTTGGATATGCGTGTTCTTGTAGTTTTTGGACGTGTTTTTATCTTTGTGTTGTACTGCTGTGGGCTGGGGGAAACGGCATTTCATTTAATTTCATGTACAAGCACATGAAGTGAAATGACAAAGTGTTCCTGATTCCTGAAGAAGTAGCCTGGCTCCAAACAGATGACGACCGCACAGAGATGTGGTGCAAAATATGCCGTGAAAACCCCAACCTCATGGATAAAAGCAGCGCCTTTTATAGAGGGACAAAACATTTCAGTCCTCCAGCTTTTGCAAAGCACAAGAAGAGTAAAGAGCACATGAACATAGTGCCAACTATTGACAGCAGCTGTAGCCAGGATCAGAAACCCACTCGCCCTCTTGACACGTGGCAGGACAAACTGAATGAAGAACTGCGTCAAGCACTGTAGAATATTTTCTATTGGCCTTTCACAAAGCGAAACATGCACACCCGATGCGTTCATAAGAGGAGGATAGTGTGCTTTTCAAGAGGCTTGGAGTTAATGTCAGGAGTGGATATCATTCACGAGAAGGGGGACCCACATCATGCAGAGCATCACACAGACAATCAGTTTAGAATTGAGGGAAAAATTGAAGGCAGCTGAATTTTGGGGTGTGCTCTTTCACAGATCAGAAGACATAACACAAGTGGAGCAGGAAACTGTGTACATTGTGTGTTTGTGTTTAGATACGGAGAGTTTACCTCAGATTTCCTTGGATTAATTAATTTGGGTGTGAACCGAGCGGCACAGGACAGAGTGAACGGACTGAAGCAGCTCTTCCATACTTGTGGTTTAGGGGATCAGTGGAAGATGAAGTTGGTCTCGGTGCGTACAGATGGAGCAGCAGTCAACACTGGAGTTTACAACGGGGTCGTTCCTAAACTTCGTCAGATGGTGGCGATCGGGGATTCCCTTGCGTATATTCTGTGTACTGCACCAACTCAGCGGATCGCATGGGAGCATACTGTGAGACATTTAGTCGCTCCGTTGTCAAGTTGCTGATCTTTTATTTACAGACAGGGGGCGCAAAAAGAACAGAACAACTAAAGAAGATATGTGATGATAATGGCATTGCCTTTGTGAAACTAGGACAGTTTCACAACATCGGACGGCCTGCAAGGAGGCAAGAGACTCTGTTGAAAATATGGAGGCTATTACCTGCTATTCCAATTCAAGTAGCTACAAGTGAAGACAGTGACCTAAAACATATCCGGACAGAGCGTTTTCAGTGTTTCCTAGCAAACATGCTGGACACTGGAAACATGTTACAGTTCACCTCCCTCAGGTTCCAGCAAGATAAACTGACTACAGGTGAATGCAAAGATGAGCTCATGGTAGCTGCTGGACAACTGACACTATTGCTTGACAGTGAAGGCAAGTACAGGAAAGAGACTGTTTCAAATGCTGATGCTGACAGGGACAAGGCTGATGTATTGATTCATGAGTTTGAAAGCAGATATGATCCCTTAAGTCATGTGATCAATTTTCAATTTTTGAACCTTCAACTTCGCCTCAAGAATTGCAAAACCTCCACAGTTTTGGCAACACAACACTTACTAAGATCCTCCAGAAATATGAGGCCAGCTTGTCTGTTGACAGATACTCCACTGTAAGAGAATGGATGCGTTTAAACAAGCAGGAAAATGTTTGGCAGCCTCCTCTGTGTATGACTTGGTCAACACAGTGAAGATAAGTAATCCAGATAGTTACTCCAACATTCATAAAGTTTTTCTGTTGTCCCTTACACTGCCCTTGAACAGTGCTGCATGCGAGAGGGCATTTTCACATCTCAATATAATAAAAAGTAAGTACAGATCCTGCCTGTCAGACTCTCGCCTCTCATCCCTGATGCACATCCACTTCTCTAACATGACAACAGAGGCTTTTCACCTGAAGCCAGCTGTTGACTTATGGATGCAAACAGCTAATCACAGACTCAACCAGGGAGAAAGAAGTAGGCCTACAACTTCGTCTGCCATGTTTGAAAGAGAGGAAGATAGTGAGGAGAGCGGTCAGGCGGGTAGTGAAAACGACAGCTTGTAGGGTAACCATGCCAACGTAAAGACTGAGTACCAAGCAACATCTCCAGGTGCTCCCTTGTGAACCAGACCAAAAGTTATGTGCACCCTTGACTATAGTGTACACTGTTAAGTGCTGGGGGGGGGGATTGCCGTGACTTGTACATTGGGGAACCCAAACAGATGCTGGCCAAGAGGATGGCACAACACAGAAGAGCTAACACGTCAGGCCAGGACTCCAGTCTACACCCACCTACAGGCCAGTAGCCACTCTTTCAAGGATGAGGATGTGCACATCCTTGCTAGGGAGGAATGCTGGTTTGAACGGGGAGTCAGAGGCCATCTATGTGAAGAGGGAACGACCATCCAAGGGGGAGGCTAAGTACATCTGTCGCCATATTACAATGTTACGGGTTACAACCATTCCCAAATCCTCTGAATATCTTCATGCATGCTAAATGAATCCTCTGTGAATGACTGAATAAATCCTCTGTGAATGCTACACATTGCCATTTCGGTCGTTATGTCACTGTATTGTTCATAAGGGTGGGGGACAGCTGCAGTCAGCTGAGACTGAAGAGGTCACTTAGATGAGTGATGAAACGTTCCGCTCAATAAATGTTGTGTCCGGATGAACTGATTCAACTTTCTGTGGTTTTAAGGATTATTTTCTCACATCAAATGGCCCTTTCAAGCTTATTATCCCGCAGTGACGATGTTACTTTGACATGAAATAAGGATGACTAAACGTTCACCAAGACAGATGACCTAAACCTAAAGCAAGCTAATTTCAAGTCTCTGCGAATAAGATTTTCATAATATACCGGAATGAATAGCAACCAACGGCTGCCTGGAAAGTCGGGAAAAGGCGTCCCAGGAAGGGCCAAACTCTCGGGTATGTTTTTTGGGAAAATGGTCGGGAGTCTTGTAAAGTGTGCAGGGTTTCGTACCAACATGGGTTGAAACGTGCAAAGTTGACCCGAGTTTCTATCAAACGGGCTGAAACGTGCAAAGTTGACCCGAGTTTCTATCAAACGGGCTGAAACGTGCAACGTTGACCCGAGTTTCTATCAAACATGGGTTGAAACGTGCAGAGTTGACCCGAGTTTCTATCAAGCGGGCTGAAACGTGCAAAGTTGACCCGAGTTTCTATCAAACGGGCTGAAACGTGCAGAGTTGACCCGAGTTTCTATCAAACGGGCTGAGACGTGCAACGTTTACCGAGTTTCTATCAAACGGGCTGAAACGTGCAAAGCTGACCCGAGTTTCTATCAAACGGGCTGAAACGTGCAGAGTTGACCCGAGTTTCTATCAAACGGGCTGAAACGTGCAAAGTTGACCCGAGTTTATATCAAACGGGCTGAAACGTGCAAAGCTGACCCGAGCTTCTATCAAACGGGCTGAAACGTGCAAAGTTGACCCGAGTTTCTATCAAACGGGCTGAAACGTGCAAAGTTGACCCGAGTTTCTATCAAACGGGCTGAAACGTGCAACGTTGACCCGAGTTTCTATCAAACATGGGTTGAAACGTGCAAAGTTGACCCGAGTTTCTATCAAACGGGCTGAAACGTGCAAAGCTGACCCGAGTTTCTATCAAACGGGCTGAAACGTGCAAAGTTGACCCGAGTTTCTATCAAACGGGTTGAAACGTGCAAAGTTGACCCGAGTTTCTATCAAACGGGCTGAAACGTGCAACGTTTACCGAGTTTCTATCAAACGGGCTGAAACGTGCAAAGCTGACCCGAGTTTCTATCAAACGGGCTGAAACGTGCAAAGCTGACCCGAGTTTCTAGCAAACGGGCTGAAACGTGCAGAGTTGACCCGAGTTTCTATCAAACGGGCTGAAACGTGCAACGTTCACCGGATTCCCACCGAACGGGTCGGGACGTGTAAAGTTTACAGGGGGGGAGGTTTCCTACTAAACCCGAAACGTGTAAAGTTTACAGGGGGGGGGTTCCTACTAAACCCGAAACGTGTAAAGTTTACACGGTCGCGCCACTAGACGGGCGGAAAAGCGTACCGACACGGCTCCTTGACGTCCCAGGCGGGCTCGCGCACACAGCGAGGCTAGCCGCAGCTAGCAAGCTAACGGCTAGCTTACTCGTCAGCGCAGCCGCCGAAACCCACCCTAATTCAACAAAACAAGGCCCGGGGACAGCGCCTCTAGGCCGGGCGAGCGGTTTGAATCAAGAATCTATTTCGCGTTTGTCGACATCTTACTTTTGTCCTCCGGGTCGCCAACTCGAGGGAAAATCAGGATCACCTTCTATCGGCTTGCCACACACACATTCATACACTCTCACACACACACACACACACACATACACACACCGGGTTGTTGCTGCTTCCCGAGCAACCCGGCGCGCCGACCTGGGGGAGCCTTGTAGGGGTGCCTCGCTGATCAAATCAGCCCATCGTGATTAAAATAGAAATACGTAAGCTTCACTGGCGTATTTTAGATACTAATCCTCGTATTTGACTCGACTCAAGCCGATTCTTGCGAGGGAACGTAAGACTGGGCAGTGGAAACTATTTAAACGTTTTGACCCCCCCCCTTTCCACCGAACTATGGACCGTTCCGATATTTAAAGACACAGCTCGGTATTTTTCCGCACACACTGTGCTTTCGTCTGGAGGGGGACGCGGGGACCGCCAACTTACACCCCAATGTCCCCCGAATCAGACGCGTCACTGCTTTGCCTTTCATATAACACAACCAACCCAACAATTGTCCCTTTTTTTCCATCTCGGTTTTCGGTTCATGTGAGATCACATTGCTGCGTAGAAAACAGCACACCGCCTTTCGTATGGTCACCGTTCTCATCACGACATCATTTCAAACGAATATCCGTCCATCCATCCATCCATCCATCCATCCACTCAACCATCCATCCATTCAACCATCCAACCATCCATCCATCCATCCATCCATTCAACCATCCATCCACTCAACCATCCATCCATTCAACCACCCATCCATCCATCCATCCACTCAACCATCCATCCATTCAACCATCCAACCATCCATCCATCCATCCATCCATCCATCCACTCAACCATCCATCCATTCAACCATCCAACCATCCATTATCCTGCTCTGAGGGTCGCGGGGACGCTGGAGCCTATCCCAGCAGTCATTGCGCGGCAGGCGGGGAGACACCCTGGACAGGCCGCCAGGCCATCACACACAGGGTCAAATGAATGTGTAAAATAAAAATAAATTTACATTCCTTGCATGCATTATTTGGACATTCATTTTGCGGTCTGGCCTATCACAGGTAAGTGGAGAAAGGGAACCCTTTAGGCCCTCTAATTTCGGCAGAAATAAGCCACCAGTCTCACCACCACTACTAGAATGACAGATGGGAAGAACCGGACCAGGATGAGGAACCTTCCTCAGTTGACCATTCAAATGTTTTCAAGATGTTTTCACAGTTGGAGGGAGTTAGGTCTTGGTCCTTGGGTGACTTCTGATACAGGGTAGAGTGGCCAAGGGATTTTTATCAGAGGTCATTCATTTATTTATTTATGTATTTTAACTTTACTGTGTGTTGATCTGAAGCTTGTTGGTCCAGACGGACACGTCGCTTGGCTCTGGATGCAACCGCTGCTGTTGTCTACAAACCATAGTGGCTTGGTAGTGAGTTTCTTGCTATTCTCTCTCACTGGGACAACTGGAAAACTGTGTTTTTAGAAGAGTCCCCCTCGCTTAAAAACAGGCAGCTTATTGGGTATCGTCTGAATTTCACACCTGTGGCAATGGCATTCTAGCATTTTCTGAACACGTGACTTGGGGAAGAGTCTGAAGACTGTAGGGAAGTTTCCTGGATATGAGGCTGAATTTCCACAGTGGCACGTGTCATTAGGAGCGCTCGGGTAAAAATGCAGGATGCTGCACAACAGCATACAGGCATACCCGGATGAGACTTCTCACCTTGGCTGACTGACTAGACCTTGTGTCCTGATTACCTGTGTACTTTCACACACACACAAAAAATACAAATCTCCAAGAAATAAACGACGCGCCTTTTTGCAGTTCGTCAATTTATTTTGCCGGGAAATAAATTACTCACCTTTTAAAACAACTCAGAAACAAACAAAATGATGCAGCACGTCAAGAAGGAGTCGAACGCACATGACAGGAAGTCTTTACCGGATGTAGCGGCAAACATTCAGCAGGTTCCGGCCGTGACCGACTAGTTCTCTCATCGGCCGAGGCTGCCACGAGCTCATCTGCCCCCACGCGCTCCGCCGGAGGGCAAGCGCAACAGCGTTCTCTTGACGTTCGAGCCCCGCACGCGCACACACGCACACGCACGCACACGCACACATCCCTGAACCATCACGGCGACAGCCCCTCCAAAACACAATATAAAAAGATTTAAAAACAAAAAAAAACAAAACGAAAGATCACATTCAGCAGAGACCACCCAGCTTGGTTTCCGCCACCTCATCTTAAAACGACAGAACCGGACATCTCTTTCTTGGAAGCTACACAGAGACACCAGCTTCCCCAAATCATACTGCCGACTCAGACGGATGACATGGTGTTTAAAACACAGGAGTAGGTTATACAAAAAAAAAAAAGAAGGGGGGGGGCAGTGAAATTACAATCATGACTTGAAAGTCCAGGTTGTCTTTGGCAAAAAAAGAAATACCTTTGTAAACCTCTAGGGGGCTCCAATGAGAGACCCAACAGAAAACAGAGACAACCGGACATTTAATGTATTTTTGGTTGCCTGTAGTTGTGCTGATGAGGGAACTGAAGCCGGTTCTGCCGTTGCTCTCGTTCCCAGCCACTCTGGATCACGGTGCCAGCTGAACGCCCGTCACATGAATCAGACGGTGCTGTGGGCAGTGTGAGCGGGGCAGTTCGGAAAGTACCAAGTAAATTACCTGGAGGGGGAGGGGGGGGCCTCGCTATTCACTACAGATACCTTGGTCCTCCTCCAGTGACAATACAAAACACCTTGGAAATTTGTCGTGAAAACTTCTTAAAAACCAAATACCGGTTTGCTCCTTTGACATGAACGGGACTTCATCCGTACATCCCCGACACGAAAATCCGCTGGACTGAGACTGTGATTGGTGGAGTCTCTTTTACAAGACTCTGGTAGTGAAAGAGGGAATTTGAATTTAAATTGATTTGTCACGTCACCGGGGAATCTTGCAGTTACCTACTTAGTGATATTTCAGTACAGAACTTTTTCGCAAACATGGCAGACGTACTTCCGCTCCGTCACAGCAGGGTAAAGATCGCTTCTCCCCGTCGTCTGGAATGTTCAAAAGCCAAATATCTTTTTCAAACCCAGCCACTGAGGATGCACAAGCCAGTGCATTCTTAGTGCCGGTCCCAAGCCCGGATAAATGGGGAGGGTTGCATCAGGATGGGCATCCGGTGTAAAACCTTTGCCAAATCAAATATGCGAATCATATATCAGATTTTCATTCCGGATCGGTCGAGGCCCGGGTTACCAACGACTGCCACCAGTACTGTTGGCCAGAAGGGTGCTGGTGGGAACTATGCTACTGTTGGGTGAAGGAGAAGGAGAGGGGGAAGGCATGTCCAGAGGCAGCGGGAGAGGAGGAAGGGTAGGAGTGTGGAGGTGAGTCAGAACTTTGAATGTTGGCACTATGACTGGTAAAGGGAGAGAGCTGGCTGATATGATGGAGAGAAGGAAGGTAGGCATACTGTGTGTGCAAGAGACCAGGTGGAAGGAGAGTAAGGCCAGGAGCATCGGCGGTGGGTTCAAACTCTTCTACCATGGTGCGGATGGGAGGAGAAATGGGGTAGGGGTCATTCTGAAGGAAGAGTATGTCAAGAGTGTGTGGAAATGAAGAGTGCCGGACAGAGTAATGAGTATGAAGCTGGAAAGCGAAGGTGTGATGAATGTTATCAGCGCATATGACCTGCAAGTTGGGTGGGAGATGGAAGAGAAAGAAGAATTCTGGAGTGGGTTGGATGAAGTGGTGGAGAGTGTGCCCAAGAAGGACAGAGTGGTGACTGGAGTGGACTTCAATGGATATATTGGTGCCGAAAACAGGGGTGATGAGGAGGTGATGGGTAGGTACGGTGTGCAGCAGAGGAATGTGGAAGGACAGACGGTGGTGCATTTTGAGAAAAGGATGGAAATGGCTGTGGTGAATACATATTTCAAGAAGAGGGAGAAACACAGGGTGACGTACAAGAGTGGAAGAAGGCGCACACAGGTGGACTCTACCTTATGCAGGAGACGCGATCTGGGAGGGATTGGAGACTGCAAGGTGGTGACAGGGGAGAAGGTAGCTAGGCAGCATCGGATGGTGGTCTGTAAGATGAATTTGGAGATCGAGAAGAGGAAGAGAGTGAAGCCAGAGCCAAGAATCAAATCGAATCGGCTCTGAGCCCTTTCTTGTTTGCAGTGGTGATGGACAGGTTGACAGACGAGATCAGGCAGGAGTCTCCGTGGACTATGATGTTTGCGGATGACATTGTGGTCTGTAGCCACAGTAGGGAGTAGGTTGAGGAGAGCCTGGAGAGGTGGAGGTATGCACTGGAGAGAAGAGGAATGAAAGTCAGTAGGAGCAAGACGGAATACATATGTGTGAATGAGAGGGGGGACAGTGGAATGGTGAGGATGCAAGGAGTAGAGGTGATGAAGGTGGATGAGTTTAAATACTTGTGCTGTTCAAAATAACGGGGAGTGTGGAAGAGAGTTGAAGAAGTGATTTGTGACAGAAGGGTACCAGCAAGAGTTAAAGGGAAGGCTTACAAGATGGTTGTGAGACTGACCAGTTATGTTGTATGGTTTGGAGACGGTGGCAATGACGAAGGGACAGGAGCTGGCAGAGTTGAAGGTGATAAGATTTTCATTGGGAGTGACGAAGGAGGACAGGATTAGGAACAAGTATATTAGAGGGACAACTCAGGTTGGACGGTTTGGAGACAAAGCAAGGCAGACAAGATTGAGATGGTTTGGACACGTGTTGAGGAGAGATGCTGGGTATATTGGGAGAAGGATGCTGAATATGGAGCTGCCAGGGGAGAGGAGAAGAGGAAGGCCAAAGAGGAGGTTTATGGATGTGGTGAGGGAGGACACGCAGGTGGCTGGTGTGACAGAGGAAGATGCAGAGGACAGGAAGAGATGGAAACGGATGATCCGCTGTGGCGACCCTTTACGGGAGCAGCCAAACGTAGTAGTAGTGGTGGTAGTAGTGGTAGTAGTTTCTGTCACCTTTGATTCAGTCTGTGATTGTTTATTTTGTGTTTCAACACCACATATAACAATACAGGTGTTGTGATTGACATATCTTTTATGTTTCTTTTGTAAGACAATGGCACGGCAAGAGAAAAAGTGATTTGATCAAGGGTCACAAAATGCTAACAGCCCTGACATTATCATTAGCCGTGGCTTTCTAGTTAGCATTCGGTGTCCCTTGGTCAAATTACTTGCAGTCGCCTGACAACCGAAACATAAATATTTCAATGACAACATCTGTGTTGTGTGTTGAAACACAAAATACGTGAAGGGGACAGGAAGTTGGCTTTTTAACAACGCGGGCAACAGGAAAAACCCTGCTGTGATGGAGCAGAAGTACGGCGGCCATGTTTCTGAAAAAGGTCTTGCTGGAAGACACGTCTCTTTGCCGTCAGGACCGGTCCTTTTTAAAAGTCAAGTATGCAGCACAGGTTGAGGTACGCTTGACATTTCCTGAACTTGTTGGGCAAAAAAAAAGTTGAAAAACAACAAATTGTCAAGACCACGCTCAAACAAAACCTCAGAAAAGCCCCCCAGGAAGACCCGTCCCACTGACATTCACTAAAGCTGTGTGTTTAAGGGGGCTTTCGTCTGGCCAAAATCTTTTATACGGTGTCCATTCAACAACAGTTAAAAATGACCTAACCTTTGTTTCACCTGTCAGGAGTCACTGGCTGGGTGGAGTTTATGTGCCATGAAAACTGAAACACCGTCAGGTGACTTGACCCCTCCAAAAAAGGTACACCACATCAAGATTTTATTTCCTGTGATTGTCTGTTTCAAGTGCAGACCCCACCCATCTGGCATCTCAGAGGGTTAAAACAAACCAACCTCTGGCCTTTGTCCTGAACCACTGATAAAAGCAATATATTTAGATGGGGGAAAGACAACTGGAAAACTTGTCTCTACGCAGTTCATTATTAAAGATGAACAGGAGGAGCAAATTCAGTGCCGGGTGGAGTTTGCCGACTGGGCGAACAGAAACAGCTCAATAAGACTTGCGCATTCGGTGCGACACTCAACACCCATCAGACGGGTGGCGTTTACCTCATCAGCTAAATAAAAGATAATAGAGTTATGTATCACATTAAGTGAGCTAAACTATGTTTGAAAAAGTACAAACTTTCTGGCACCGACGTTATAGCACCAGGTGACGAGACCCACCCATCTGGCACCCAAAGTGGTGTAAAACAAACGGATGAGAGCTGTTTGAGAAAACACTATTTGACCCATATCCGTGAGGAATGTCACTAACTTATGATATCTCTACATGAGGGGTGGATGGGATTTTCCCCGTCTGTGTGACAAGGAGGCGGATATATACAAGATGAACCCAACCCATTACAGATGAGGGTAAATATAGGTGTTTTTATGCGTTTGTATGTGTGGGTACCACATGAATCCCATGGCCTAAAATGAGCAGCCATGTCAAACTGTGGTGACACGGTTTAAGCAATATGACAAACCACTTACATTGAGATATTCATTTAGAAAAGAAAACAAATAAAAACACTTTTCCGGTTTTCTTTCTATGGTAAAAAGTAAAACTGAAAGTATAGGAGGGATGGCATTGAATTTAATATACCCCTGTGCATCTCAGTACTGTGCCAACACTCCACAAATTAAATAATGACTTGTATACATATGTACATTTAGCAGTAACAGCATAAACCCCAACCCCTTCCAAGAAAGGACACACGTACACTGATGAGCCACAGCATTATGACCACCTGCCTCTTATGCCGTCGTTCCTCGGCTCAGTGTGCCGCCAAAACAGCTCTGATCCACCAAGGCGTGGACCCCTGAAGGTGTCCTGTGGTAGCTGGCACCAAAACATTAGCAGGAGATCCTTCAAGTCCTGTAAGTTGCGAGATGGAGCCGCCATGGATCGAACTTGTCAGTCCAGCACATCCCGCAGACGCTCGATCAGATTGAGATCTGGAGAATTTGGAGGCCAGGGCAACACCGTGAACACTTCGTGTTCCTCAAACTATTCCTGAACAATGTGTGCAGTGTGGCAGGGTGCATCATCCTGCTGAAAGAGGCCACTGCCATCAGGGAATACCCTGCCATGAAGGGGTGTACCTGGTCTGCAACGATATTTAGGTAGGTGGTACATGTCGAATTGACGTCCACATGAATGGCTGGACCCAGGGTTTCCCAGCAGAACATTGTCCAGAGCATCACACCTCCTCCACTGGCTTGTCGTCTTCCCACAGTGCATCCTGGAACCATCACTTCCCCAGGTAAAAGGCGCACACGTACACGGCCATCCACGTGATCTTAAAGAAACGGGACTCATCGGACCAGGAGACCTTCTTCCATTGCTCCTAGGTCCAGTTCCGATGCTCGCGTGCCCATTGTAGGCACTTGGACGGTGGACAGGGGTCATCATGGGCACTCTGACCAGTCTGTGGCTATGCAGCCCCATACACAGCAGGGTGCGAGGCACTGTGTGTTGACACATTCTTCCTGTAACCATCATTAAAATTTTCTGTGACCTGTGCCACAGTAGACCTTCTGTCAGTTCAGACCAGACGGGATAGCCTTCGTTACCCTGGCACATCAATGAGCCTTGGGCGCCCAACATCCTGTCGCCAGTTTGTGGTTTGTCCCTCCTCGGACCACTGTCACTAGGTACTCACCACTGCTACCCGGGACCACCCTACAAGCCTTGCCGTTTCAGAGATGCTCTGATCCAATTGACAATTTGGCCCTTCTCAAAGTCGCTCAGGTCTTTACTCCCGCCCATTTCTCCTGCGTCCAACGCGTTGACTACGACAACTGGTTGGTCGCTCACCATCTAATCTACCCAGACCTTGACATGTGGCCTCGTTCAGAGATGATCAGCGTTATTCGGTCCAACTGTGAGTGGTCATAATGTTTTGGCTCATCAGCGTAAGACTCATGCAACGACGGACATTTTGATGCATAAATACAAAAATAAATATAATTAATAAAATAAATGAAACACATTTGCCATGTTTCGCTCTCAACTTCCTGTTCGGTTTTTCAGGTACGCCTGCAGTGTTTTCAGATATTGGAAAAAACAAAACGAAAAACCATCAACTCTGAACCAAATACAAGACAAACAAATCAAGGTACTTTCCCGAAGGCCAGTTTGCCATTCACGCCCTCTGCTGAGAAAATAACCTTCTGAAACACCGTCATCCATATGTAGCGCTATTCAACGCTCAACTTTATGGAAAACCGACCACGCATGTGAATAGTGTTTCTCTTCTTTCTTTTAAAAACAAGTGCACAAATAGCTCGTCATGCATCTTGGGATCTCAGTGCAATCGAATCACAACAAACAAATCTCAACTCAACCGCCTCGTCTCCAAGTCATCTAACACTAGTGTCGCCTCACGCAGGCCGCACTCGCACAATGGCTGCTTTTGTGCCAAAGGCTGGCTTTACACAGTATGAACCAGTCTCAGTGACTTCATGACACAGTCCTGCCCGATTCATTTCTGACAGGAAGAAAAAAACCAAACACAACTGTGGTAAATTTGGACCTGCTGTCTTGGCTTACACTATAACGTCACTAAATAAAATAAAAAAGTTTGACATGGGTTCAGCCAAGATCAGCAAAGGTCATGATGTCCCAGCAACTGCTACATTCCAGAAACCAAACCAGGACACATTTCTGGTTAACTCTTCATACCAGGACCGGGAGGCCATCCATCCGTTGTCTCATATATCGACCTGGATGTAGCGTCGAGCGTGGCAGTGGTTTGATATTAAAGGATAATTGTTTTTGGGGTTTTTTTACACCCTGGGTCTAATTTTTGCAGTTTCTTTACATCATTCGATTCAGTTATGTCCTTTTACTCATTGGCTTAATTTTGTATATTTTGGACCACTGGACTCAGCTTTACTACAGTGTCTTATATATCCATCCATTATCCAAGCCACTTATCTCAATCAGGGATGCGGGATGCTGGACCTTATCCCAGCAGTAATTGGGCAGCAGGCGGGAAGACACCCTGGACAGGCCACCAGGCCATCACAGGGCCGACGCATTCACACCTTGGGACAATTTAGCATGGCCAATTCTGACTGTCCATTATCTATAACCTCTCTATTGTGCTGGCAAGCTAGTTTATGGATGTTACTACTACCTACGGTAAGTACAGGGTGCTACTTCCTGCAGGATAAACCAGAAAGTAGATCAGCGATGTCATCCATGGATGTTACTACTACCTACTGTAAGTATACGCTGCTTGAATGCCCATAAAATTAGAAAAAGATACATTTAATTCCCTATCCCCCCCAAAGCCAAAGAGGTTCACTTCAAGATAATTAATGATATTTACCCCTCCAGGGAATTTATAAGATTAAAATTTAACGTAGACTGTAATTTCCTCCAATTCTGCAAGACAGACATAGAAACAACAGATCATGTATTTTTCCACTGTAACATTACTTATAAGTTTTGGTATAATTTGTATGTATGGATGGAGTCGAGCATTAGTGCTTTACCGCCATTTCTACTAGTAAGTGTCAAATTTGGAATGTTTATGGAGGATAGAAATATAGAATCCTTGTTGAATAATGTGATTATTTTGGCAAAATATTTCATACACAAATGTAAATATTGCAAAACGCATCCCCCTGTTTAGCAGCCTTTAAAACCGAATTAGTAACTTTGTCCAAATCTCTAAAATGTATGAAAAGCAGAAATGCCCAAAAATTATTCTTTGCATTTCAACAATTTAATGTAATTTAACCCCTGGAAAATTGCATTGCCCTATTTTATTTTATCTCTTTTTAATTTTCCTTTTCTGTTTCCTTGTTTTGTTCTCATTGTCTTTGACATGTTTGATGTACTGTTCTTAGCCTGCTCTGTGGTTTTAGAGTATAATGGTAACATCCATGTCATCCATGGATGTTACTACTACCTGTGGTAAGTATACGCTGCCACTTCCTGCAGGCTGAACCAGGAAGTAGATCAGCCATGTCATCCACCATTGCTCATATTGGACATTTCACATCATGACTTTTAACTTTCACTTTGGTTTTCACTTCCAAATACCTGGTTTACATAATCAGGTTGAAAAACTGTTGTTGGAAAGCTGAGTCCAGCGGTGGTCCTGCGTCCAAAATCTACAAAATGAAGCCGGTGTGTAAAACGTCACCATAACCGATGACTGTACGACGGCAAAAACTACAAAAATAAGACCCAGGTTGTAAACCCGCCCCCAGAATTAATCTTTAAGACAGCCTGCTCAGACGACCTTGGTGGAGGCAGTGAATAAGGTACAGACTCCACCCAGCATCCCCAGCTGATCCAGTGGGGCTGTTCACAGACGGCCAAATGTGAACTGTTGTACATGAACATGCTTGTAACAGAAATTAGATGGACCAGCGTGCCGAAAAATGACCTTTTTTCCCAGGAGCGTGCCGTCTTGTGGGACTGGGCATGTGGCTGAAGGTTGGGGGACGTGACTAAAATGGAGGAAAGGGGTCTGTGACATCACACACACACACGCACACACATGCAAGCTGTTGGACAGCCGACCCTCTGCCCTGACCACTAGATAGTATGTAGAATATTCAAATCCACATTATCATCCGCATTATTAACTTCAGTCCTCGATGCCCAATCCACACCTGCAGCCATGTAAGGGGTGTTCTGCACCTGGTTCAGGTTCATGGCTCCCTACTGGTACCGGAAGAACAACGACTGACAGTTTCTTAGCCAACCAGTAAAGGGATTACCCACCAATAAGCTAGCGTCTTTTGTCCCTCATCCACTGTGCTGTCTTAGTATCGAACACCCGGTCCTGTATTTAATGAGCTTTAAATGTCAAACAGTTGGTTTCGGTCTGGGTCTGGTGGCTCTGGTTCAGTAACGACTCCCCACCCGTTACTTCACTGCAGGCAGTAAAGCCGCAGAAATCAGCCCATCAAGCTCCTTCTTTCACCAGCCATTCAGACTATTAGCATGGCACGAGCTGGCTGGGTGACCAGACACACTGGCTGGCAGAGAAGACAAAGTGACGAGCCGTTCACCATGAAAAAAGATAAAACCCGAAACAAATAAACAACAAACCACAATAACAACAGTATTTGATTGATGGCTGGTTGTAATTTCCAACCATGGTCTGACCTCTCAGACGCAACCAGTAAGAAATTGTGACAAATCCTCTGATGAACGCAAACGTTTCAGAGAGCAGCATTCTGTTGAAAGTACACACACACACACACACACACACACACACACATACACACACACACGCACGCACACCAACACACTTAAAATTCCAGCTATGCTCCATGCACGCAAAAACACACAAACACACATTTGGCAAAAATATTCCTGGTATCAACGAGTCTCTCGGTGTCAGCTCCTCCTCCTCCTCCTCCTCCTCATGGGGAGCTCTCACTCCTCTGCCTTGTTGCAAACCCCTGTTGAATAAAAACGAACGCTCGATGGGAGGGATGCATAATGGCAGCTGTGACGGTGAGTGAAAGCAAAATGATTGATATCAGCCGATTCCACTAGTCCACCGAACCCTCTCCCCACCTCCAGGTTCCTCTCGCGTAGTCCACCGAACCCTCTCCCCACCTCCAGGTTCCTCTCACGTAGTCCACCGAACCCTCTCCCCACCTCCGGGTTCCTCTCGCGTAGTCCATTGCAAAGTAAAGTAAGGCAGGAAGTTATTTCATTACCTCTACGTAACTTGTCCACAGCCGATAGGCAGACGGGCGCAGGCCGCTGCCCCTCTCCCGCTGTTAACACTCGGGGGCGCCGGAGACAACAGCCGGGTCTGGTAGGTCAACAGGCCTGCTGACGTAGCAGACCCCCCAACCCCGTTCCACCACCACAACAACCCACTCCTCACCCCTCCCCCCCTACCGGCAGGTTGTCTCACACTCAAATGATAAACACCCCTTCCTTTGGCGGAGAATCCTCATCCTCCTCACACTTCCACATGCGTAATCTCCTGCATGTCAAAACCCCTCCCCTTCCTCCCCGTCCAACGTCAACTCCTCCTCCTCCTGAATCGTCATCAAGCTGAACCCTCAAACCCCCACCCCCCCCACCCTTCTCTCGGTGTTTGAAGCGTCCGTCATGGGCTGGGTGTTTTCAAACAAACAAGAGCTGTTTGGGGGAGTGCGTTCCCCCCTCCGCCGCCGCTGCCTTCCTCCCCAACTCCTAAGCCATGTAGATGAAGGTGTTTATGTCAGCTTCGTCCCGCTTAATGTACTTGTGCTCGATGAGCCACTCGATCTGCTCCTTGATCATCTTCTTTTGGGGCAGGAACATGTTCTTCAGGATCTCCACCAGCTCCGTCTGCAGCTGGGCGTTACTGATCCTCTTCCTCATCTTCATGATCTGGATGATGGCCTCCTGAGAGAGAGAGAGAGCAAGAGCAAGAGAGAGAGAGCGAGAGTGAGAGAGAGAGCAAGAGTGAGAGAGGGAGATAGAGAGAGAGAGAAAGCAGGAGTGAGAGAGAGATGGGGGTCAGTGGGGTAGACAAGGAGAGGGAGAGAGAGAATAGAGTACAAGAAGAAAGGTGGATAGAGGGAGAACAGGAAGGAGGCAGAATAAAGAGAGGTACTTAACCATTAATTCACGTTTTTGTTTTTTTCACCAAACAACAGCCAGTTCATTAACAACACGGTGACCACTGGAAACACCGCAGTAAAACCAGGAGTGAAAAGTCTTTTACACGGGAGAGAGATGCTGCAGCGCTCTTCATCTCCCCATGAGCTCATGCACAGCACAGCCCTGGCTTCATGACTACCACCTATATGAAAAACAAACTAGCTCCTCAAAGATTTATGTCAGTCTGCAGAAAGGGATAAGCTGTTACTCTAAATTATTATTCTCAATATTTCAAATCACCTCTGTCATTTCTACGTTAAATATAACCACTTAGTAGAGGTGTACTGGTGACATGCATCTCGTTCTCTGAGCTGACCAATCACAATGAAGAAGGGGAGGGACTCTGAGCTTCATTGGGCTGCCTACCCTGACTTCCCAGCCTCACTGGCCAGAGCTACAACAGGCCTACTTTTTTGTTTTTTCTGCCTTTATTGGACAGTGATAGTTGAGGAGACAGGAAAGACAGGGGAGAGAGAAGGGAAGACATGCCGCAAAGGGCCCGCGCCGGATTCGAACCCAGGCCACTGCAGTAAAGACTCAGCCTTATGTGGGTGGCACACGCTCTACCAGGTGAGCCACTAGGGCGCCCCCCCCCAGGCCTACCTTTTATTACCATGGTCAAAGAAAATGCATAAAAGGCCAAAACCAGTGGGCCCTGCATCACAACTACATGTATTTTTTGTTGGTTTATAAGCTTTAGGTTTGCACAGTGAAGGAAAAAAAAAAGAAGCTCCTCATTGTTTGCTGAGAAGTGTTTGAGGTCATGTTGCTGCTTCCACACCTGAGTTCTCAGAATCCTGAGCTGAACAATTCCTTCATTCTCCTCCTCTCTCATCCGCTCGGTGGTCAGCTGCAGGCGACCAATCAGATTAATCTTTCCCCGCTTCTGGACTTTGGAGTTTTTGCTGAAAAGACAAAACAAAACAAACACATAATTATGAATCAATATTCAACTTGGACCAAAAAAAAAAAAAAACCAAAACCTAATGTCAAAGGGTTTTCTGCTTTAAAATTACAATCGTTTCCCATCCTGAGTGCTTAATGCAACAGATTTACTGTTTTATAGGCTAAAAATCAAACCTACACCTAGCAGCCAATACCCCCTTTCCCAGGCAGGAGCAGAGCACATTGCAGTACTAATTTCTATAATTTTGCAGGATTTTTACACAATTCCACTTTCCATCTCATTTCAGATTTAAATGTTGTTAAAATCAAGGACAATGCAATGCCAAAAAACAAAAAAGACGATAGCAGTTTCTCTTTTCCATACACCATGATTGCTGCACATGACTTGCTGATGTCCTACATCAGAAAGGGCATCCATTGGGTTTTCCTCTGCAGGAAAAACGAAGGTGTTTTTCATCGACTGCTACAGTCAAAGATAATGTCTGTATTCAACATTAGCTAACAACATTTGGATGTTTTGTTGTGTTAAATACCTCCATTTTTCAAATTCTGAAGCATTCAGTCAGTAAAGCAAGCTGCTAACAAATGGCCATCTATAGTACGTAGGGATCGTTCACAGATTAGCCTAGTGTTAGCTTTACACTCATATTATACATAGGGATCATTCACAGATTAGCCTAGCGTTAGCTTTACACTCGTATCATATGTAGTCTACACTCGTATCAAACGTAGGGATCATTCACAGATTAGCCTAGCGTTAGCTTTACACTCGTATCATATGTAGGGATCATTCACAGATTAGCCTAGCGTTAGCTTTACACTCGTATCATACGTAGGGATCATTCACAGATTAGCCTAGCGTAAGGCAGGGTCATGGAGGGGTGAAACTTTCAAACTGGCCAGAAAAGAACTGTAAAAAAATAAATGAATGCATAAAATATACAGATAAAAGCCATGCCTGAACCACTCAGAGTCCATGGGAACATGGGACTGCTGGGAAAATGTAGGAAAGAGAACTTCCTGGTTTAGGTGGCTTAGAAACATACTACCAAAAATGAAATATCCAGAACATAGCTATCTTAAATTAGTGTTGTGAACAATTCACTGACTTGTCTTTCCTTTCTTTTTAACTGGAAGCAACAGAATATTCCGGATGTGTTGTGAAACGTACATGAGCGAGAACTCCTGGTTGACGTAGAAGAGGGTGCTGTCGGTGAAGTCTTTGGGAGAGCTGACCGGAGGCTCATAGGAGAGCACCTGCCTCTTCAGCTTAGGGAAGGCGACCAGCGACTGCAAGTACACAACACAACACAGCGTAACGCAACAGAGGGATGAGAACATCTAACACAGCATCTGAACAGATCAGGCAAGCAGAGTCAGTATCATTTGTTTCATCAGTCAGTATCATCTGTCTTTATCAGTCAGTATCATCTATCTTCATCAGTCAGTTTCCTCTGTCTTTACCAGTCAGTATCATCTGTCTTCATCAGTCAGTGTCATCTGTCTTTTATCAGTCAGTATCATCCGTCTTTATCAGTCAGCTTCATCTGTCTTTATCAGTCAGTATCATCAGAATCAGAATACCTGTCTTTATCAGTCAGTATCACCTGTCTTCATCAGTCTGTATAGTCTGTTTTTATCAGTCAGTATCATCTGTCTTTATCAGTCAGTATCATCTGTCTTCATCAGTCAGTGTCATCGGTCTTTATAAGTCAGTATCATCTGTCTTTATCAGTCAGTATTGTCTGTCTTCATCAGTCAGTATCATCTGTCTTCATCAGTCAGTATCATCTGTCTTTATCAGTCAGTACTGTCTGTCTTTATCAGTCAGTATCATCTGTTTTTCTCAGTCAGTATCATCTGTCTTCATCAGTCAGTATCGTCTATCTTTCTCAGTCAGTATCATCTGTCTTTATCAGTCAGTATCAGTATCGTCTGTCTTTCTCAGTCAGTATCGTCTGTCTTTATCAGTCAGTATCATCTGTTTTTAACTGGCTTTTTTTTTGTACGTTTACAGTGTTCTTGGTTGGCATCCTTTCTATGACTTTCGTCTATTTCACTTTCCTTTTTATCTAAATGTTGATTAAGATTTGTCTTCATTTATTTTACTTTCTTTATTATGTAATCCTGCTTTCTATCTCATCCCGATCCTGTCCTTCCTTGTGAGGGTTATTTATCTATTTCACCCTTTCTTCTTTGATTCTGTGGAGCACACGCGCGCACACACACACACACACACACACACACACACATAGATTGCACATTTTACTACTGGTTCAGTAGTAAAATGTGCAATCTATGTCTAACTGAAAAATATTTTATCATTTGCAAACCAGAAATGTCCACATTGAAGAGCAGGAATGAATTTGCCAGCAGCTGCAGACATAGATATAAGCACCTATTTTGTAATTATAAATAAATCATGACAATACACAAATAACAACCCCCCCCCCCATTGGACCGTTAGCGATCACGTGTTTTTGAATTGTTAAATGTTGGACCTCTCCCTTCCCCATTGGACATTGTGCATGTGATGTGCATGACGAAGCAGTAAATGGTATGTCCTTTCCTCCAGTAGCTTTATTGACAGCTGATGTTCATTCATGGGAAGTATACTGTAATCCAACCCAACTTACAACAAAGCACATGATTTGCACTAAGGAAGTTGAGCTCTTAAAAAACGGCCATATTACATATTACCTGCCATGGGAAATAAATCAGGTCCTGCTGTTCCTTGTCTACATAGCCTCACCTGCTGATACAAGTATAGCAGCCAACAGGATCCATGACCCGGCATCCCAGGCTGGGACTGAATCACCTGACGCAGTAAAGCTCATGATGGGAGATTTTAATTCACGCAGTCTGTCTGGAACCCTACCATCTTACCACCAATATGTCACATGTCCTACCCAAAATGATGCCTGCCTGGACCTCTGCTACGCTAACATCCCAGGGGCATACTCCTCCAAGACGCCATCACATCTCGGGGAGTCGGATCACAAGATGGAGCAGCTGGTCCCAGTCTGTCCCACGGTTGCAGTGGGACAAGGCAAAAAAGGGGAAAATTAAAAGCTGGACTCCTGATGCCACCGAGGCCCTCCAGGACTGCTGTGAGTCCACTGACTGGGCAGCACCGCCGACCAGGAGGAGGCAGGAGACACTGTCACGGCTTACAGCCGTCTCTGTGAGGAGCCCGTTATCCCTAAAAACACGGAAAACATCTTCCCAAACAATAAAGCATGGCTGACCCGGGAACTACAGGGGCTCCTCAGGGGTAGCAAAGACGAAAGGAAACGTACACAGAAGCGACTTAAAATCAAGATCAGGGAGTGGAAGGCTGCCCAAGAAGACAAAGTGGAAAATTACTCTAGAGAAATTACAGCAGGAAGGCATGTGATTTTTTTGTCACAAAAGAAAGCGGCACTGGACAGTTCAGACGGTACACCAGCTGTCCATATACTGATTTCTGTTGAAGATATCAAACAATGCTTCAGAACGTGTCCGCCCAGGGACAGCAAGCGGACCGGACGGTGTCAGTAGTAAGTCTTATTGGCTTACTACTGACACCGCACAACAGCTCGCGTCACTACTTCAGCAACTGTTCCAGCTGTGACTGAAAAGTGGGATAAGTCCAGACTCGCTGGGTCATATACCTGGACCCAAAAACAACAGATCAAGAGATAGGAACAACCTCTGTCCCACAGCCCTTATGTCAGTTCTCCTCTGTGTCTCACCCATGCTAAACTCATACCAATTTGCATATCGAACCTCCTGAGGTGCCGAGGACATGTTACTGGTCGCCCCCCCCCCCCCCCACTTTTTTTCTCCCCATTTGTATCCAATCAATTACCCCACTCTACTGAGCCGTCCCGGTCACTGCTCCACCCCCTCTGCTGATCCGGGGAGGGCTGTACTAAATCGGCCATACTGAATTGTCCCTAGGTGTGAATGTGTGTGTATGTGTGTGTGTGTGTGTGTGTGTGTGTGTGTGTGTGTGTTGGCCCTGTGATGGCCTGGCAGCCTGTGCTGGGTGTCTCCCCTGCTGGGATAGTCTCCAGCATCCCGCAACCCTGAGAGCAGGATAAGCGGTTTGGATAATGGATGGATGGATGGATGGATGCATGGATGGATGGACAGATGGATGGACGGATGGATTGACTGTTCTTATTAGACTTTATTGTTTTATTCTGCCTCAATATGATCAGATGTGCTTTATTATGATCATGTTGTGGTTTTACTGTGTGTTCCGTTGTTTTTCTTGTGGACTTCATGGTGTCTCTTTGTGTCTTTATGTGTGGAGCACAGGACCAAACGAATTCCCCCTCGTGGCATAATAATAAAGTAATAATAATAAAGTTGCTCTGAAGCTGAATCTGAATTTACTGAGGATTGCAAGATAAGGACTGGAAAGAAGAAAGTGCGTAGTTGGAGGGAAGGTGCATGTGTTCTTCTAACCTGCTTGCAACCCTCCTGCCTTTAGCTCGCTGCCGCTGGCTAGCCCTTGTGGCAAACAGGGGAGCATCCTAGCATGTAAGCCTTCCCTCGCCAGTACATAGCCTCTCCTTCACCAAGACTCCTGCCAGGCCTCCCTGCAGCCACACATGCTAACTGGGGTCTTGTGGCCCCAGGCTAACTCGGCAGGGGATCTCGGAGGAGCAGTGGGCCCCAGAGATACAGTGCGCAGGCCCACCCTGGCGGATATGCCCTGGCACCTATCAACCACTGCCCGCTGCTTTGTGGGTGAGTCCGGGAAGACAAAAGGCTAAGGGAGCACACCCCAACAGAAAAGCAAGTTGTGGCGGCACGCTTTGAGGCTTTTTTCGAAAACTGGATTTCCGGCAGCCTCCTGCAGTTATGTGGAGGTGCCGGTAGTCTAGGGGTCCCCCTTGCCATCATAACCATCTCCTCTACAATCAAGTCAGTGGCGTTGGGGTAAGCGCACCCCCCATGCCACTTTAAAAACCATCTCTGCGCAGGTATCTTCTCCTGCTACCTGAGTCCCCCACCTCACAAAGTCTGGCGGCGATGGAGTATCCAATGATGGGAGCAGGTCCGAATGAGCTGGGAGCTCTTAGCTGGAACTCTGCACGCCAGCGGCACAGGGCAACAGTCGCTAGCAGCTGGGACTGAGTGGCAGCGGTTTCTGGCAGACCCCTGTGCGTCTGAGCAGCCCTATTTAGGGACCGCACTGCTCACCCCATTTGGGGAATGGCCTAGAAAAGGTGGCCCAAAAATTGCCCACTCAACACTGTGCCTGGGCAGGGAACCGCACCTGCCGGGCCATCCCACTACGCGGTCGAAAAACCCTCACTATATCAAGCAGCAAGCAGCAGGCTGGAACGCAGTTTTCCTCCGATTTTTTCAGAATGTCTCGTCCAGTAATTGTGTCTCTCTATTCTCTAACCTTGAGAATCAGTTGGTTTATCTTTTACTATTCTGACCCAAAGCAACAGCTGATTACCCCTCACTCAGTGTTGGTCTTTCCATTGGTGTCTGTCTGTATCCTCTCCAAGATTCCATCTGTTAAACACACTCTTATCTAGAGTGTGTTTAACCATCTATCTTTTGTCTCAACTAACAGGGTTCCTGCAGGTTTCAACATTAAATTTAAGAGCTTTTAAGACCGCTTTGAATAAAATTTAAGACATATTTCCCAGCAAAAGAGAATGAAGGAAAATTCCCATGAAAAAATAAAAAAGTCCTAGAATGACTTACAAAGTAAATTCATTAACATTCAACAAGAACAACATCACGTTCCATCAGAACAGTTCTTCCAATGAACACGCAGTAAAAAAACAACAACAGTACAGGTGTGGGGGTATGAATGGAGTCTGCCATTCTAAAGCCTTTACCCTAAATGTCCCGAGTTTAATAGTTTTCTTGCGTCAGTGGGCTTCAGAAACTTTCCCCTCCAACGGTTTCAACCAAGCACTAAATGTGCTTTTCTCCAACCACTGGTAGTGGAATTTGCACTTCCTCATGAGGTTAGAAAGGTAACAGACAGAAGTTAAAGACTTTAGCATTCATTTATCTCCTGGCTCGGACTGACAGCATGACACCCGCTACAGGACACAAACACAAAACACCAGTTCGGTGTTCTCCGATAAACTGACCGGGGAGCTGCAAAGTAATGACTATTGGTTCCATGTTGTTTTCTTTCAATACGGATTATTGCAGCGGAACTGACTATTTACTGTAGTACCTACACTGCAGCCCGGACACATCCCTCAAACACCTGTCAGAGAAGTTATATTTCTAAGACCTATCAAAACCATATTTAAGACCAAAAGACACATTTTAGATCAAATTTAAGACTTTTTAAGACCCGGCGGGAACCCTGTCTAAGGACTGTATATGTCTACGTGCTGTTTTACCCTGTGTGTGTGTGTGTGTGTGTGTGTGTGTGTGTGTGTTCTGACCCAGAGTGTGCGCCGTAGCTCTGCATCTGGTAGTTCTGTGGCAAGTTTGAGGTTCTCGAAGCTGATCCTTTCTCTAGGCCTCTGGTTCCACGCAAACAGCACCGCCAGCTGGAAGGTCGTCACCTCAAGGTCATATTGGCCAACCTCGTTCTTAAAGGTGATCTGAGGGGATAGGAGTACAAAATATTAGATGGTTGTACCATTTTTACACAAGTGTGATGCTTGTTAATTCTGTTAAAAGCCCCATATTATGCCACTAGGTGCACAATTAGCGAGCCATTAAGCCATTTCAAGCACCTTCTGAGATCACACTGGGAAGTGACCGCCCAGAGACAGGTTGAACTGATCAACTCCAGCCAACCAGTTCACAAAGTTCCTGCTGGTGTGAGGCTGTATTTGACTTGAGGTCATGTTATAATTTGACACCAGCAGGCAACTTCGGATGACTAGGGGATACACCAAATCTTTTACACCGCCATTAATTACTGATTGTTATACATGCTGACGCACATCTTTTCTCATTTAGCCCATGTGCAAACCATTGGCATTGAAGCGATAATATATTCCCTCGTATGGACCCCTGTGGAACACCTCCCACCTCAACAAGCTTAAGAGCCAGATCACACAGAAGGTGGTGTGTGTGTGTGTGTGTGTGTGTGTGTGTGTGTTCACTCACAATGCCATTGGACATGAGGTGGTGCCAATGGAGTTTGCGTCCGCTGTGGTTCCTCTTGTAGAAATCCTCCACCTCAGGGATCAGGTCCTCCAGTTCGGTCGGCAGGGAGACAAAGACTTTCTCGCTGCTCCGTGACCACGCCCCCGCATTCAGGATCTTAATGTTCACACTGTCCGCTGCAGGGGAGAGCAGGCACAGTCTTTTACTGCGGCAAGCGATTGGGTGGGGGTTCGGACACTGCTAAGAATTCTGGGCCCCCTGACAAGATGTGACGTTGAAACCCCCAAAATGTGATGCATCTACTTAAGTACATGTGTGTTAAGCCTTTGATAAGGGCCCCTTGCTTCTTGGGGGGCCCTGTGAAGACACTTCCCTCTCTCTGCACTCGGCGCCCCCTGTCTGTTACCCAGACTCAGGATGTTGGACTGTCACATTTCTGAATTACTTCCATCTGCTGTATCTGTCTAGAAACTCTCAGATTAAAGTTGAAATAAAAAAAGTAGCTGTGCTCTCTAAATGCGTGCACACATGCTGTGCGTATATTTGTGTGTGCGTGTGTGTATTTGTGTGTGCATCTCCTACCTGGCAGTGCCAGCTTGTTGTGTTTGTGCATCTCTTTGAAGACCTGGTTAAGATCCTCTGAGACTTTGATATCCTGAAACATCCTCGCTAGCTTGTTGACATAGTCAGCCGGCATGCCCACTTCCTGTAAAAGCAGGGGGGCACATAGGAAACAGAGGAACAGGACGGAGGGAGAGGACAGAGGAGGAGGGAGTGAAGTAAGAGTAGACGAGAAAACACTGAGTGACTTCACATGGAGTGACAATGTTTTGTGAATTTGTTCCTTTGTATCTGTGTTGCCATGGATGGGTAAGTGTGTAATCGTCCGAGTGTGTATGCTGCAGTGTGTGTGTGTGTGTGTGTGTGTGTGTGTATGTACGTGTGGGTGTCTCTCTCTCACCCTGAGCCACTCCACCATGTTCTCCTCTATCTCACTGTCTGCTGAGATGTCCAGGATCAGACGCCTGGTCAGGTGAGCCTTGTGGTAACGCATGAACACGTCTTTATTCTGGACATACTTTAATACCAAGAGCTGAAAAAGGCAGAGACAGAAAGAGAGACAGACAGACATAGAAAATGGGTGAGGGGGAGTCAGACACACAGAGAAAGAGAATAAAGAAAAAGAAAAGTGACCACAGGAGGTTTACAAGAAACATGGTGTAAACTACAGAGAAATATAGGAGCATCCCAAAAACCAGCCAAGGCCTGAGACTCAGGGGGCCTTAATCAACCTTAACCTCTCCATCTGGCAAATACTGCATCTGGATCTAAATAAGCAAAACCCTGTGGCTAGCAAAAAGAGATTTGTTCCTGTGTGCGATATATACATCGATCGGCCAAAACATTAAAACCACTGACTGGTAAGTGAAGAAGATTGATTATCTCATTACAATGGCACCTGTCAAGGGATGGGATATATTTGGCAGCAGGTGAACAGTCAGTTCTTGAAGTTGATGTGTTGGAAGCAGGAAAAATGAGCAAGCCTAAGGATTTGAGCAACTTTGACAAGAGCCAAATTGTGATGGCTAGACGACTGGGTCAGAGCATCTCCAAAACGACAGGTCTTGTAGGGTGTTCCTTGTATGCAGTGGTTAATATCTACCAAAAGTTGTCCAAGGAAGGACAACCAGTGAACCAGCAACCAGGTCACGGGCACCCAAGGCTTACTGATGCACGTGGGGAGCGAAGGCTAGCCCATCTGGTCCAATCCCACTGAAGAGCTACCGTAGCTCAAATTGCTTAAAACGTTAACGCTGGCTAAGATAGACAGGTGTCAGAACACACAGCGCATCACAGCTTGCTGCACATAGGACTGCATGGCCGCAGACAAGTCAATGCCCATGATGACCCCTGTCCACCACCAAAAGTGCCTACAATGGGCACATGAGCATCAGAACTGGACAATGGAAGAAGGTGGCCTGGTCTGAAGAATCACGTTTTCTTTTACATCCTGTGGACGGCTGGGTGCATATGCATCGTTCACCTGGGAAAGTGATGGCATCAGGATGTACTATGGGAAGAAGGTAAGCTAGTGGAGGCAGTGTGATGCTCTGGCCAATGTTCTGCTGGGAAACCTTGGGTCCTAGCATTCATGTGAATGTTACTTTGATACATAACACCTACCAGATACTCTTGGAGAACAAGTACACCCCTTTATGGCAACAGTATTCCCTAATGGCAGTGACTTCTTTCAGCAGGATAATGTATTCTGCCACACTGCAAAAGTTGTTCAGGAATAGTTTGATGAACATGACAAAGGGTTCAAGGTGTTGCCTTGGCCTCCAATTTCCCCAGCTCTCAATCCAATCAAGCATCTATGGGATGTGCTGGGAAAACAAGTCCGATCCATGGAGGCCCCACCTCGCAACTTACAGGACTTAAAGGATCTGCTGCTAATTTTTGGTGCCAGATATCAGAGGACACCTTCAGAGGTCTTGTGGAGTCCATGTCTGGACAGGTCAGAGCTGTTTTGGTGGCATGAGGCGGACCTACACAATATTAGGCAGGCGGTTTAGTGTTTTGGCTGATCAGTGTATATACTATTATACACACCACCATATCTGCTTGCATATCACCCTCTCACCCTTTTTCGGGTGATGTGTGTCTCCCTCAAGCTCGAGTCCTCTACCAGAGGCCTGGGAGTTGAGTTTGAGGGTTCTGTGCAGTATCTTAGCTGTTCCAAGGACTGCACTCTTCTGGACTGAGACCTCAGATGTTGTTCCTGGAATCTGCTTGAGCCACTCTCCCAGTTTGGGGATCACAGCCCCTAGTGCCCCTGTTACCATTGGGACTACTGTGGATTTCACCTTCCACATCCACTCTAGTTCTTCCTTCAGCCCTTGGTATTTCTCCAGCTTCTCATGCTCTTTCTTCCTGATGTTGTCGTCCCTTGGGATTGCTACATTGATCACTACTGCGGTCTTCTGTTCCTTGTCGACCACCACAATGTCTGGTTGGTTAGCCAGCACCTGCTTGTCAGTCTGGAACTTGATGTTCCACAGGATCTTAGCTCAGCCATTCTCAACGTCCTTTGGTGATGGCTCCCATTTGGACTTGGGGACTCCAAGTCTGTATTCAGTAAAGATGTTCCTGTACACTATCCCAGCCAACCTGGTTATGCCTTTCAGTGTATGCTTTCCCAGCTAGCATTTAACACCCTGCTACAAAGTGCTGGACTGTCTCAGGGGCGTCTTTGAACAACCTGCATCTTGGATTTTGTCTGGTGTGGTAGACCCCTGCCTCAGTTGATCTGGTGCTGAGTGTCTATTCTTATGCTGCTATGATCAGAGCCTCTGTCCTTCAGTCCAGCCTTTTCAAGCCACTGGTAGGATTTCTTGATATCAGCCACGTCTTCTGTCGATGGTACAGCCCATGGAGGGGCTTAGTCTTCCATACCTCCTCCTCTTCTTCCTCCCCACTATCTGTCTTCTGCTGAGTGAGCGAGGTACTCACTTAGCAGTTCATCCTAGGGGCCCTCTTTCTGATGTACTCATGGATGTTCCTTGTTTCATCCTGGATAGTTGCTCTGACACTCTAACCCTTGGCCCCCATCTTTTCGCATATTGTACCGTCTCAGGCTGCTGGACTTCTTGTGGAACCTTCCATGCATTGTGAGGATTTTCCATGTCCTGATGTGGCCTTTACCTTCTCCTTTTGCCAGCTTATTATTCCAGCTGGGTATGATGACTGGTAGGGCATATGTGTTGATGGCTTGGATCTTATTTTTCCCATTGAGCTGGATCCTCAGGACCTGCCTCACTCTCTGGAGGTATTTGGCTGTAGCTGATCTCCTTGCTGCCTCCTCATGGTTTCCATTTGCCTGTGTACTCATCAGCTGCCAAGTTATGACGCACGAAACAGGCTTATACTGCTATGAATTAGTTTTTTTCCTACATCTATCTTAAGAGAGTTAAAAAAAAAGTGGTGCAGTGGTTAGCGTGGTCGCCTCACAGCAAGAAGGTACTGGGTTCGATCCCCAGGGTAGTCCAACCTTGGTGGGTCATCCCGGGTCGTCCTCTGTGTGGAATCTGCATGTTCTCCCCGTGTCTGCGCGGGTTTCCTCCGGGGGCTCCGGTTTCCTCCCACAGTCCAAAGAAATGTAGGTCAGGTGAACTGGCCGTACTAAAATTGTCTCTAGGAATGAATGGGTGTGTGTGTGTGTGTGTTGGCCCTGTGATGGCCGGGCAGCCTGTCCAGGGTGTCTCCCCGCCTGCCGCCCAATGACTGCTGGAATAGCCTCCAGCATCCCCGCGACCCTGTGAGCAGGATAAGCGGTTAAGATAATGGATGGATGGATGGATGGATGGATTGATATAGTATATATATACATATAAATGTGTGTGTGTGTGTGTGTTGCATAGCCTGAAATCATTAGTCCTTGAGGGCTTTACAACAGACACCTATCTTTAGACACTAGACTTAGATGAGGAAAAACTCTGCAAAAAAAAACTTGCCAGGAAAAGAAGATGGGAGTAACCTCAGGACTAGAACCAGAGGAGGGATCCCTCTTCTAAGACATAAGAAGAAATACACTTTATTTGTCATTGTAAGCAAGCATATAACGAAATTCATCCTCTGCATTTTACCCATCCTATGGTATAGGAGCAGTGGGCAGCTGCAGTGCAGCGCCTGGGGACCAACTCCAGCTCTTCTTTCCATTGCTTTGGTCAGGGGCAGAGTATTAACCTTAACATGTCTTTGATGGTGGGAGGAAACCAGAGCACTCGGCAGAAACCCACGCAGACATGGGGAGAGCATGCAAAGTCCACGCAGAAAGGACCTGGGATGGCCTGGGATTTGAACCCAGGACCCTCTTGCTGTGAGGCAACAGTGCTAATCACTGGGCCACCGTGCCGCCCCTTCCAGGATGGACAGACATACAACATTTGCAGATTCAACATTGGAGATAAGCAGTAACAGATATATAATCACTCAATAAGGCACTCAAAGATTACACAAGTTAGAGAGAAGTAAGAGTCAAGCCCTGTCTGGTGGGCGAAGTCCCACTGACTCACCACTTGTTTAAGTTTAAGCTCTATTTCCTCAGAAGTGAGTTTCTTGCTGAGGGGGGTTTTCCTCAGGAGCATGTCACAGTAGTTCGCCAGGAGCTCAGGACACTTGGACTCAGGCTGGGTCTTCAGACCCACTCTGAACATACACACACACACACATACATTAACACACACAGTGGACGCAGCATTGACAAACACACAGGCAGACCAAAAGCCAGACAGAAGAACAGAAAGAGAAGAAGAGACAGACAGGTTGACAAACACATGGAGAGGAGGACAGACAGATGGATGGACAGTTCAAATTAAAATCCAACATTCTGCACTTGATCCTCTCAGAGGTCACGTCAGATAATAAACAAACACCTTTGGACTGGAATATTTCACCACGTAAAAAAACAAAAACAAAAAAACCCCAAAAATTTCTCACCCTTTTTGTTTCAAAGGCAGCTCCAGTTTAAATATTGTGGCGTCGTTGACAACGGCCTTGTATGCCTATGGGCAGGGGAGGAGGAGAGAAATGACAAGGTGAAAGCAAATACATCACACACCGCTGTGCTGAGAAGCTCTAAACGCTCTCCGTCGTACACTGAAAATGCTTCCTCCCCTTACATTCAGCTTTTTTTTCTAATTCCTACTTCTCAAAAATCCCGTAAAGCCCCACTGACAGAAACATTGCTGCAGTGGGCGGAACACAAACCTTGTCTCTGGCGGTCAGGAAGCGGGGGTCGTCCTGGAAGGCCTCCTTCACCAGCTTACTGAAGCGGTTAAACAAGGTCAGCAGCTGCTCCACGTACTTCTCTGAATCCTGAACGCAGAAGCACAAACACACACACGCACACACACACACAGATGTGTCTGTCATATTGTGGACTATACCCTTAACGGGAAGTGAATGACCGGCATAATGTGTGTGCGTGTGTGTGAGTATGCTCGCTCCTGTGTGTACGTACCGTGGTGATGGTCTCCGCGGCGGCCACCATGTCTGCAAGCCCAGCATTGATAATGTGCTCTTCTAGGTCTTTCAGCATGGGCTCGATCCCGCTGGGAACTTTGTCCATCAGAGAAAACATCAGGTGCAGCTCTGCACCCAGGGGAGGCAAATCACACACACACACACACACAAAGTAAGGCAGAGAGGTCAAGTAAGATCTTTTAAACCGCAAGTTGACAAGTACTTTCAGCTATTGTGCACAATTGATACTGCTGTAGTGTATATGGAGCTGCCAGGGGAGAGGAGAAGAGGAAGGCCAAAGAGGAGGTTTATGGATGTGGTGAGGGAGGACATGCAGGAATGAGTATATTAGAGGGACAGCTCAAGTTGGACGGTTTGGAGACAAAGCAAGAGAGACAAGATTGAGATGGTTTGGACATGTGTGGAAGAGAGAAGCTGGGTATATTGGGAGAAGGATGCTGAATATGGAGCTGCCAGGGGAGAGGAGAAGAGGAAGGCCAAAGAGGAGGTTTATGGATGTGGTGAGGGAGGACATGCAGGTGGCTGGTGTGAGAGAGGAAGATACAAAGGACAGGAAGAGATGGAAACGGATGATCCGCTGTGGCGACCCCTAACGGGAGCAGCCGAAAATAGTAGTAGTAGTAGTAGTAGTAGTAGTAGCAGTAGTACTGGTACTGGTGTATAACCTAGCTAAGGAAAAGGCTTTCGACCAAAAGGTTGGCTGTTTGAATCCCCAGATTTACCTCTCTTTTTTTCATTTTGTTTACCACTGAACCTCACAGCATTCTCCGATAATGATGGTAAGTGTTGAGCTTTACCATACCATTAAAAACAGCTGGTAATGTCTAGACAGGTACTTACTCTCCGTCTCATTGCGCTTGATCATCCCTGGGCATTCTGCGAGGATTGTCTCCTTAAACGAGGTCACCAGAGCATTCACACAACATTCCATGAGCTGTGAGGAAACACAGGCAGACACCAGAAATTATCCGGCGAATTCGGGGGGCAGCCAGGAACCGCCGCAGCCGGGACGCGAACCCGGGTCTCCCGCGCCATGGGCGACTACGTTAACCAGTCGACTAAAGGGTCCGATCCGTTAGCCAACTGGCTAGCACGTCGACTCATTCATGATCGTTACACTACCCCCCCCTTCGGGAAGCGCGTCCCTGCGCTTCAGCATATCACCTCCCTCACGCCTCTGGGCGCATGCGCTTCCGATGGCCTCACAGCCTCACCATCCCACTTCTGACACCGATATAGCGAGTTCAGGGGGGCAGCCGGGAACTGCCGCAGCTGGAATGCGAACCCGAGTCTCCTGCACCACGGGCGACTACATTAACCAGTCGACTAAAGGGTCTGACTCACTAGCCGGTTGGCTAACAGGTCAGACCCTTTACTTGACTGGTTAATGTAGTTGCCCGTGGTGTGGGGGAACCGGGATCACGTCCCGGCTGCAGTGGTTCATCACATTACATTACATTGGATAGCAGACGCTTTTATCCAAAGCGACTTACAATAAGTGCATCATTTAACGTAGGAAATCAGGGGAACTACTAGTCATCAGCGGTCATATGTACATCTAAACAAGCATCTAAGAGCAAAACCAGTGCTAAAGTAAAAGCACAAGAAAGAGATTTTTTTTTAAATGAGTGAGTACAGTAAGTGTTAAGAACAAGTAACAGGGTAGTAGTTCTTGAAGGGGTGAGTTTTCAACCTGTGTCGAAAGATGGGCAGCGACTCTGCTGTCCTGACATCAGTGGGGAGTTCATTCCACCACTGTGGGGCCAGGACAGAACAGAGCCATGACCGGGTCGATCAGCAGCAGGGGCCTCTGAGCGACGGGGCAACCAGGCGTCCCGAGGCAGCAGAGCGAAGTGGTCGGGCGGGGGTATAGGGCTTGATCATGGCCTGGAGATAGGAAGGAGCTGTTCCTTTCACTGCCCTGTAGGCTAGCACCAGAGTCTTAAACTGGATGCAAGCAGCTACTGGGAGCCAGTGTAGGGACATGAGAAGGGGAGTTGTGTGGGAGAACTTAGGGCGGTTGAACACCAGACGAGCTGCAGCTTTCTGAACAAGCTCCAGAGGTCTGATGGCCGACGCCGGGGCGCCAGCAAGGAGGGAGTTGCCATAGTCCAGCCGGGAGATGACCAGAGCCTGGATGAGCACCTGTGTCGTCTCGTCAGTGAGGAATGGGCGAATACACCTGATGTTATAGAGGAGAAATCTGCAGGAGCGAGCAACCGTTTGCAGCAAATGACAGTTGGTTGTCCAGGATCACACCCAGATTCCTCGCAGTCCGAGTTGGTGTCACCACGGTGTTGTCAATGGTGATGCCAGGTCTCGGTGCAGCCAACCTTTCCCCGGGAGGAACATCAGCTCTGTCTTGCCCAGACTGAGCTTCAGATGGTGTGTTGGCATCCACTCCAAGATGTCAGTCAAGCACGCAGCAATGCGTGTCTCTACTTGTGTGCCAGAGGGAGGGAAGGACAAGATCAGCCGGGTGTCATCGGCATAACAATGGTTCCCGGCTGCCCCCCCGAATTCACATTTGGCACCACTCTGTCACATCAACCTAACCCAACAACATAGTCGTCCAAAATAAGGTTTAACACCTGGGAAATAATGAGTTTCTTTGAAAAATGAGAGTTCTAATATTTTGTCACAAAGATGCAACTAGATTGATTGATTGATTGACTGATTGATTTACATGTCCATAAGATGCTGGCTAAATACAGGGAATACAAGGAAACCACACTGTGGTTCTTTTTATAGAGAGGGGTCCAGATCAAGTCTTGGTTTGACAAATTTTTCGGTCATGTCAAAAATGATTCAATTTACTGTACTGACACCGTAACGTTGTTATTGTGTCCCTTCCTTGCTTTGGTGTCGTGTTTTATTTGAAACCGTTACCACTCGCTAAAAGTCAAGACCGTTTATTGAAGCTCCGGCCGCAGACGGCGCCTCATTCACACAGTGAGAAACGGGCAGACACAGTAAATGACAATGGAGGACACACACCCTCTATCTATAGACCCCCGATTTGAACGAGGAAAACAAAACTTAAGAAACATTTGGAGAAACCCCAGGGAGAGCATCGGACATACATTTAGAAGTTAAACACTTCCAGGTACAAAAACCCAACAGATGAAGTAATCCAGGAAGTACTCACAGCTTGAACCGAGTTACATTCACGACGGGTCTCTAGGTATCGAAGTGCTCTCTTCTCCTCCTCTCTCAGCTTGGCATCTGCCTACAGGGAACCACAGGACACAGGCGGCAAATCAGATCGTCAATCAGACAATCAAATATTTACCTTAACACCTTAACACTGAACACCACAGAGACACACAAACTACACACACACACACACACACACCCAAATACTCACGTGTACAAAAACACACATCACTTAATGATCTGACGGAAAGAATCACATGCATGGATGTGTATGCCCCAATCTAAACACATGCATTTGTGCACTCACGCGCACACACGTTGAATAAACCAACATTGCAACCCATCACACACACACACCAACACATGCGGCGTGCACACATTTGTATGCACTCAAACACAGATATTAACACTGATAAATGTTTGAAAATTACACAAATAATTTGGAGACATGTGGTATAGTAATTGTGTTCATTCCCCCCCATTTTTTCCCCAGTTGTACCCAGCCAATTACCTCACTCTTCCAAGCCATCCCGGTCGTTGCTCCACCCCCTCTGCCGACCCGGGGAGGGCTGCAGACTACCACGTGCCTCCTCCGATACACGTGGAGTCGCCAGCCGCTTCTTTTCACCCGACAGTGAGGAGTTTCACCAGGGGGGCGTAGTGCGTGGGAGGGTCACGCTATTCCCCCCAGTTCTCCCTCCCCCCCCCGAACAGGTGCCCCGACCGACCAGAGGAGGCGCTGGTGTAGCGACCAGGACACATACCCACATCCGGCTTCCCACCCGCAGACACGGCCAATTGTGTCTGTAGGGACACACGACCAAGCCGGAGGCAACACGGGGATTCGAACCAGCGATCGTCGTGTTGGTAGGCAATGGAATAGACTGCTATGCCACCCAGATGCCCCAATTATGTTCATTTTGGAAATGCTGTACATCTAGAGATGTTTTTATCATTGATGATAATATCTGTCCTTCACTGCTGGACAACACGAACACTGTTATAATTATAGTGTGTACATATTTCATGTAGTTCTGGACTCCATTCTGTTGGAGGTAGGACGGGGCCTGGGTTCTATAGAACCTCTCTGTTGAGTCCAGGTAGGCCTTCTCAAAGTTATCCCTGTAGATCTGTAGCTTGTCCTCCAGGTTGGAGCACAGGTTGACTACAGAGAGAGAGAGAGCGAGAGAGAGAGAGAGAGAGCGAGAGAGAGAGAAAGGGTTGTGGGTGCATGTGTGAGACCACCACAAGGTGAGGATCATGTTCTATGTGGAGGTCATTATAGGCACTTCTCTCTCCCTCTATCTCACCGTAAGATTCTCGTACTCCGATGACCAGCTGGGAGTCGAAGGCCTCTCCCAGCCTCTCGGCGTGAACCAGCTTCATGGCGCTGTCTTGAAGACGACTCTTGATGTTGGAGAAGATGGACTCATTCCATGTGTCCAACATCAGCTAGAGAACGAGAGAGAGAGTGGTTGAAACAGAGAAGATAAGAAGAGGAAAGAGAAAAACACGGCAGAGGACAAAGACACAGACAGGTCAGCGAGAGACGGACAGAGAGAGGAGAGGAAGAGAGACGGAACAAAGACGGGGAAGACGGAGAGGGAGATACAACGTGAGAGAAGGACATCAAAAATTAAAAAGTGTGTCAAGTATGTTTAACAGAATTTTACATTCTTTACAAAGAGGCTTCAATGATGGAAATAACACATCCGTTCCAAATCAAATCCATCGTTAAAAAGACTGAATACCTCACAATCGACAATGAAACATTTGGTGGATGACAACTGGTGCTTTCATAAGACATTTACACAGCAGTAAATGATGATAAGTGATCATTAGTAACGTGGATATGATGACCAAGCAGGTAGAGACACTCATGGTTCATGTCACTAAAACAGTGGGATAAGTTCAGAAAGTTGTCTCACTTTACTGTAATGCAGCCTTTAAGACCAGGGAATGATAACATTTGAGTTATATCACCAGATTCCCACAACCCCAATCCCACAACACATCTAGTCTCACATCACCAGATCTATATATTGTGTCCACATATTGTCTCTACTTCATTGGTTGTGTCTGAATAACCACACTATGGCCGTCGTAATACTAGATGGCGTTCATTTTTAGCACACTACATTACAGTATTCATAGTATGGAAAAATGTAGTCTACTTAAAATGCAGGATGTATACTATTTTCAGTGGAAAATCTAAGATGGGGCATCCGGGTAGCGCAGCGGTCTATTCCGTTGCCTACCAACACGGGGATCGCCGGTTCGAATCCCCGTGTTACCTCCGGCTTGGTCGGGCGTCCCTACATACACAGTTGGCCGTGTCTGCAGGTGGGAAGCCGGATTGTGGGTATGTGTCGCTGCACTAGCGCCTCCTCTGGTCGGTCGGGGTGCCTGTTCGGGGGGGGACTGGGGGGGAATAGTGTGATCCTCCCACGCGCTACGTCCCCCTGGTGAAACTCCTCACTGTCAGGTGAAAAGAAGCGGCTGGCGACTCCACATGTATCGGAGGAGACATGTGGTAGTCTGCAGCCCTCCCTGGATCGGCAGAGGGGGTGGAGCAGCGACCGGGACGGCTCGGAAGAGTGGGGTAATTGGCCAAGTACAATTGGGGAAAAAAAGGGGGGAAAAATCCACACACAAAAAAAAAGGAAATGGTAATTTTGCATGGTGATCATGACACAGGTTCTGCGAGCCAGTTCCACTAGCCGTCATTTTCACTGGATGACTGAGAATAGTAAACGAGATTTACGATGCATACTACACGTCTTTTAATGGATCATCAGTACTCAACAGTACGTAGAACTTTCTATTAGTACGTAGTTCTTTGTAGTAGTGTATTTGGACACAGCCAGACTCACGTCCTTCGCTCTTTCCCCTCATCTCTAGACATTCCCTCTTAATCTCCAGTCCCCTTCAGCACCTCCCTTGCACTTTTCTGCTTCCCCTTGTCGTATTTAAAATCATTCCATTTCTCCTCCTCCTCCTCCTCCTCCCTCTCTCTTTCTCACCTTGCGGACGATGCTGTCCTCCATGTTGGTCTTCTTGTTGCTGCCCTGCTTGCCCATCAGCGTGATTTCCAGCTGGCAGAAGGGTTTGGGCAGGATGTCACACTGGGTGAAGAACTTCCTCCACTCCACGATGTATGCCTTCAGCAGCGCCGTGTCGTCTTGGTGGCTCAGCACCCGCTGCCATGGTGACCAGGGAGGAGGAAGTGGGACAGGTCAAACGGTAAAGCCAACCCATGCACCTTTGTTGCTTAGTTCCTTCAATTGTTATTGATTGTTTTTCGATCACTTAATAAAGTGGCTGCAGGAAAGCAGCCATGTAAACATCGTGAGAGGCATGACGATCAATTTTAAATTCTTTGCAACTTAGTTATCAATCCACAATCTCTGGCTCACCCACCCACACAAACACACACGGAGCTGGACAGCACACACTCACACAGACACACAAGCACACGTACGGCCTGAGCTTGTTTGATGAAGTCTAAGATGTCCTCTTTGAGAGCCTGGTGGATTTTGGCAGGACCTTTATCATCCCATAGGCACACAGCATGGACATCTCTGGAGGGCAGATAAGAAACAGAAGGGCATCAGTTCATGAAGAACTTCAGATGTCATCAGTGAAGAATCACACGTGATGTTTCTGAAATATCATGATGTGACATGATGTTAACCAGAGGCAGTGTGTTGTGTCATTATTCAAGTGTAATTAAATCTAAATGTGTTTTTTTTTTTGAGCAGTAGCATGTCTACACAACTCCCACCTGATGACATCTATCAATACAAGACTTGAGTTCAAAAATGGCCTGGACAACTTCGCCAAACTGCGTTCAATGAGAGTTTACATAAGAAAATAGCCACGCCGCTCTCTTTCGTCGAATCAGAATCAGAATACTTTATTCACCCCCGAGGGGACACCGGGTAAACTCTTCATCGCCGCCCCGAGTGGTGACGTAGTAACAGAGATATTAACGCATTCTGACATCAGAGGATGGAAACTGAAAAAAGATTTCAAAGACTGCATTTCCACGTCTCTGGTTTTGGAGACAGAGCTTCTTCTCCCACTTCTCCACCCCAACCCAAAAAAATCATGCATCCATCTATTATCCAAGCCGCTTATCCCAATCGGGGTCGCGGGGGTGCTGGAGCCTATCCCAGCAGTCATTGGGCGGCAGGCGGGGAGACACCCTGGACAGACCGCAGACTGGGTGGAGACTGGCTGAAACGCTGCACTGCGATGTCCTTTAAAAGACGGACTAAGGGGCGTCCGGGTAGCGTAGCGGGAGACAGTAGCCGTGTAGAGTTAAACCCAGTGAGACTAACTTCCCCCGGCCACAAGCAATCGATGGTGGAAACCAATATCAAAATCGCAATTAATCCATGACTAATAGTGGAGTCCTATTCAAACGGCGTGTGTTGTGTCCAAGATGGATGCAAAGCACGCAGCACACTACAGACTAGCGTTCTCCACCGAGCCATTTCAACCTCCATTGTTGTACTATGGAAACAAACTGGGATTCCTCCACCCGCGCAGGAGTCGAACCCACGTCACAACAAGGTTTACGTACAGGTTCCTTCCATTGTGTGAGAGTTATATAAAGCACAAATACAGGACCAGCTGATCCACATATGGGCTGCTGGAGCGGGATGTAAGGATGGCACTCCATGCGCTGAGTAGTGTTACTTTTTATAGAATGACTAGTCATAGTTGTGGTTTTATTAGTCATTGTTGTATTAGTGGTAGAACTAACAGTAGTACTCTTAATGCTAAGCGTAATTCACGTGACGTATGTCAGACTCAGAAACACTTTGTCGCTTCCCCAGCCCACAGCAGTGCAACACAAAGACAAAAACACACATCCTAAAACTAGAAGAACTACAAGAACTCATATATCCAAACTCACACATATATATCTAAACTAAACAACAGAAATCTCTGTCCAGGAGAGCGAACGCCAGCCAGGATGACTGTCGGAACTGCCGGTCTGCATGGGCTAGTAGTTAGCTTAGCCTGCCCCGCTTCTGCGTCCTGTCAGACCGCCCTTGGTGTTTCCTCTTCGGGCACAGCCCCAGGCAGGGCCGTGGTCCTTGGGCCCACAGGACACAGCAGACCAAGCTCCCCCAGCCGATCTACCGCCAGCTCTCCCAGCCAGACACCTTCAACACACCTCCCCGCACTCCACACAACGACACTAAAAACACAGTCAATGCTAGGTGAGGCCGCCGCCAGACCACCCTCGGTGTTATCGGAACTGCCTGTCTGCATGGGCTAGCAGTTAGCTTAGCCTGTCCCACTTCCTGTCAGACCGCCCTCGGTGTTTCCTCTTTGGGCACGGCTCTGGGCAGGGCCCTGGGCCCACAGGATGCATCAGACCAAGCTCTCCCAGCCGATCCAGCACCAGCTCTCCCAGCCATCAAACGAATACACAAACTTAGACGCAGACGTGGACAAAGACACTGCATGGATGGTACTGTGTGAGGCCGCTGCAGACGTGAATTTGCGCCGCCATCTTCCCACACCGGTACTGGGTGAGGCCGTTGCAAGCGTGAATTTGCGCCGCCATCATAATATGTGCAGTATTAGTACTACTGATACCACAGTGGTAAACTCCTTTGCAGTGTAAACATCGGTGACACAAAACAATCTATACTACAATTAGAGAGGTGTTAGAAAAACAGAAAAGGATACATGAATAATACGATGAAACACGCAACACATAACCAAGCACAGTGCAGTCCTACATAGAGCATGGTGTCAAGATGGCCTGCGTGTTCATTCTAAAGCCGAGTCGCACTAGGACCAAACAACGACATCTATCTCACTGGTGATACTCCGGTAATCGTTAAAGCACTGCTGAAACAAAGGTTGTTTTTTTTTAAAGATTTCAAATGAACTCCCCCATCCCCTGACAAACACACGGCTTAGTCTCACACCTTTAATGTGGACGTTACCGAGTGGATAATTCTCAGTTGAGCTCTCAATTAATTCATCGGGAGGATGGTACCACATCCCGAGTTATGGAGGAAGGGGGCTTTTTGTCACTTTGACAAAACAATGACCACAAAGTAAGTTTTCAAAGTTAACACACAAACCTCTAAACTGACCGAATAAAAATGTGGCCATGCGAAATCAAAGAAACAAGTGCCCTTGACCAGGTACACTACAGCACTAGGAACAAGTTTTCCTTATATTGTACAGTTGAGGCACTACTGGTTTCTTGGACAGCCAAACATACAAAAATGGCAGCTTGTCCGGGGCAACAACCAGTGACGAATGTGTCTAACCAGTAAACCAGTGTAACCAGTGAATCCGTATATTTATAAGCAAACACATAACGGAGAGCATTCAATGTTCTGTGAGTTTGACACAGATATTGGAAAGATTCATGTTCTGCTCTGACTGTGCCCTTAAGTGGGGTATTGGGTGTTACCAGAGAGAATGAGTAGATGTTCTTCATGTCCAAAACTAATATCTTGCCCCTGATACCCATGAATCAAAACTTGGATTAAAAAGGAATTGCAGCCAGAAGAAAGTAAATTTAAAGGGGGGGAAAAATCATAGCAAGTGATCGGCTAACCAACATACGTTTCTAATGCACAACTCTGCTACACACCCTGGACAGCTCCAGTTCGCGCCTTCTGGCTGGCATGTTTTGGGACGGTTCGAGGAAGCCCAAATAAACAGAGGGGACATGCAAACTCCACAGAAAAGGGCCAGAGTCAAAATTCAGGACCCTCTTGCTACTCTTGCACTGACCACACCACCCCAACGAAGCCACGAGATGATCTTAACCCGTCCTGAGCATGGCTATCTGCCAAGTATTTTCAAATACATTTCCCAGTAGGGTACGATGAAACGATGCCCGTGACACGCTCCAGAATGAGCATCCACCCCAGAAAGCAAGGTAATGGACCATTTCCTAATATCAATTTCAGTTTCTTTTACCCGTTTTCTCAAGGATTTATGCTCACGAGTGGAAAAGCATAAACCCAGCCTTAACAACACAGTAATAAGCACAGCTGATGAGAAAGCTGGACAACAGCAGGGCTTTACGTGGTCCGAGCGGGTAACAGAGCAGCCGTGGCTCATGTGGGGGGGGGGGCTGTGACGTCATCGTACGGCGATAAGAGAGAAAGCGAGGCCAGCGTGAAGGAGAGCTCTTACGAGAACAAGTCGAACCACTGTTGCTTGGTGACGGCCTCCTGTCTGAGCAGCTTGAGGACAATGGGTCTCATCAGGTCCCACTTGTCCTCAAACTGCAGGGACCCCTTGTTCTGAGAGAGAGAGAGAGAGAGAGAGAGAGAGAGAGAGAGAGAGAGAGAGAGAGAGAGAGAGAGAGAGTCAGAAAAAGAGAAAGCGAGAAGGAAAAGCAGGACAAAGGGAGACAGGCAGAAAGTCAACGATTGGAGGAAGGCAATACAGAGACACCGAGAGGCGCTGCTGCTCATTTCAGGGCAATCACATGAAAATACACCATGGTGGTCCTGGACAGGTCCTGACAGCTGAAACCCGATAAACACTTCAAATCTCATCCACGCTGAAATACGAAGCAAGGGCGACTAGCGTTGCGTTGAAGTCAGTGTGTGTGTGTGTGTGTGTGTGTGTGTGTGTGTGTGTGTGTGTGTGTGTGTGTGTGTGTGTGTGTGTGTGTGCGTGTGTGTGTCAAAGCGAGGTGCGGGAGCAGCACAGCTGATTTTTAGGGTCATCTCGTCAGCGCGCGGAGCGTCTTCCGCCGGCTCCGCTAGCCGCCGTATGACGCTCCGCGGGTCGGCTAACGTTAGCTAGGCGAGACCACACTAAACATTTCGCGGCCCTGCCTCGGACGCGCTGCCGAACAGCTGCCGTGGCCACTCCGGGTGAACCCGCGCTCGGCCGGCCGGCGTGCGGCACACAAGAGACGGCGAAGCGGTGCCGCGGGAGTGCGCCGCTGCGCGAAAGGCGACACCGCTGGGCGCCTCTTACCTTTAGCAGATTAGACGTCGCCATGTTTCCTCAACTTGTCACCTCGCGTAGTCTCGCGAGAGGTGGGCGCTTCCCGCTGCGCCCTGCCGGCAGGGGAGGAGGTCATGTCAGCGAATCCCATTATAACAGATAGATAGATAGATAGATAGATAGATAGATAGATAGATAGATAGATAGATAGATAGATAGATAGATAGATAGATAGATAGATGCTCTCAGAGAGGAAATTCTATGTCACAGGTGCAAGTACTACAATAGTTCATTCAATTCAACAGACGTATATAACCCAGTCAAGTCAGGCATTACACTGTACCACAGTATGAAGTAACGGAGAGATCGGCGAAACCCATCCGCATGATTTGGACATCACACCTCTCTCTAAATCTGTGCGGACTTCTTCACTGCCCTGCTGAACCCTCTGCTTAACCTTTACCAGTAAGCAGGCGTGCAGCATCGGGAACAACAATCACGCCACACTCTGAAAACTAGATGAACATGAAAAGTAGAAAAGTAGACGGAAAACAACCCGAGAGAGGCCCTTAGGCATTTTCGACCCCAGTTTTATTGAGATACTCATTCCATAACATTAGACTACCTCAGGTCAGCCCGAACAAGCACAGCTCTGTCTATTAAGAGGGCGTTATCAAAAATAAATACATTTTTAAAAAATAAACTTTTCTGCCCAATTTGAGTTAATTGTAGATATGAGTGGCACATGCGTGAGCGTAAAGAGTTTCCCCAGCTTTATTCTATGACGCAAATAGAGACAGGGTTATTAGGGTTGGACCAAAATGGTCACGTAGCAAATCTTTTCTTTCTGGAAGGTGCACGTGCATATTATGGTCGCATTCGTGCGAGGGTCCGGCCAGGAGGCTGCACATCCACAGACTGGCAGGCAAAGCATCTTTATTGGGTAGAGTTTTTATTTTATTTTATTTTTTAGCTTGAGCACTGTATATCAAAAACTTTCATTTTCCATATTTCCTGTTCAGCTGACTCGGGTGCAGTGCAAAACTCTTATAAGTACAGGAAAAACACTGGTTTGTGTGTGTGTGTGTGTGTGTGTGTGTGTGTGTGTGTGTGTGTGTGTGTGTGTGTATCCACTGCTAATCTCACATACTCCTGGGCCTGTCAGCCTAATAACGTTTTTGTGCACAGTTATGACTGTATGATACAGGCAGTGGCGCCCCCAGAAAATTTTCATCGGGGGGGGGGGCAAATGGGGCCACTGAAAATCTTGGGGTGGCACACCATAACCAAAAGCCATGACTGAATTTCGGGAATTCTGTGATGCTGTTGTTAGTATACTGTATAGCCTAGTGGAAAACTGTCAGTATGAGAGTTAAGAAAAATATACATTATTGATTTAAATGAACAGCACCTAATGTAAAATTTCAGATAGAAGCATATTCTGCATAATCAGAAGCATATTCTGCATATGCGACTCGTGGCTGGGGGGGGCCAGCGGGGGGGGCAGGGATAGTATCAGGGTGGCCGTGGCCACCCCTGGCCCCCCCTTGGGGGCGCCACTGGATACAGGCCATCCTGGTGGGGCTCTGCACTCGACTAGTTTTTGCATTTTATGTGCTGAGAACGTGTCGTTATCACCCCGGAGTGGTGAAAACTGAGCATCCTGCCAATCAAATTTAGCAACAAAAAAAAGAGAGACACGTCACTCGGCTGCGTTTGAGAGAGGAAACAACACGTGTGATTGTGACGACAGCCAACAAGTCAGATACACCGCCATGGGGATTTACTGCGTACCGAGCAGCCACCACATTTTATTCTCATTTTATTCATTTAGCCTTTGTTTAACCAGGAAGGTCTCCCTGAGACAAGGAGTCTCATTTTCAAGAGTCCTGATCCAAGACAGCAGCAGCACGTTTAGGCTGCACAAAATACAAGGGACAGGAATAAACAGACATAAACAAACGAGTCAATAAAACAGTATTAAAGGCTAAAGTGTGCACGTGCTAGCGGAGTCCATCACCAGTAAATGGGTGAGTTTCTTAAAGTCCCCCAGCGGGGGGGGGGGTCACATCCGGCAGTTTCCGGTGCTTCTGTGAGTTCCGGGCAGAAGGTGCATTCTTGATTCATTCTTGATAGAAAATAATTAATATTCTTATATGTCTTGTTCCAGAGCTCGTTCGTGTCCTTTCTATACTATGCACCTCTTCTTCTTCTTCTTCTTCTTCTTCTTCTTCTTCTTCTTCTTCAAGGTCTCCTCGTTAGCGAGGGTCGCCGGCTCCATCAGGATGACATGCTTGCCAAACAAGTCTCCCCCGGTTCTCTCTGCCCTGTCCTGAGCAGATCTTGCTGCCTCCGATACTTTCAGACTAAGCCATTCTCTGACGTCATCACCATACTGCCTTATTGGTCGGCCTCTCTTGCGCCTCGACGGTGTAGTCCCCCAAATCGCTGCCTTTGTTAATTTACTCCCACCTGGGCATGACATTGAACTGCACCCCGGGGCTCCCTTGAGCAAGGACAGTACCCCACTGGCTCCCCCTGCCAGGGCAACGGTGACGCTGACGGCGGCAGGTCGGTGGGTGCAGCCTCAAGGCGGACGAACTTGAATAAGGTCAACGGCTTGAACTGCACGTGGCTTGGTGGAAGATCTTCTTCGAGACAACAGCAAGGGATAACCAGTCTAGTAAGGACCACTGCGGACCCAGAAAGGGCGTGGCGACACTACTGGGCGTCAAACAACTGGCCTTCACGTCATTGGATGAAATGATCTATATGCACTAAAACAAGAAAACAAGTCCTTCGTGTGCAGACTTGCAAGGCTCTTCATAAACTGGATGTTGAACTCCGCAATCCTCATGTGCGCCACCACATCCCTGCAACCAGTTCCTCTTGGACAGTGTCTTTTATCTCAGTGTTTCTCAACCGGGGGTCCGCGGACCCCTAGTGGTCCGTGGTGTAATGGCAAGGGGTCCGTGAAAATAAAATATCTTTAAAAAAAAGATCCTATGACATTTATAGAAATAGGATTATTTTACTCAAATGTGACTGAGACCTTTATCTACCTAAACTATAAAGGGTAACAGGACTTTTTTCTCTAATTACATCTGTTTCACAAGTGTAATTTGTTGTATTTTAATAAGATATCTCGCTCCCGTTTGCATTGTTAAAAGTTACTGCATAAAAATTCTGTTTTGTTACATATATCTGAAAGTTACTGAATACATATTCTGTTTTGTTACATATATCTGAAAGTTACTGAATACATATTCTGTTTTGTTACATATATCTGAAAGTTACTGAATACATATTCTGTTTTGTTACATATACCTGAAAGTTACTGAATACATATTCTGTTTTGTTACATATATCTGAAAGTTACTGAATACATATTCTGTTTTGTTACATATATCTGAAAGTTACTGAATACATATTCTGTTTTGTTACATATATCTGAAAGTTACTGCATAAGAATTCTGTGTTGTTAACTATATCTAAGTTACAACTGAAAGCTCTTATTTTTGCCCCAAAGAGTGAATAAATGCTATAATGCAATTTAAAATGCAGTTTCTACTGTTTCTATCAAATTGCAACCCCACTCCCCCAAGATCAGGTGGGAGGGGTCCTCAGGGTAGATCAAAAATACGCAGGGGGTCCGGCACCCCAAAAAGGTTGAGAACCACTGTCTGACGTCATTTATTTAGTGGGAGTAGCAGCAAAAAGTGTAGCAAGTTCAGCAAGTTGTTATTTTTCCCCCCTAAATAGGTAAAGCACGCTTCCCCTCAGCACCGCGGCTGTAGTAATATGGCTTATCTTATCTCATATCTCCAGCAAGTCAGTTTTACTGTTGATCTCCATCAGGTCCATGATGAGAACTTAAACGCCTTCTTTCATCATCCCTCTTCGCTTATCTTATCTGCCGCCGCAATTGGCCGGGATGTCTGTAATACGGATGGCATCCGCATACAGACACCCACCGTCCATTTAAGACCAAAGGTGAACTTTGACCCCCCCCCGGGTTTGGTGGCTGTTAATCATTGAGGTTAAACGCCTTCAGGAGTCGGGTCGCTCAGAAGGTCCCTCTGTTCCCCGCGAGCCGTCATGGCTGGTAAACGGAGCGAGGAGGTCACTGGGAATACTGGTGAGGGGAACGAACGGACCGGTTTCACTGGGAGACTCGGGAAATTCAACCTTAGGGGGGTTTTCACCTGGTGAGTCACTGACACACTGGAGGTTTCCAGCCCACACACGCAGCACCGTAAGACAGGCAAGCTTATCAAGGAATCCTCCCTCATCTCATGGCTCACAGTGTTGATTTCTAGATATTGTTAGTAACATGTTCTCGCGTGCACTTGTTTCAAGACATCGACTCTTAAAAAAAGAAAGGTGGTCTGGAATCAAGTTTTCTTTATCGAGTGAGAAATGTTTACTATTGAAGCGTTTCGATCCATAATGAGGCCCGGAGACACGATGTCAGGTCAACCGGTGAGTTTTATTGCCCTTTTTTATTACACCCATGTTGTGTCCGTATACACACATAGCGATGCGTTGTGTTCTGTTGATGCTATTTACGTTGGAGACCGCTAGGTGGCACTACTATGGTTAATATTGTAACGTGCATGGATAAGACGACACGCTGGCCGCTGGCTCGCCGGTGTGACCCTTTAGTCTAGCGGTTAGCGACGTCTCCTGCGGTGCGGGCGATACGGGTTCGCTTCCCGGCCGCGGCAGTTTCTGTGGCTGCGCTGTCCCCCGAATTCGCTACAGTATGTCCCAGGTGCTGTGAGTTACGCACGTGTAGAAGGAGAAGAAGTAAAACGTGTCTATGAAAAGAGAGTGCCTAGTACACGCTTCGTGTGTGGATGTCGGATACTGGACCAACCACACAACACAGTGGCGATGAGAGTAATGGTGATGAAGAGATGGCTTTGCTCTCCTTGCAACCTCCTGGAGTGCCCAGGTGAACCGAAATCCGCAGTTGTTGTTGTTCGGCTATTACCTGCTTGCTATCGGGGGAAGTGACTTCCCTGTCGAGAGACAGGGAGCCTTGCTTGTTCACTGCTTAGGAACAGAGGGACAAAGAATCTACAGCACCTTGCCGCTCACGGCTGATGGATCTGTGCAGGCTTTGGAGGCGCATTTCACCCCCGAAACTGAACGTCGTCGCCGAGAGGTACCGCTTTAGGCAACGAGCTCAAGCTGTGGGTGAGTCAACGGATCACTACGTGGCAGCGCTGCGCGAGCTCGTGAAGAGACGTAAGTTTGGCAGTACGGAAAGTGAAATGCTGCGTGATCAGGTCGTAGAGAAGACGAATCCTTGTATACGCGAGAGACTGTTAATGGAGGAGGACCTGGCACTTGGATAGAGCTTTGGAAGTAGCTAGGCGTACTGAAGCAGCTATAGCGGATGCAGGAGTCATTGCTGATGGTGACACAAAGCACGTCGCCGCCGTTCAAGTGCAAAAGAAGGCGCGCAAGCCAAAATACAAGACCGTTCAGAAAACGGATGCAACCCACACATGCTATAGTTGTGGTTCAGCTGACCACCTAGCCAACGATAAACCCTGCCCTGCAAAGGACTCCAAATGTAAAACATGTGGTAAGATGGGGCATTTTTCTAGAGTGTGCAAATCCTCCCCTCCCTAACTCTGATAACCAGCTCAGGTTTACCAGGATTAGAAATGCACCTAGCTGGACCAAAGACTTTGTCATGGGAAAGTGGAAAGAAATACTGCTGACTAATGTGGGGAGGGAAAAGAAAATGTGAAAAGTGAATGATGTTATTGGGTTACATACATTATTCAAAGTGTAATACTGTCAGTTCTAATCTAAGGTACTAGAAGTATTCTTTGTTCGAAAGGGGAAGATGCTGTGTCCTTATACATCAATCAATCAATCAGATTTTATTTGTATAGCACTTTTCATACAAACAAATGTAACACAAAGTGCTTCACACAATAAAACAATGAAATCAATAAAATCTCCCCCCCCCCTCACAAAAATAAATAAATAAAAGTACAGGCCAATTTTAGAAAAGTACAAACAAGTTTGAAACTGAGTTAGCAAAATAAATAAATAAAGGTGCCATAAACACTGATTAATTAAAAGTAACAACAGAGCAGAATATATAAAAATACCCAAATATATAACACACACACACACACTATGAATTTAGCTGTAGGCTGTTTTAAAAAGTAGGGGTTTTAACCTGGTTTTAAATGTGTCCAGTGTGGGGGCCTCTGTCAGGTCCTCAGGCAGGGCGTTCCATCTACTTGAGGCGTAAATAGAAAATGCAGCTTCCCCTGCTCCAGACCTAGCACGAGGGATGGTTAAAAGACCACTGCCATTGGACCTGAGAGTTCTTGCTGGTTTATAGGGAATTAACATATCTTTTATATAGTGTGGCGCAAGGCCATTTAGCGCTTTGTATACAATTAACAGAATTTTAAAATCAATTCTAGTTTTAACGGGGAGCCAATGCAGAGATCTAAGAACAGGTGTAGTGTGCTCATACTTTTTAGTTCTGGTGAGAACACGTGCTGCCACATTTTGAATTAACTGTAGTTGGTGCACAACTGATTTTGGGAGGCCGGTGAATAGTCCATTGCAGTAGTCTAGTCTACTTGCTATAAAAGCGTGGATTAATTTCTCACAGTCTGATATTGATAGAATGCTCCATAGCCCTCACCACTGCTAACAGCTCACGTTTCGTCACGCACTAATTTCGCTCTGGCTGGCTAAGGGTTTGGCTGTAGAATGCCACCACCCGCTCCTCTCCCCCTGTCACCTATGAGAATACTGTCCCCACCCCTTTGTTGCTGGCATCTGTATCCAGTATGAAGGGACAGTCTGGTACGGGGTAGGCTAGAACTGGGGAGGTGACCAGGGCCTCCTTCAGAGCCACGAATGCGCGACTGCACTCTTCTGTCCACTGGGACGGTTTCACCGTCTCTGCCTGGTGTAAGGGACAGGCAATGTCTGCGTAACTCCTTACAAAACGTCTGTAATAGTTTGCCAAGCCCAAAAAGCTCTTTAGCTGGGGGACATTCTCTGGCTGAGGCCACTCTGCCACAGCCTTGACTTTCTCTGGGTTGGTGGCTATTCCAGCACCACTGACAATGTGACCCAGGAACAGTGTTTGGCGTTGGAAAAGCTGACACTTCTGGGGGTGGAGTTTTAGGTTTGCCTGCCGCAGTCTTCCCAGAACGTCTCTCAAGTTTGCAAGTTCCTGTTCAAAGGCGGAGGCATGGATCAGCAAATCATCCAAGTAGACCAGGCAGGCAGACTTAGGCAGGCCCTCGAGTATCATCTCCATAAGCCTCTCAAAGGTTGTCGGGGCATTACAGAGACCGAAGGCCATTACTGTAAATTCTCAGAGCCCCTGTCCCAATGAGAAGGCTGTTTTCTCCCTTGATTTTTTGTCCAACTGTACCTGCCAGTACCCGCTTCTCAGGTCAAGCGTAGAGAACCAACATGACCCTGCCAGGTTGTCCAGGGCATCATCTACGCGGGGAAAGGGGTGTGCATCCTTTATGGTGACCTCATTGAGTCTGCGAAGGTCAATGCAGAACCGTGTCGATCCATCTTTCTTTGGGACAAGGATAGCCGGCGATGCCCATGGGCTCTTGAATGGGATGACAAGGCCAGCCTCTCTCATCCTCTGCAGCTCCTTTTCCGCCGCTGCTTTTCTGTGGATGGGCAGACGATAGGGGGCTTGGCGGATGAGGTGAGCTTTCCCTGTGTTGATGTGGTGCTGCACGACTGAAGTGCAGCCAATGTCATCGGGGCCTGTGGAGAAAACACCCTTGAACTCCACCACTAACTGTTGCACCATTTCTCCCTGCGACGTCGTAAGATGCTCCCCAGCACGTGTACACATTGCCTCTAGGACCTCTGGAATGGGGGTTCGGTGTCCTCCACTGGGGGATCCAGCATTCCTATCTGGGGTGCCTGACCAATCACAGCGATTTGGAAAGTCTGTCCCCCCGGACCCAGCATGAGCAGGTCAGCTTCTAGATCCAGATGACTTTTTGTGGCCCGAAGGAAGTCCAGCCCCAGTATCAGATCATCCTGGATGAGGGCTACCCAGGCCTCCTGTTTTACCTCCGCATCTCCTATCTGGATTTTCAAAGTGATCTTCCCCTGGCTGTCAGCGACCTCTCCAGTGGCCGTGCGTAACACTCTCTGACTGGGCTTCACCTGGCTGCGCCATGTCCCGCCCCCTTTGTCCAGCACACTTCCCCTAACAACAGTGACAGAAGCTCCTGTGTCAATCAGCCCTCTAAAGACTATGTCATTCACCTGGCAGTCTATGTAGATGTGGTTAGTGCCTAGGAGACCCGGGCTCTCCGTTTCTGTAATTGTATTCTTTTTCACCGTGCTTATTCCTTGGTCATTGTCTCCGCTCTCTTCTCTTATATTGTGATCTTCAGCGCATATGTTCTCCATTTGTGTTTTTTGTCTGCCCCCATAGAGTGTTAGGCAGACTGATTCTAGCTTGAGGTTAGTGGTATTGTCTTAGATGTTCTTCTGTGGGGTCTCCACTATTTCAGTTTGGACCAAGCACTGCTCCCTGTGCTTGACCCTTAGTATTCCCCCTGGTCCTTTGTCACAAAGTCTGCCCGTTCCTGAGACCTAGGTCCCTACCTCTAATCACAGTTCCTTGCCAGATGTTCAGTGCTCCCACACACCCAGCAAAAAAGTCGCTATCTGCTCATCCTGGGCCCCCCACCCCTTGTAGCTAGGACGTTTCCCACAGCGCGGATCATGGCATAGAAGTCCTCCTCTTCGGCATGCATGGTTGGGGGTGTGGCTACTCCCCTCCCTGGGAGCAGTAACTGTGGCCCGTCATCACAGTATTGGGCAGCTGTGGCTCAGTTTCTCTGCATCACTGGTGTGGGGTTGTATTGAGGGAGTGTCGTCATTTTCTGGTTCTGTGTGAAATTTGCCCCCACTGACTGTTCACTGGTATTCTCATAGGAGCCACAGAATGAGCTTGGCTGACTGATTGGGTAACACTGGCTGTTTTCTATGTCAATTTCCCTTACTGTAACTCTCTCATGCATTTTTGGACGATTTGACGTTCCCAAAATGGCGTCTTTACTCGGACGCCAGGGTATGACGTCACGTCCGGTTGGGACTCGCGCAACGTTCATCTGAGGCGAGTGAGCCATACCACAGCTGGAGCGATTGACAGAGCTAGCGTTTCCCCGTTTAGCCCAGTACACAGTTTCCACCTCCACAACTGTTGTGAGTGAGTGCCTCTCTCATTGTCACAGGGCGTCTGAGTTTAACCTGAACTCTCATTTCACTGTCGTTTAGCCCATCAATGAATTGCTCAGTCACCATTCGTTGCTGCAGTTCATAGTTCGCTCCGGGGTATGCTAGACGGAACAGCCTCTCTACCTCACCTGCATATTCCGGCAGGGACTCGCTCTCTCGCTCTGTGTTTGAACTGGATCGCAGTTTGGTTTTCTTCTTCCTCCTCCATAGCGGAGGGCTAGTGCTTCACATAGCATGACGTAATCGCATCGCTTCCGTGTCGGTAAGCTAGCTAACACTGACGTAGCATCCCCTGCTAAACGTACAGCCAAATAAGACCCTTTATCTTCATAGCGCCATCTATTGAGTTCACTTACGATCTCGAACTGCGTTCTGAAGATCTCCCAAATGGACTTACCGTCGTAGGTAGGGGGCTGTTTGCGATGGCAAACGTTTTCTCTGTGCCCCCCCCCCCCCGTTCCAGGACGGGCTGGCTGCTCAGCGGCTGCGGCAGCAGGAGTGCTCTGACGGGTGGGGGGTGTAATATTTGCTAGTAACATTTGATTTGCTAATGTCCCTTACGGCTTTCCGTAGCGCCACAACAAAGTCACGTGATGTACGTAACAACGTCAGTCGGAATCCGGTCGGTCAATAAACACCCAGCACGAGAGAAGTCGTCCTTGCTTTATTAATGTTATAAGTTAACATAGCCAGAGGGCACAGATCATTACATGGTGTCAGAGTAGCGGAGTTTAAATACCCAATATGGATTCGTACGGCGTTCCAGCTCCACGGATGGACTGGGAATCGGCGAACTTACCTGAAGCATGGAGACGATTTCGACAAACAACGGAGCTAATGTTCACGGGCCCCCTGCGCGGGAAGAATGAAGAGGAGAAATGCAGCTACCTCCTGCTCTGGATAGGGGAAAAAGGGCGCGATGTGCACAACACTTGGACACTCAGCGGAGAACAAGCCAAGAAGCTAGAAACGTACTACGATAAGTACACTGAGTACATCACCCCCAAAGCAAACCCGATTTATGCCAGATATAAATTTCATGAAAAGATGCAGGGAGAGAGTGAATCCTTCGAACGATTTGTAACTGAGCTAAAGCTCCTAGTCAAAGACTGTGGCTACCCAAATGCCGACGAGATGGTCAGGGACCGCATCGTGTTTGCCACCAACTCACCCAGAGTGAGAGAAAAGCTACTTAGCCAGGGAGCTGAGCTAACGCTAGAAAAGGCCATAGATGTAGCCCGCTCACACGAGCTAGCAAAGCAACAGCTAACGTTTATGGGCCAGGGCAGCACACATGAAACGGTGCACGCAATAGGCAGAAAGACTTACAAACCGAACGCACCCAAAGCAGCTAACGCTAACTTCAGACAAAGGGACGTTAGCACCGCCGCCAGGGCGTGTAGCTATTGTGGAGGGCTACACGGCGCTAAAGCCACTTGCCCAGCTAAGGGTAAACAATGCATTAAATGCAAGAAGCTCAATCATTTTGCTAAAGTATGCAAGTCTAGCTCCCAGGGACAGACAAAGTACTACCGCGGCACAGTACATGCCGTCGGAGAGAACCCAGAAGAGTGCACCACTGACAGAGAACAGGAAGAACTGTACTTCGACAACATTACAGTGGAGAGCACCGCTGTGGGAGAACAGACAGAGCTGTACATAGACTGCATCTCAATAGAGAACAACGGAAAAAGCAACGAGCAGGCTTACGTAGAGGTTGGAATTGGCACACCTCCACAGAAGGTAAAGTTTAAACTAGACACTGGGGCACAGGCCAATACTATTCCCACCAACCTGTTCCAGGCGCTGTTCAAAAATGTGACACTGAAACCAGCAATACACAGACTCACTGAATATGGAGGAGGCGCGCTGAGCGTGAAAGGCACATGCAAACTCAAATGTAAGTACAGAGACAATGCAATTATGCTGGACTTTTACGTCATTGACACAAACGCCCCACCAGTCATGGCAATGAAAACATGCCGTGACCTAAACTTGGTAAAAATAGTGATGGCTGTGAGCGAGGAAAACAATGTCACATCACAGAGCATAATGGATGAGTATGCAGATGTTTTCCAAGGAATAGGAGAGTTCCCAGGCGAGTGCACCTTCCGCGTCACACCAGATGCAACGCCGGTCGTCTGCCCGCCACGCAGAATCCCCATCGCCCTACGCAGCAAACTGAGGGACGAGCTTGACAGCATGGAGAAAGGCGGCATAATCTGTAAGGTAACAGAACCCACAGAATGGGTGAACGCACTCGTCATTGTTGAGAAGCCAAAGACAGGCAAACTTAGAGTGTGTTTAGACCCCAGAGCTCTTAACAAAGTGATACAACGACCTCACTACCCCCTCCCCACGCTGGAGGACGCCACCACAAAGCTTGCTGGAGCTGAGTACTTTAGCGTGTTAGACGCGCGGTCAGGCTATTGGGCCATCAAACTGAGCACTGAATCCTCAATGTTGACGACATTTAACACAGGGTTTGGCAGGTATCGTTTCCTCAGACTGCCATTCGGAATCGTGTCCGCTCAAGACGAGTTCCAGAGACGCGTGGATGAAACATATGAAGGATTGGACGGTGTGACGGCCATAGTGGACGATATACTAGTGTTCGGCAAGACTAAAGAGGAACATGACCAGCGTCTCAGAGCGATGCTGAAGCGCACAAGGGAGCGAGGGGTGAGGCTCAACCCCGACAAGTGTCACATATGCGTGTCCGAGGTAAGCTACTTCGGCCACACGCTCTCACACGAAGGCATCAAACCAGACCCACACAAGGTGAAGGCGGTCAAGGACATGCAACCCCCACAGAACAAAGCAGAGCTGGAGACAGTCCTCGGCATGATCAACTACCTCGCCAGATTTGCTCCACACCTCTCACAGATAAACTCACCCCTCAGACAGCTTCTGAAACAGGACAGTGAGTTTGTGTGGGATGCAGTCCACGACAAGGCGTTCCAAGAGATGAAGAATCTCATTACACAGCACCCAGGTCCAGTACTCTCATATTTCGACCCGCAGAAAGAGCTGCGACTCCAAGTGGATGCATCCAAAAGTGGCCTTGGGGCTGTCATGCTCCAAGATGGCAAACCAATTGCCTATGCGTCCAAGTCACTCAACAGCACTGAAGAAAACTACGCACAGATAGAGAAGGAGCTCTACGCTGTGGTCTTCGGCTGCAAGAGGTTCCACGAGTACATGTATGGACGAAAAGTGATTGTGGAGTCAGACCACAAGCCTCTGGAGGCAATACTAAAAAAGCCACTGGCAGCAGCACCACCCCGGCTGCAACGGATGATCCTGGCGCTCCAAAAATACGACATCCAAATCATCCACCGCCCCGGTAAGGACATACCGGTGGCCGACACACTGTCACGCAAGTCAATAGAACACCACGACAGTGACCTACAGGAAGGGATGGAGGCCCAAGTGCACACAGTCCTCAGCAACATCCCTGTGAGCGACACAAGACTCACAGAAATCAAGCAGGAAACAGCGCAAGATCCACAGCTCACCGCACTCAGACGAGCCACACTCACTGGCTGGCCAGACACAAAGAAAAAGTGCCCGCCCAGCATCCAGGAATACTGGAACCACAGAGCAGAAATCTCAGAAATGGACGGTATCCTGTTCAAAGGTGAGAGAATCATTGTCCCCCAAAAGCTTCGCAAGGACATGATACAGCGCATCCATGCCAGCCACCTTGGCGTGGAAAAAAGCAAATGCCGAGCAAGAGACTTACTGTTCTGGCCTGGCATGGGGAAACAGATCGAGGATGCGGTAGCAGACTGCAGCATATGCCAAGAACGGCGCAGCGCAAATACAAAGGAACCAATGATGTCACACGCCATACCCGAGCGGCCGTGGCAAGTGATAGGCACAGACCTATTCACATGGAACTCACAGGACTTCATAGTCACTGTGGACTACTACTCCAGATTCTTCGAGCTAGAAAGACTTTACAGCTGCACCTCATCTGCCGTCATCATGAAGCTGAAAGCAGCAATGGCTCGACACGGAATCCCCGAGACTATCATCAGCGACAACGGTCCGTGCTACAGCTCTGGTGAGTTCCGCAACTTCTCACAGACATGGGGTTTCTCACACACCACCACAAGCCCCCACTACCCACAGAGCAACGGCCTCTCCGAGAAGACTGTCCAGACGGCCAAACGCATCCTGGACAAAGCCAAAGCTGAGAACAAAGACCCCTACATGAGCTTGCTGGAGTATCGCAACACACCGGTGGACAACCTGAAATCACCGGCACAGCTACTGATGAGTCGGAGGCTGCGGTCCATTCTCCCATCAACAGCAAAACACCTGCAGCCACAGATCGCCAGTCAGGAGGATGTTCACAAAAGGAGAGAGGTATGTCAACAGCGCCAGCAGGCATACTACAACCGAACAGCCAAACCTCTGCCCCACCTGCCCGCAGGCACACCAATCCGCTTCCGGCAGGAGGATGGATCCTGGAGACCTGCAACTGTGGAAAGACCAGCGAACACAGACAGGAGCTACCACATCCAAACCAAAGAAGGTCAGATCTACCAACGCAACCGTCAACACCTGCGACAAAGCAGAGTGAACACTCACACTACGCACACACACACTTCACAGCAGACTGTTACCAGCGCTAACAACAACACACAAGCCCATCAGCAAGAGCATGCTGAACCTCCAGACACGAACAATCAGCGACAACCAGACACACAGCCTGGTTACACCACGAGGTCAGGTCGCACGATCAAACCAAGACAAATCATTGACTTATGAATGTTAAAAAAAGAGAATTTTACACCAACCTGTACTATACCTGCTATGTTTTGAAAAGAAGTATTTACAGCGTTCACTTACCTTGTGTACCTACCTGCTGTTTGCAGTTACCAGTAATGAAATGAAAAAAAAAAAAAGATGAAATGTTATTACGGTGTCACATTTAGACAGTGAGGGAAATGTTTTACACTACTTTGTTGCAGTCCAGTTATATAAGAGTTCCACTTTCATATTCTTTCTTATTAAGATTGTATTCGCTTATAAACGTGCTCAACGTGGTCTGTATCTCTGCAGAGAAAGCAGCACTTTTCAGAAAAAGGGAGATGTAATATTTGCTAGTAACATTTGATTTGCTAATGTCCCTTACGGCTTTCCGTAGCGCCACAACAAAGTCACGTGATGTACGTAACAACGTCAGTCGGAATCCGGTCGGTCAATAAACACCCAGCACGAGAGAAGTCGTCCTTGCTTTATTAATGTTATAAGTTAACATAGCCAGAGGGCACAGATCATTACAGGGGGGTCTCGCAGTCGCACCTGTCTGCTCCATCTCCCAGGTCGGCTAGGAAGCGCTCTGTTTCCTCCAGGAGTTTATCCAGTCTCTCAGTCTGTCTGCTGCTTAGCTTCACTACCGGCTCATCGTCTTCGCTCTCCTCCTCCCGGATCTCCCGTGGTACCCTGGGTGTCGCGCCTCCATAGCTAGCTCCGGTCGGTTCGAAAGCTTCTCTCTCCCGGCGTGGATTACCAGTCATGGATCCCACTTTTGACACCAGTGAACCCACTTCCTCTCCATTCCCGCTCAAAGACCACCCCCAAAAAGCCCACCTCCATTCGTTGCTAGGTTACCAAATCCTGATAATGCTACACTATTGTAAACTACTAATAAGACACGTTAGCCCCAAGCCAACGGGTCTGACCCTTTAGCCGAGCGGTTAGTGACGTCGCCTTGTGGTGCAGTACACCCCCTATCGAATCCCGCACCGGGCAAGAAAATAACCGGTTACATTGGTGGCAGCGGTGGGATCCGGAAGTGTGCAGATCCTCAGAAGTCTCTTCGGAGCGCGGGAATAACAAAGCACGAGGGCGCGCTTCCGGAGATATCAATATTTCAAAAGAAATTATTTCGAGTTATTTATCAATACAATTTCTTATTGATTGAAAACTTGAAATAAATCATCTACAGTTTCTGAGTACGTTTAAGTTGTGCTCCCGCCCCCCCCCACCTTTTGCAGCAAAACGACTGTATATACAATCTGTTTTCCTGACAAAGTGCATGTGCAGAGTTCAGTTTCAAGTTTAAATCCCTGCACGGTGCCTATAGTCTGACACGCTACACACACAGGGTTGGGGCCCACAAACAGTGAGGAGGCCCTTTGGTCGGGGCAACACACAAACCTGCACGTTCAGAAGTAAAACAGAAAAGCCACCTTTAACGAGGGTAACTTGTGACTCATTACCTGCTCAGAATTCAAAGCAGGGAACCGGCCGGTCAGACTCGTCAGCGTAATCCTATCACTTTAACCTCAGGAAGTTGCTTTTTTATTTTATTTTATTTTAAATATTTATAATCTTCTTACTTGATTTCTTTCATTAGTCTTTGCAGCACGTTGGTCAGCATTGGTTGTGTTAACATGTTCCTTATGAATAAAGCTGACTTAATTACTTATTAATTTCCTATCAAAATACAGTGATTATTACTTAAGTGTCATTATAGTGTAATATTAAAACATTATAGTATAATCGTTGTGTTGGCAGCACGGTGGCACAGTGGTTAGCGCGGTCGCCTCACAGCAAGAAGGTCCTGGGTTCGAGCCCCGGGGTAGTCCAACCTTGGGGGTCGTCCCAGGTCGTCCTCTGTGTGGAGTTTGCATGTTCTCCCCGTGTCTGCGTGGGTTTCCTCCCACAGTCCAAAGACATGTAGGTCAGGTGACTCGGCCACACTAAATTGTCCCTAGGTGTGAATGTGTGTGTGTGTGTCTGTCGGCCCTGTGATGGCCTGGCGGCCTGCCCAGGGTGTCTCCCCGCCTGCCCCGTGATGACTGCTGGGATAGGCTCCAGCATCCCTGAGAGCAGGGCACATGGTTTGGATGGATGGAATAATTATGTTGAAATACTGTTCTTAAAATAACTCTTATATAAATGTTCCTTCTGCTTTCGGCCAGTTTTTTGAATAAGAAAATTTAACGTACATATGTTGGGTTGGGTTGCGTCAGGAGAGAATAAACCGGCGGTTCTCAATCAGGTCCTCAGGTACCATCATGACTGCTGGTTTTCTGCTCATCACGTTCACCTGTTTTTCCAGTTATTTCACTTTCCAATAGGGACGTTTTACACCCGGAACAGCAGATGATGAGCAGAATAGAAAAGCAGCAGTACTGGTGGTATCTGAGGACCTGATTGGGAACCACTGGAAAAGAGTACAGTAGAATAATACAGTGGTGGCGCCAGAGATTTTTTTTTTTTTTGCTGGTGCTATGGGGTTTCTTGACTCTTCAGTGAGGGTGCTGGGAAATTTAGGGTTTCCCATTAATGTGCCGGTCCCAGTTTCATTTCTACTGCAACACCCCCGAGACACGTGCACACACACCCGCCCGCCACACTGACAGTGTCATTCTGTGCTATTAAACACAAGGTGAGGTATTAGATTCATAAGCCTGCCTAGTGAACACACCTCTGAATTTAAAATTTCACACAATTATGCCACGGACAAAGCTAGCACACAAGCAGCAAGCAGCAGGTACAGGTTTGTGCACATTTCAGCCTCAGATTCTGAGACCACAAACTCCTGCCGCCAGTTACCGACACCTCGACTACTGAATCACCAGCATTCTGCTTCCATAGACCCAATGAGCATCGTGTAGAGGGAACTATGAGGAGTCCGGATTTGTGTCTCAACCACCAAATGCACTGACTTTACACTAGGCTAGGGAAGAAAGAAAACCATACACTTACCAAAAGACACCTTCATAAGAAAACAAGTTACCAAAAACTTCCTCTCGGGTTAACAGGAATCGGAAGTAAAGTCAAAAGGTCAATGTGTGCTGCGCCGATATTAGTGTATTCATTTATTTCTCAAATTATAAATTATAGTATTCACACATTAAAAATGATAAATCTACTACTACTACTACTACTACTACTTTTGGCTGCTCCCGTTAGGGGGCGCCACAGCAGATCATCCGTTTCCATCTCTTCCTGTCTTCTGCATCTTCCTCTGTCACACCAGCCACGAATTCATCCTCTGGTAGCTAGTGTACTTGCCTTGAAGAGAAGAGTGAGAGATGTAGTGTAGTTTTGAGGGGGGAAAAACTGTTAAGCTATACAGCCATGAGGTAATGTGTCTCTAACTGTGGCTACGTATCCCATCTGCGTGCTGGAAACTGCTTTGTCAGATTTCAAGGGGAATCTGACCCGGAGACGAACATTTGAAAACATCATCCAGCAACATCTGATCTCCCTGCTGATGGTCTCTTTTGTTTATATCGGTCACGTAGAGGCATCAGACACTATGACGTATAAATATACCTCATCTGTTTGCTCTCTGGTCCACCAGGCAGTTGGCCAAGACAGTGGCCATGGGTCAGGGCCTGGCCGGACTCATCTGTGGGACAGCCATCACCTCCCAGTACCTGGCCACCGACTTCCATGTTAACACGCCCATGTTTCAGAGCTTCATGAACTACACCCTGCTGTGTGTGACCTACACCACCTTACTGGTCTGCAGAACAGGTGAAGACACCGCTCACAGATGGAAATAAAACACAAATAAAAAAAAAGGACTGCCACTTTTGGAGCAATTGTAATGATTTGGAGTATTTGGAGTAATTAAAAATGATGGTTGATCCAAGACTTCTAGTTTTGTACAAATATTTGTAAGGATTTACGGCAGCACTAGCAAAAGTACACTACCGTTCAAAAGTTTGGGATCACCCAAACAATTTTGTGTTTTCCATGAAAAGTCACACTTATTCACCACCATATGTTGTGAAATGAATAGAAAATAGAGTCAAGACATTGACAAGGTTAGAAATAATGATTTGTATTTGAAATAAGATTTTTTTTACATCAAACTTTGCTTTCGTCAAAGAATCCTCCATTTGCAGCAATTACAGCATTGCAGACCTTTGGCATTCTAGCTGTTCATTTGTTGAGGTAATCTGGAGAAATTGCACCCCACGCTTCCAGAAGCAGCTCCCACAAGTTGGATTGGTTGGATGGGCACTTCTTTGAGCAGATTGAGTTTCTGGAGCATCACATTTGTGGGGTCAATTAAACGCTCAAAATGGCCAGAAAAAGAGAACTTTCATCTGAAACTCGACAGTCTATTCTTGTTCTTAGAAATGAAGGCTATTCCATGCGAGAAATTGCTAAGAAATTGAAGATTTCCTACACCGGTGTGTACTACTCCCTTCAGAGGACAGCACAAACAGGCTCTAACCAGAGTAGAAAAGAAGTGGGCGGCCGCGTTGCACAACTGAGCAAGAAGATAAGTACATTAGAGTCTCTAGTTTGAGAAACAGACGCCTCACAGGTCCCCAACTGGCATCTTCATTAAATAGTACCTGTTAGAGCCTGTTTGTGCTGTCCTCTGAAGGGAGTAGTACACACCGGTGTAGGAAATCTTCAATTTCTTAGCAATTTCTCGCATGGAATAGCCTTCATTTCTAAGAACAAGAATAGACTGTCGAGTTTCAGATGACAGTTCTCTTTTTCTGGCCATTTTGAGCGTTTAATTGACCCCACAAATGTGATGCTCCAGAAACTCAATCTGCTCAAAGAAGTGCCCATCCAACCAATCCAACTTGTGGGAGCTGCTTCTGGAAGCGTGGGGTGCAATTTCTCCAGATTACCTCAACAAATTAACAGCTAGAATGCCAAAGGTCTGCAATGCTGTAATTGCTGCAAATGGAGGATTCTTTGACGAAAGCAAAGTTTGATGTAAAAAAAATCTTATTTCAAATACAAATCATTATTTCTAACCTTGTCAATGTCTTGACTCTATTTTCTATTCATTTCACAACATATGGTGGTGAATAAGTGTGACTTTTCATGGAAAACACGAAATTGTTTGGGTGATCCCAAACTTTTGAACGGTAGTGTATGTAATATGAAAACTGATATATTGTAAATGTGACAAAAGTATAGTATTCAACATTTATATTAATATATGAGAAACTTTATTTTGAATAGGCTACTTTTAAGTTAAATGAAAAAAAAAGATTGACTGTTTCATTTCAAATCATGTTGGGGCCCACAAGAAACTGTCCTTAACCAATTTTGGCCTCCAAACTATAGTATGATAGTGATAGCACATGCAATATGTGCAATAATAATAATAATACGTTTTATTTGTGGGCGCCTTTCAGAGCACTCAAGGACGCCTTACAGAACACAGAAACAAGCAGCACTGTATCAGATAGCATAAAATCAAAACAAAGCAGGGTAGACAATAAAAAGTTAATACAACAGATAAGTATAAAATCATCATCTGCACAAAAGAGTCAATGTTGTGAATGTCTTGTGGGAGAGAGTTCCATAGATGGGGCAGAATGACTGAAGGCTTTCGACGCCATGGTAGTCAAGCGGACCGATGGTGTAGTGAGTTGGAGAGCAGAAGAGGATTTAAGAGTGTGGGAGGGTGTGTGGATATGAAGGAGTAAGGAAGGATACGAAGGAGCTAGGTTATTAAGGGCCTCAAAGGTGAGAAGCAGGATCTTGGAAGTCAATATGGCATTTAACAGGGAGCCAATGGAGTTGCTGAAGAACAGGAGTGATAATGATCTATGGAAGGAGTTCTGGTAATGATATGGGCTGCTGAATTCTGGACCAATTAAAATTTATGAAGACACTTGAGGAAAAGACCAAAGAGGATAGAATTGCAGTAGTCAATACAGGATGTAACCAGGGTGTGAATGAGTATGGCGGTGCTGTTAGGTGTAAGTGATGAGCAAAGATGATTAATATTGCGTAGGTGGAAGTATGCAGACCGAGTAACATTGTGATGTGAGGTTCAAAAGATAATGTGCTGTCCAAGATCTGAGGTGAAGGAGAAACTATAGAATTGTCAATAGTCAGAAAAAAAAACTATCAGGTTTAGCCAAAGTAGATTTAGTATCTACTAGGAGGACCTCGGTTTTATCACTATTAAGTTTGAGGAAGTGGTATGAGAACCAAGATTTAATTTCTAGTAAGCAGCCAGAAAGGGAAGTGAGCGCAAGAGTAGAGGAAGGCTTGGTGGCTCGATAGAGCTGGGTGTCATCTGCGTAGCAGTGAAATTGAATGCCAAATTTTCTGAAAATGTGGCCAAGAGTTAATAGGTAAACGATAAATAGGAGGGGACCCAATACAGAGCCATGGGGAACATTGGGACCCCAAGTTTTTTAAACTCATCCACCTTCATCACCTCTACTCCTTGCATCCTCACCATTCCGCTGTCCTCCCTCTCATTCACGCATATGTATTCCATCTTGCTCTTTCTGACTTTCATTCCTCTTCTCTCCAGTGCATACCTCCACCTCTCCAGGCTCTCCTCAACCTGCTCCTTTCTCTCGCTACAGATCCCAATGTCATCCGTGAACATAATAGTCCATGGTGACTCCTGCCTGATCTCGTCCGTCAATCTGTCTATCACTGCATTCAAACAAATGTAGTTAAAAATCTTTCAATATGCAAAAGCCCATGGGATTATTTAGTCATGATATTTGTTTGAAATTCAGCATTTGCGAAATTCACAGATTATTCTTGGGTTGGACTGTAAATTTTTTTTTTTTAGTTTTCAGTCCTGACAGATGTGAAATATTCACCAGTGCATATTGTGATAACACAGATTTGAATACTGAAGTTATGGGTGTCCCCCTTTAAAATGTAGGGGATGGCAATATTTTGCAGATTCTTAAGAGCAGGTGGTGGAAGTACCTTCTGTTGGGGCTGGTGGACGTGGAGGCCAACTACACTGTCGTTAAAGCATACCAATACACCAACCTTACTAGCATACAGGTAGGTGTGTGTGTGTGTGTGTGTGCATGCATGTGAGTGCGCATGCACAAATGCTTACAAATGTATTCCCTTGATGTAAAAATGATAATATGGCGTAAACATGTTTTCCATCATATTTTCTCTTACATTTGAGTGTACTGGCCTTAATTTAATCTAAGGTCCAAAATAACACTAAATCTGTGCTTGTTTTTCACATCAAAATTAATCCCCATTATTTGTAATTGTTTGCCAAGATTTTCTCAAATTTTACTTTTTTTTTCTTATGTTGGATAAAACGAAACGACTTCAGATTACATTATTGTGTTCAAAATGAAACTCTAAAAAATGTTTCATACCGGCAATATTAAAAGGTGTCAAAGCTTCTGATAACTCTTGGTTTTACAGGCAAATACAGCTGTGTCATCAGCATAGCAATGCGACGATTCTTGTTCTTAGGCTGTCTTCCTCTTATCCTGATCAACAGACCTCTAAAAACACAGTCAATGTCATTCCTCTTTCTGGCTCTGATCCTCTCAGACCTTAAAGTACTCCCAGAAAGACTGCCGCACATGCACGTGCACGTGCACATGCACATGCACATGCAATTGTATTTAAAGTTAAAAGAAAACTTGGGTATTTTAACCTAAGCCCTATTCTCTTATTGTTAGGAGTCAAACCAAAGGGTGGGTAGCGTAATCTTTTAAATTTATTCCGTATTGAGCAAGCTAGAATCAGCCAACCATTGCACACCAAACTGCAGCGTAATCCTTCACCAAATAACCTCAACTGAAAACTGTTTTTTGGCACTAACAGACTCATAATGCGTTATGAAGTGTCTGAAAACACTTTTTAATAAGCAAAAGACAATCCCAGTAGAGTCTTTACCGATAGTGATGTGATAGTGACTTTTTACATTTTCTTTTTAGCACTCCTCTCCACCTCTCTCACACTTCCACAGCTGTTTTCCTGCAGCAACTCGCTCCTCCCCAGATTACAGGCCGAGGTTTCTGTGACGGGTTAGAAATGAACTGATATAATTCAATAACTGTTGTTGTGGCTAATGCTCTCACACTCCTATCATACTGTTATGAGTCTGTTGGTGCAAAAAAATAAAACAACTTTTTTTAGTGGCTGTTACCTGGTGAAGGATTACGTCACAACTCAGAGCGCAGCATTCAGCTGATGCTAGCTTGCTCAATATAATAATACTAATACAAATAATAATAATGATAATAATTACATTTATATAGCACTTCTATTGAATCAATTTAAAAGATTCTGCTTCACATCACTCTGTTCAACTCATATCGACAGGTAAAGAGGGAACAGGGTTAAAAATACTGGCGTTTTCCTTTAAGCACATTTATTTGGTGACGAAAAGAAAAGTTCTGGTTCTGATTCTTTCCCCAGCTGCTGGACTGTTTTGTCATCCCTATTCTTATGGTGCTGTCCTGGTGGGTTTTAAAGACACGGTACCGACTGGTCCACTACGTGTCCGTCTGCGTCTGTCTGCTGGGAGTCGGGGCCATGGTGGGGGCTGACGTGCTGGCCGGACGAGACCAGGGATCAAGTAAGAACTTAGTTAAAGGGATTTTCCTTCATTCGGCCAATCAATCAATCACTCAATCAATCTGTCCCCCATATTCATTAGGCGGTCAATCACTTATTCATTTAACTTCGACGCCCGTAATGTGTCCTCTGTCTTCTCTATATTCTCCCTCTTCCTCTCTTCTCCTCCTCCATCCATCCTCTCTCATCCCCTCTTTCCCTCTCTTCTCTCAGCCTCTAACATCCTGCTAGGTGATGGCTTGGTTCTGGTCAGTGCCACGCTGTACGCCGTATCTAACGTGGGTCAGGAATACACGGTGAAGAACCTCAGCAGGGTGGAGTTTCTCGGGATGCTCGGCCTATTCGGCACGCTCATCAGCACCATACAGATGTAAGCTTGGTGTGTGTGTGTGTGTGTTGGGTGTTTACATGAGGGTTGGCAGCTCTATTATGTGAGTATAGTATGACTATAATGATAAGTTGTGTATGCAAACCTGCTTAAAAGTATTTGCATTCATCAGGAGTCCCAATAGGGAGTTAACAGAATCCCTAAACGCTCTTTCAGTGACTCCCACACCTGCACCTTCCGTCATGTAGACATCATATTCTTCATATATTTAATTTCATGTCATTCTCTTTACCCAACCCACGTCCAGATTTTATCCTATTAGACATGAGGCGGAAAGTGGATAGGTCATTTGACCGTCTCATAAATTGATGCGACTGATATGAATGATAAAGCGTCTCTCCACTGTCACAGAAGGGACCCTTTGGCGTCTGTATAGCTATGTGGCAGGTGTCCCATAGACTCCATTGTGAAATGGGGCCCTTACTTTTCATGATTAATTACAGACAGGTTACATAGTGGTTACGATCAGGGTTAATGCTGGGTAGTAGTTCAGTTGAAGGTCAAGGTTAGATAATGGTTAACCCGCCGCATACAGATGCGGAAGGGTGACTTCCGTGCAGTGGCAGTTCTAGCATGTATGGCGCCCTGGGTGACCCCCCCCCCCCAAAAAAGCCCCATTCTGCACTACCTGTAATTTTTATTCAGACATTTGGAACAACACAAATAAATAATCAGAATATTTAAAACTATGTAAATATAAAAATACTAGTAGAAACCCGCTACAATGTAGCGGTACCCCACTTCAAGTGGGGGGTGGAAACCCCGAACTGGTGGGGCCCTTGGCATTCAACCAAAAGTTTATTAAACTTATCAAAAGTTAATGCACTCAATGACAATATTTGTAAAACAACTCTTTAAAGTACTATGTACTCACCACCCGGAACACAATATTCAAAAACTTTACAAAAGCTATTAAACGTGTGCTAACAAAATGTACATGGAACACTGAGCCCAAAACACCCTCCACTGTGCAGTGTAAACATCACATGATGTTCCCAGCAACCAATAGCAGGCCACATAACATATCACCTGACATGTCCAGAGCCAATCACAGCAGAGCATTTTAATTGCTTGCTACCTGTCACTAACTGTGCCCTAACTGCCCCTTTGAGGCCAACAGTTGTTCCAACCAAGCATATTTCACATACATGACATTGCATACACAGTAACATTAAAGGGGGGGGGAGGGTCACATTTTCCAGGTTAGGGGGGCGGGGGGTCCCAGAAAAAAATTTAGGTGAAAAAATCAAAAATGCTCAGAATCACCTGAAATGCCGAGAAAAGTGGTTTTTAGCCATTTTTAGAAAACTGCATATTTTGCATATTTATGCATAATTATGCATAATTTTAATTTTCTGGGATTTTTCCCTTACTCTCTGAGACAATACCTACCACCTCCAAAAAGCATTAGGATCATAAGTGCTTTAGTTTTTGGTCCCGCTATCTACACTAACTAACACACACACACACACTAACACCACACACACATTACGAAAATACGTATATGAGTAGATATACAAAAATAAGACTTAACAAGAAGTAAAAACAAATTGCAGTATATAAATACAAATAAAAAAGGTGATTGAATTATTACTCTAATCCAATTTCTGACAAAAAACACAAATAAAACTCATCTCATCATCAGCCACTTCTCTGGGGTCATTGATAAAATTAATAAAACAACCGGATTATTTTAAGACAAAAAAAAAAACAAAGCCAGGACATGTGATCTGATTTGGCCAATCGGCGCAGCATGCATTGACCTTTTGACCTTACTTCCACTTCCTGTTAGCCTGAGAACAATTTTTTGGTAACTTGTTTTGTGATGAAGATGTCTTATGGTAAGTGCATGATTTTCTTTCGTCTGTTGCCTATTGTAAATTTAATGCAATTAATGCATTAAATATTCATTCATTCATTCATTCATTCATCATGTAATTATACTGTCATCATCTCATCTCATCATCAGCCGCTTCTCCGGGGTCGAGTCGCGGTGGCAGCAAGCTAAGTAGGGCACTCCAGACGTCCCTCTCCCCAGCAAGCCCTCCAGCTCCTCCTGGGGGACCCCAAGGTGTTCCCAGGCCAGACTGGACATGTAGTCCCTCCAGCGAGTTCTGGGTCTACCCCGGGGTCTCCTCCCAGTTGGCCGTGCCCGGTAAACCTCCAAAGGAAGGCACCCAGGAGGCATCCTGATCAGATTCCCGAACCACCTCAACTGGCTCCTTTCAATGCGAAGGAGCAGCGGCTCTACTCCGAGCTCCCTCCGGATGTCCAAGCTCCTCACCCTATCTCTAAGGCTGAGCCCAGACACCCTGTGGAGGAAACTCACTTCAGCCGCTTGTATCCATGATCTCACCCTTTCGGTCACTACCCAAAGCTCATGACCATAGGTGAGGGTTGGAACGAAGACTGACTGGTAAATTGAGAGCTTTGCCTTCCGGCTCAGCTCCCTCCTCACCACAACGGTCCGGTACAACGTCCGCATTACTGCTGATGCTGCACCAACCCGCCTGTCAGTCTCCCGCTCCATCCTCCCCTCACTCGTGAACAAGACCCCAAGATACTACTTGAACTCCTTCACTTGAGGCAACAACTCATCCCCAACCCGGAGGGAGCAATCCACCATTTTCTTGTAGTGGATTGCTAACAAGTAAAACTAAATTGCACAGAATAACACACATAAAGAAGAGCACCTGACTATTGCACTTCAAACAAGAAACACACAAACTGCACAACTGCCATCTAAACCCTGACCTTTCTTACACACTAAGAAAAACAAGTACCAGTGTGTACCTAAGTGGGTACAAATGCCTGTCGCTAGGGCAGTACCTTTCTGAAGTACAATAATGTACCCATGTAATTGTACTTCATTGTCTTTCAAGTACTTTTGTTACCTTTCAGCTAACGGAAAGATACATATCTGATCCTTCAAAGTACAGTATTGTTGTACCTCTGTTGCTGTAATGTATCTATGAGCACAGACGTGTACCTCTTCTGTACCTCAATTTCTGAGAGTGTCCCTTCCTTGATGCATTCATCAGTCACATCATCACACATCTTCCCAGCAATTGCACGGTTAACACTGATGACACCAAGGCCACTAAGGCGTGCCTGCGGCATGGTGGACCTCAGGCAGGATTTGATGAGCTCCAGTTTTGAAAAGCTCCTCTCTCCTTCAGCGACGGTCACCGGAAGTCTAAGACAAATTCCGAGAGCGGTCCACAAATTTGGATAAATTTCTGAGAGCTCCCTTTTGTGCACAAATATTAGCAGCTTAAGCGGGGTCGTGGTCGCGTAATGCATTGACATTTTGTCAATGGTCAGTATGTGACGCCATAGGACGAGAATGGGCTTGAAATATACAACAAACGTGGGTAGAACATGCACAGGGTGCTTTGGACCGACACCCTTTTTGCCGTGCGGCACCAGGTGTTAATGTCATAACGTTGAGTTTTTTCAGCACGACTCAAATATTATCACATTATTATATGTTTCCTTACACAGGGTCATCCTGGAACGACAGGAAGTGGCCGCCATAAAGTGGAGCTGGCAAATCGGTTGGTACACAACACAGAGTGCCTTAAGTGGAGTTTGAGCTCACGCATACACACAGACACACACATTAAAGTTCCACCTTCGGGGGGGGGGGGGGGTCAGAAGGTACAGATGACCCTGGCCCAAGGCGGGTCCATGCAAAGGTCTACTACTGACCAGAAATGGGATCAAGTACAACAATTTACTTATATCACTGACAATACAGTTAATATGTATTTACATGATGTAACCCATCTAAAAGGTACAGAGCCAAAAGTGTTGTAATTCTCAATTCCTCTAGATGGCGCTGCCTCTGGAGTTTTAGCTGAGTCATTCTATCGTGGCTAGCTAGATCAGATCAGTCTCCTCCTGTTTTCCATCCATTATCCAAACCGCTTATTCTGAGTGGAAATTGTGAGAAGCTGCCGGAAGGGTTGGTTTTGGTTATTAGCGAGTGATAATCGCCAGAAGCCTTTTTGTTGGTACATTATATATTTTTTTCTTCTTCTACAAAGCTGGAGCGATTCTCCGGTGAGTGCAGCTGAAGGTAAAATGCTAGCTAGCTAGCTGGCTATATCAGCCAGAGGCCTCACCAGCCCACTTCCGGCACCAATACAGCGAATTCAGGGGGCAGCCGGGAACCGCCGCAGCCGGGACGCGAACCTGCGTTAACCAGCCGAATAAGGGGTCCGACCCGTTAGCCAAGGGCTGGCGAGTCTACACAACGTGGCCGTTACATGATAAACCCATTTATTGTCAGAACACATGTCAGCTTGTCATCGGATACCCCGGCCCCCTGCTGTTTTTGTGAAAGTGGCGCGGTCGAAACACTGGCCAATCAGATGCGCGGAACACACGTGCCACTAATGTAAAGGGAACTGCAGCCTGACTAAACTAGCCAAAATGCCGGTCACCCCAAAAAAAAGGGGGGGGGGTTAGAAAAAAGAAAAGCCATGGTAAAGAGAGAAAAAGAAAATGCGAAAACTACATGCGCTCCACGATGAGCCAGAAAAGGCTCAACGGACTTGCCATCCACTCCATCGAGAGTAAACTGGTCTCCAGGGACACTACCAGAGACTTGGCTGCAAGAGAAGTCAGGCCACTTGCAGTTGGACCTCCTAAACACTAGTGGGCAGCACATCGCAGCACGTCAGAGGACATAGCTGCAGAGATGTTTACAATACAATAAGCTATACATGCGGGTAAGCCTCCGTTTACATGATTATTATTATTATTATTATTATTATTGTTGTTGTTATGGTCATTTCAGTTGGCAGACATACACTATACCGTATTTCAGTTGTGTACACAATTTGACCAATGCTTGGATTAATGTAGCCCTCAAGATTGAAGAGTGAATTTGTTTACTCATGATTTGATCTTATGATTTAATGCTTTGCAATAATTTATTTGATTTTACTTTTCTGTAATCACTCATTCATTGGAGGGCATTTTCCCCCGCCATTTTGTTTTAAGATAAACGCAGGACTGTAACTGTCACAGTGTAATTTGAAAGAACTTTTCTCTGTTTTGAAATAACTGACCTGACCTTCTGTGCTTTATAGGCATACTGAGTATATGTATGCAAAACAGGGCGTGGCCTAGATGGGTCTATAAACAGAGGATTTGGAAATGGTAGTTAGACTCCAGAGTGGCACAGTGGTTAGCGCAGTCGCCTCACAGCAAGACGGTCCTGGGTTCGAACCCCGGGGTAGTCCAACCCTAGGGGGGTCGTCCCGGGTCGTCCTCTGTGAGGAGTTTGCATGTTCTCCCCGTGTCTGTGTGGGTCTCCTCCGGGGGCTCCGGTTTCCTCCCACAGTCCAAAGACATGTGGATCAGGTGAATCAGCTGGACTAAATTGTCCCTAGGTGTGAATGTGTGTGTGTGGGCCCTGTGATGGCCTGGCGGCCTGTCCTGTCCAGAGTGTCTCCTCGCTTGCCGCCCAGTGACTGCTGGGATAGGCTCCAGCATCCCCGCGACCCTGAGAGCAGGATAAGCGGTTTGGGTAATGGATGGGCGTTAGACTCCATCACTACAAGGCTAATGGCCAGGAGCGTATTTGAACTTGCTCGTGTTGGTAGTAGAGCTAAGGGTGGGTGGGTGTTGGAGTGGGTGTGGATGAGGGGACCAATTTGGAAAATTTTGTTCCCCTGTCCATAATTCCTAATGGCTGCACAGTCGACGACATGTCAGACAACAAATCTTTTTAATCTTATTTTCTTTTCTCCATTGTTGGGTCGTTTCTATTTGGTATTCAGTTAATGTTGTTGTTTGTTTGTTTCCTCTCTCTCTCTCTCTCTCTCTCTCTCTCTCTCTCTCTCTCTCTCTCTCTCTCTCTCTCTCTCTCTCTCTCTCTCTCTCTGTGTGTCTCCTCAGGTCTTCTGTTCTCTGGCTATGCGTTGTGTATGTACTGTCTGTACAGCTGTATGCCCATCGTGGTGAAGCTGACCAGCGCCACCTCCGTCAACCTGTCCCTGCTCACTGCTGACCTTTTCAGCCTCTTCGGCGGTCTCTTCCTCTTCCAATACAATGTGAGTGGAGGCATGGACGCACACACACACACACACACACACACACACACACACACACCAACCTGCATGCACATGCAGAATCCTGCATGCATGCACATAGAGGCACACATCTGCATGCAAGCATGCACACATACACAGCTGCATGCACGCAAGGACTTACACAAGAACACATGCAAGCACACATATACAAAGAAATGCACACTTACACCTGCACCCACACACACACAAAACCTGCATACATGCACATACATGCACACGTGTGTATGTGCAAGCAGATATACAAGAATATACATGCATGCACATACACACAAATGCACACATGCATGCCGACAACACACACACACACACACACACACACACACACACATACAGTTGAGACACACACACACCAACACAAACACGTATGCAGTCAATGAAAAATACAAGCAGATACACAGGTTGACACACGCACACACAAGAACAAACACACAAGAGCAAAAAAGTGACTGTGCATGCACCTATGTGCACATACAGACACACACTCACTTATAGGAGCATAAATACACATGCTGTCACACACACACACACGTGTGCAGTCAAAGTCTCCCAGCAGGAACAGAGAATAAACCAGCGGTACTGAACATGTACCACGATAAGCTCACATCGGAATTCATTGCTCGGCCTTTAACGGTGTCACAAAGTTCACCACGTGTCACAGACACATTAACGCACACGCAAACACACACTCACCGCTTCTGCCCGTCTTCCTCGCAAGGTTCCTCGTCTTCCCCGAGAGTTTTGAAGTGACAGGTCTTCGCAAGACGAGTTGGTGACTTCATGTCACGTGTCACGGTTGAAGGGGAGTCGGCGTTCTCTTGGCTCCTGCCAACTGGTAGGATAAGAAAACAGGCATCTCAACAAGTCTTGGATAGTTTAGCGAGTTTAGAATATGCATGCTTTCACACACAAAACAAACACGTGGGACTCGTGCCAGGTGGTGGAGATAAATCAGTGGGCTAACATTTTCCAGAAACTGGTGACCGTATCTAGAGGCCAAACAGATGATTGTGGTGTATTGGATCGAGCACTCGGTGCTCGATTGTGTTGGACTGTCACCACTACTGGGTTCTGTAATACACTGGTCGAGCCTAGTAGTGTGTGATGTCTCCGTCAGTAAAGATCAGACTTGTGCCGCATCCTCGTCTCCGTGTACTTATATATATAATAGTGATTAAGTTAGTAACCCACGAATAGTAACACTACAATAGTGTACATAAAGAGAAGTCACAACAATGATCACATTTACTTTAAGATGAATAACAGAACTGGGAACTGCCTCGACAGGCTGAATATTTGGCAAACACTTGAGTTGGAATAGGAGACTGATTTGTCCCCCTACTTGTTTTTTGAGAAAAATATTGTGAACAGGCTGTGTGCGAGACCTACTAACTAGTACAGTCACTTCACAAGCCTCGACACTTGGTTATGATGTTTTTATTCTTGTTGTTTATGCTCAACTGTTCACATTCATGCCAGTGAAGCATATATATGACATCACTAAGAACAGACCGCGGCCCTGAAAGGACACGCACGCGCACATTCACAATAACGCACGACGTCACGTGCACAACTCGCACGGCGTACCGTCATCAATAAAAACATAATAGTTGCGTGACAGCCTATCACGGAGATCAATGACATACCAGAGCAATCGTTTATGGAGGTTACGGATTACCATGTTAAAAAAAAGAAAGAAAGACGGGGATCGCTGGTTCGAATCCCCGTGTTACCTCTGGCTTGGTCGGGCATTCCTACAGACACAACTGGCCGGATATGGGTGTGTGTCCTGGTCGCTGCACTAGCACCTCCTCTGGTCGGTCGGGGCGCGACTGGGGGCAATAGCGTCAACCTCCCGCGCGCTACGTCCCCCTGGCGAAACTCCTCACTGTCTGGTGAAAAGAAGCGGCTGGCGACTGCACACGTGTGGGAGGAGGCACGTGGTAGTCTGCAGCCCTCCGCGGATCGGCAGAGGGGGTGGAGCGGCGACCGGGACGACTCAAAAACAGTGTAATGAATTCGGGGGGCAGCCCGGGAACCGCCGCCACAGCCGGGACGCGAACCCACATTTCCCACTCCGCAAGCGACAACGTTAACCAGTCGACCAACGGGTCAGTCAAGGACCAACGTGTCTACTTATCCACGGACGTCCCAATAGGGTAATTGGCCAGATACAATTGGGGAGAAAACAAGGATTTGGTCAATTTACACCTGTAATGTAAAATGTAGTCTAAGCTGGAAAATTCACTCATTTTCAAGCATCGTCAAACAAGCCATTTGCACACAAATACAGTTGACTTGACTTGCACATAAACATTTCATTTGATAGTGAATTTGTCTCTCTCCTCTTGATCCAGTTCTCTGGACTGTACCTGGTTGCGCTGGTGGTCATCCTCATCGGCTTCGTCGTCTTCAACGCTGTGGCACCACCGACTGACAGCACAGAGCCCGCCCCTCCCTCCTCCTCCTCTTCCTCCGTCACCTCGGGGGAAGGCTGCTACGAGAACCACGCCACCGCTTTTGACCATCATGACGTCACCAACCCGGACGTGCGCGTGAGGACAAAGGTTAAAGAGGAAAAGGAGTATGGGTGGAGGAGGGGGGAATGGGAGGGAGGACACGGGGGTGAGGAAGAGGGGGCGGATACGGAGGTGGAGGTTGTTACCGTTGGATACAGCACGAAGATGTGAGCTTTACCGCAGCAGCCACTCGGGGGCGTCAACGGTTAGCTGTGACGTAAGCTCACGCAGCAAACCTCAACTACAAAAGGGCGGGAACACAGTTGGCCGTTGTCAGATTTTAAACCAATAACAATCCACTGCCGATGATGGAGGGCGGAGCCTGTCGTTAGCGCCCAGCTGTGTACCGTCCTGCCCACGACTTATATACGTTCCATGCTAGCAAAACTTTACAAGAATCGCATAGAAAAAGTCTCAAAATTTGGCTCAAAGAAGATGACAATCACAAAAACTCAATTCAAAGCACTCGATGTTTGCTGGGTTTGCATCAAATCGTTTAATTTCATCAAGAAAAATAAGCACAGTCTGTTTTAAGGGTAGAACTGTGAGTCTAAGTTCATTATTATTGTTAGCTTGGCTAGCTGAACAGGAAAGCAAATCAGAGGTGTCATTTCTGGAGGCAGGTACTCACAGCCAATCAAATGGCGCCTTAGATTTGGTGGGGTCCAATTACGTCAAACCATTCTTTTTGACGAGTTTCTCCAGACCCGCCATTAGCTCGACGAAGGGTCTGGATAAGATGGCGTCTCTGGGCCATGTTGTCCCTGGGTTGTTTCTATTGAGGGGGGGTCAATGGATTCTTTTAAAATAATGCCAATTAAAAAAAATAGACGCCATAGGACGTCCGGGTAGCGTGGCGGTCTATTCCGTTGTCTACCAACACGACGATCGCCGGTTCGAATCCCCGTGTTACCTCCGGCTTAGTCGGGCGTCCCTACAGACACTATTGGCCGTGTCTGAGGGTGGGAGGCCGGTGTGAGTACTTGATCTACTCGCCCTACCGGATGGGTAGAGGCTAGTTCCCATCGATGCAGAGAACGGTCAACTGAGCATGCGCAAGTACTCATTGCCTCCGTTGTTTGGGTAGGTTAGGGTTAGGGCGGGGTTAGGGTTAAAGTTAGCTAATCAGACGCTGAGTAGGGGCGGGTCTTCCTAGAATCCTAGCGCCTGGATGCTACGCGGGGCGTGTGGAGGCGCGGTAGAGGCATTTCGCGCATGCTCAGTTGACCGTTCTCTACTCCATTTCCGTTCTCTGCATCGATGGGAACGAGTCTCTACCCTACCGGATGTGCTCGGGGTCCTGCGACTACAGATGACATCACTACTTCACGCATTGTGATTGGGTAGGGGCTAGTTCAGTTTAGGAACGGCGGGAAACAGTAGATTAGCGTTAGACACAGGACCCCTGAGCCTGCGGCCTCGCTCCTTAGACGCAGGCCGGGTCTTCGGGCCTCGCACCTTTACTGACCAACTCCATGTCAACGTGGATTGTAAAAAAAACCACACAGGTAAATAACGATAAAGCTAGCTAGCAACGTAATCCGTGACGTCATATGTAGTCGAAGGACCCCGAGTCGATATTGTGCCCGAGCAGAAATGGAACCCACACCGGATGTGGGTATGTGCCCTAGTCTCTGCAATACAACAAGATGAGTGATGAAACGTATGTGTCAATAAACGTTGTGTCCAGATGAACTGATTCAACCTGCTTTGGTTTTCTTACCCGGGTTACTGCGCATGCGTCAAGACATCTAAGACCGAGCTCCTCGTCATGCCAGCCAGTCCATCCACCCAACAATATCCAGCTCGGATCGACCCAGCTCAAGTCTGCCCGAAACCTGGGTGTCATGACTGGTGACCAGCTAACCTTTAAGGTTCACGTGGCCTCGATCGGTCGGTCGTGCCGATTTGCCCTGTACCGCACCAGGAGAGTTAGACCCTACCTGTGTGAGCATGCAGCACGACTCCTGGTACAGGCTCTTGTAATATGATGCAGTGACTACTGCGACCCCTTACTGGCAGGTCTCCCTGCGTGCACTTTCAAACCTCTGCAAATGATCCAGGACGCGGTGTCGCGTCTGGTCTTCAACCAACCCAAACCGGCACGTGTCACTCCGCTGTTCATATCCCTCCGCTGGCTCCCAGGAGCCGCGCGCATCGGATCCAAAACCTGGATGCTCGCTTATAAAACAGCAGCTAAAACGGCTGAACTCCGTCATGTTGACACCCATGTCCTACTGCAGTGGTTCTCAACCTTTTTGGGGTCCTGGACCCCCTGCGTATTTTTGATCTACCCTGAGGACCCCTCCACCTGATCTTGAGGGAGGGGGGGTTGCAATTTGATAGAAACAGTAGAAACTGCATTTTAAATTGCATTATAGCATTTATTCACTCTTTGGGGCAAAAATAAGAGCTTTCAGTTGTAACTTAGATATAGTTAACAAAACAGAATTCTTATGTAGTAACTTTCAGATATATGTAACAAAACAGAATTTTTATGCAGTAACTTTCAGATATATGTAACAAAACAGAATTTTTATGCAGTAACTTTTAACAATGCAAACGGGAGCGAGATCTCTTATTAAAAAACAATAAATTACACTTGTGAAACAGATGTAATTAGAGAAAAAAGTCCTGTTACCCTTTATAGTTTAGGTAGATAAAGGTCTCAGTCACATCTGAGTAAAATAATCCTATTTCTATAAATGTCATAGGATCTTTTTTTTTTTAAAGATATTTTATTTTCACGGACCCCTTGCAATTACACCACGGACCACTAGGGGTCCGCGGACCCCCCCCCCCCCCCGGTTGAGAAACAGTGCACTACTGGACTTGAACCTAGTTGTTTTTGGCACTTACTTGCGTGGTTGTGTCCTGACTAGATCCTTGCATGTGTTAACTCTCGGATGTACGTCACTTCGGATAAAAGCGTCTGCTAAATGAAACCGTTACATTATAACTGTAACACGCACGCGCACGCACACTTCTAAACACATAACCCCGCCCCCCCATCAGTGTCGTGGGGAGGGGGGTTCGAGAATTGGGTGGGCTCGCTTTGAGGGATGGGTTTTTGTATCACTAGCAGGACAATTATAACACTGTTGTCTTTGTTGTTCCACTGCTAACACAATCGTTCTTAATTCTACTGTATAACTGCACTTGCCTTCCTGTGTGAAAAGCAATAAAATTATTTTGAAAAAAATAAATAAAATTAGGCCGTGTGCCCCCTTTCGGTGCAACTGTAAAATGTAACACTGACCGAAATAAATAAGCATAAATAAACTGAATAACGTGGACGGATGGATCAACACACAGGGATTTATAAAGCAGTGTATGTTTATTATGTCGATACAAAAATATATTGTAAACACAACTCAGGGTCTTTGTTTTACACCAAGCTGTCAGCACGACAACCCCAAACTACCAGATTCCACTGCACCGCCAAAAAGGGGTCATGCGATGTGGTATACCGGGGTCATACTGGGGCTCTCATGGCTGACGTGGTAATATTAAATGTTAGGGTTAATACGCCTGCCTGTGCCCCTGAGCAAGGCAATAGGAGAGAAGAACTGGACACATGGGTGGTTGTGGTTATATAAGAGATGGGTTGTGTAACCTGTGCAATGACGACATGAAGCAGCTTTCTTTCTAAATGATGAGCCTCAACCGCCAGAGGCGAGACCCTCACATGGCCGCCCGTCTCTGCGGCCTCCCCAGGACGGAAAAACCCGCACCCAATCCATTAACGTCTGCGTGAACCTGGTCTGCGTGGAAAACCCAACGAAACCGTGACGCCGTTTCAGCATCACGTGCCCGACCCCCTGCAGGAACTCCACCCTCCTCGTCTGAAACCACGCCACTGCTCCGGCCCGTCGGGGATCGACCCAGTTAATTCAAAACCTGCTCAGATTGTACATGTTTGAGCTTTATTGTCTGAAAAAAAAACGTATATTTCAGTATTTGTAATATCTTCCCAAACGAGAGAAGAAGAAGAAACCATCCTGTCAACTGACGGAAAACTTATGAAGCTGCTTCATAAAGTTATACTGAAACTTTTCCAAGATTTTTGCATGTTTTCTTACTGTAACTGTACAAGGTGGCGGCCAGCCGGCCGACACGCCGCTTTACTTGAACCGTGTAAGGCCACTCGTCGACCTTCCCGGGGTCATTTGGGGAGAAGCAACAAGACGTGCGGGTTCTTGCCTGGGGTCAAAGGTTCACATTCAGGGTTACAGTAAAAACAAACTGTCGGGAATATTCTACCGGAATTATTCCGCTACCCGGACTTGAAGTCGGGCCTCTGAAACAGGGAATGTTCCGTCCTCAGAAACCACACCGACCCAGTAACCCAGCACCTCGTAGCTCCAACAGAAACCCACAACGCCTCCTTTGGCGAATTACTTCAGATCGCAGAAGGAAGCTCCTGCATTTTATGACGTCTTTTCGCTCTTCCCTTCTTTTAACAAAGGCACTGATGATGTAATGGTGTGGACACTGCCACATGGTGGGAGCCCAGAGAACGTCACTTTGCTGAGCTCACCATCCCTTCTTCAGCATCTTCAATAGAAGACGTGTTGACCGAGAGCAAAGCTCGCCACAACAAAGACCAGTTTCTGCAGAGCGCCAAATCACGCAATAAAATAACAATAACAAACTGGAATAAGATGAGCACCCCCCCCCCCTCCAGTATCTGGTTTCTGATGCCAGCTGAGCTAAAGCAAGTCCTGGTTCCTCCCAGACTCCTCAGTTAGACTGTGGTGAGGAACAGCTTAGTAAAGGCAGACGGTGCGGCTGAAATCCCGGTGAAGAGCAGACATGAACATGGCAGCGAGGTCCAGGGGAGTTAACCGCCCCGTCATCCATCTGTACTGAGGAAAAACACCTTCGCTCCCGTTGACCCTTCTGGGGATTCAGCGGTCGAACCGCATCCGTCTCCTCCTGCGGAGCTCCTCCTCCGAGAGGTGGAAACCGTAAGGAGGCGGGAATCCATGCTGTCTGGAACCTCCTGCAACAGAAGCATCACGGATATTAGGCGTTTCTATTTAGACAAGGTTGTGATCCACATGGACTAGCAGAGGATTTAGCATCTTGCTCACGGGAACTCTGGAAGGACACGTGGCCCTTCATGCGTTTGAACCTGGAAATATTCTGTAATGAGGCTTTCATGCCTGCTATTAAAGGGCGAATTTGCTAATTTTCAACCTCATGTCTTTCTATTTGCAGCAGGGGTCGCTTATAAAAAACAGCTGCATTTGTTCTGTTCCACTGGCGGGCGGTATAATATTATACTATAATTTCAACATCAGAAATAATAAATAATACTGATTATAATGATAATATTAATATCAGAAATAATAAATAATACTGATTATAATGATAATATTAACATCAGAAATAATAAATACTGATAATGATAATATTAACACCAGAAATAATAAATAATACTGATTATAATGATAATATTAACATCCGAAATAATAAATACTGATTATAATGATAATATTAACACCAGCAATAATAAATAATACTGATTATAATGATAATATTAACATCGGAAATAATAAATACTGATAATGATAATATTAACACCAGAAATAATAAATAATACTGATTATAATGATAACATTAACATCCGAAATAATAAATAATACTGATTATAATGATAATATTAACATCAGAAATAATAAATAATACTGATTATAATGATAATATTAACACCAGCAATAATAAATAATATTGATTATAATGATAATATTAACACCAGAAATAACAAATAATACTGATTATAATGATAATATTAACACCAGAAATAATAAATAATACTAATGATAATATTAACATCAGAAATAATAAATAATACTGATTATAATGATCATATTAACACCAGCAATAATAAATAATATTGATTATAATGACAATATTAACACCAGCAATAATAAATAATACTGATTATAATGATAACATCAACGACTCACCCCTGTCGTTCAGGCTGTTTCTCATGGCCATTTAAAACTGCTCTTCCTCCGTCATTCCTGCTGTGTAGTCTGTTGTATAAGGCTGGCTGGCAGAGGATCTCGATCCGCTGTAACCTACACACACACACACACACACACGTTTCAGCTCTCAGGCTGGCTTGTTCCTGTCTTTAGGGCTGACACATTTTCCTCAGCACTATACTACCGTACCTGAGGAGGAGTAGTATTGTGTGTCCGGCTGGGAGAAATGTCTGCTTGGAGCCACAAGCCCTGTTGACATTTAAGAAACAAAGATGGCCGACTGTAAACACACATAATATATTCGGGATGTACTGAGCTCAATATTCACATTTACACAAACCTAAGCACATGAGCACAAAATACATATTAACACACATGCACACATGTGGGTCAGACTTGAGTGTTAAAAGTAGCGCTATCATTCACAAGAAAATACGCACACATGCACACCCACATATATATATATATATATATATATATATATATATATATACGTATATACACACACACACACACACACTAAGAGGAAGTAAAGAGCGAGCGGGTGAGAGCGATGGGGCCAGACCTGCACATGTCTTCATGATGCTCTTCAGTGGTCCTGCTGTGTAGAGCAGACCAACCAGGATACCGGCCAGGTGGCCAATCAGAGAGGTCCTAAAGAACGCAACATGGAGACGTCAACAGAACGTACGACATGCGCCACCTAGTGAACGCCTTACACCAAGGCGCCTTACAAAGCGCACGAATGAAAACCCAGTAAACCCCATCAGTAAATAGACCCTTGACCCTCGCCATGTCAGCGCCCCGCTCGGCGGCGGCCATGCAGAATTCCGATCGGTAACTTAAACTCACCCGGGTGATGTTAGGTGGATGAGCACTAGCTCCACCCAGCTGGCATAGCGATTGGCCACTGGAATGCCCATCACGTAGGTCACGCCCCCAGGGTAGTAGTGGTTATTGAGCACCTTTAGGGCGAACAGTACACCTAAGAAACAAACCAGCATTACTAAACGTCGGCCCAAACAGCGCCCCCCCCCGTGGCAGACTTCAGAAGAAACAGATTTCGGAGGACAATTAAACATTTAAGATCGTCACTGACGCCCAGCACGATTAACAACAGTCACAGTAAGGCTTGTCCCATGGGGCAGTTTCCTGATGGCCAGAAGGCTGAATAATTAGCATGTGCACCGGATATGCTGACCACTAACCAACTAAATAGTTATTATATTACACAACATGGTAAAAGGACCTGTGCCACAATCCAAGTGACGAAGGGCATTAAAATTGGTGGTCATGGGTTTTAAAGGGTGGCAAATCCGGTGTAAACATACGGCACCATGGTTACATCTTGTCAAGACGCTGTTTAAAGGGGGGGGGGGTTCGCTATCAAATAATTTTGCAAACCACATCATCAATGCCTAGCTAACTAACTTGGTCTGTCATGTTAGCTGTAAATGTGCATCCCTGCATAAAAGTATTTCTTGCTGGATTTGTGTTGCACCTGAGAAACCGACAGCACACTGCATGCTGTAGGAGGAGTCCTCGGTGAGCACCGTTAGCCCCGCCTCGATCGCCAGGTAGACCAATCCTGTGAGCAGGGAGAAGACGGACAGCAGGTAGAGGAACCAGGCTCCGCCCAGCCGCTGTTCCAGTCGGATGCCTTTCCACAGGAAGGACGCCATGTTGAAGTAGAGGTGCCAATCATCCACATGATGCACGGGTGAGAGGACGAGGCGGAGCCAGTCACCATGCCAGTACGCCTGCTGGACACTCACACAGGCCTAGAAAGGACACATTTTGTGTTTTCGTCAAAGAGATGTGTCGTAGAGCTGGTGAAATTATGATTAGTTGTCGCTAACGTATTAGCAAAAGTTGACAATAGGTACACAACTGAGGTTCGGCTCATAGGTACCAGATCCAATTTGGCTAAACCTGATATTGACAATTCTATACTTCCTCCTTCCCATCAGGTTAAGAGTCTGGGTGTCATCTGGGACAGCTCATTATCTTTTGAAGCACACATGAACAATGTTAGTTGGTGTAGGATACCTCCACCTACACGATATTGATCCTTTTCACCCATCACTTACACCCAACAGCACCGCCATTCTCATTCGCACCCCGGTTGCGTCCCGTATCGACTGCTGTAATTCTATCCTCTTTGGTCTTCCTCTCAAGTGTCTTCACAAGCTTCAGTTGGTCCAGAATTCAGCCGCCCGTATCATTACCAGACCATATCACCTCCGCTCTTCGGCAGCTTCATCGGCTCCCTGGTAAACACCGTATCGAGTTCGAGATTCTGCTTCTCACCTTTAAGGCCCTTAACAACCTAGCCCCTTGGGGATAACCAAGAGGACCCTGACCGTCGTACCTTTCCGAACTCCTTCATATCCAAACACCCCCCCGTACTCTCAGATCCCCTTCTGCCCTCCAACTCTCTACACCATCTGCCTGCTTGACTACCATGGGCTCTGGAGCCCTCAGTCGTTCTGCCCCCCGCCTCTGGAACCCCCTCCCATAAGACAATATTGACTCACTTTCCATCTCCAAATCCCATCTCAAGACGCTCCTTTTCAAACTGGCGTATTCGGTCTGATCCCGACTTTAACGGTTACATCCACACTGAGTTCTGCACCGCTGATGATTTTATACCCATCTGCTGTATTATCTTATTACTGTATACCGCTGCTTTGGTGGATTCTTGATGTCTGATTCGGTGCTGCTTGTTTTTAACTGTGTTTTGCAAGGTGTCCTTGCGTGCTTTGAAAGGCACCCATAAATAACATGTATTATTGTCCTTATTATGACAATACTAGTCATTGCCGTGGAAGAATAAGACGCGGTAGAGGTGGTTGTAGTAGCTGAAGTGGTTGTATTTGTGGCTGAGGTAATTAAGAGAACAGCAAATACAGCACCAATAGTAGGGCGATAAATCAAATCAAATCAAATGTCTTTGTAAGACCAGGTAAGAGACGGTTGTAAGTACAAGTATTTGAATTAGTTTCACGAAATTATTAGTATTCATTGTAGATTTGCAGTAATAGTACCACTGGTGGCTGTAGTAATAGTCTTGGTGGTATCTAAGAGCATAGGTGGTTGGGCTGGTTGTACAAGTGCCATTAAAAGCATGAACAGTGGTGGCAATAGTGCAAGTACCAGTATGAGTTTTAGTAGTATGGTAGTATGCTGTAGCAATAGCAGTAACAGCGGTGGTTGTAGCAGCAGTGTTTTACAGGTGGGTTGTACCTGCATCAGTAGAGCGGCGGGGAAAACGTAGAGGTAGATGTTGAGCCCCAGCACAGCCAGGGTGACGGGGGGAATGTTGTCCAGGCCCACCTGGAAGACCTGGGAGGCCAGGAGCAGCAGGCCCAGTTGGGTGCCCCTCTGTCGGCCCCGCATCCTGACAACAGCCTGGGAGGAGGTTGAGGAAAAACACAGGACATTAGACTGTTTTAATCCCCAAACGATTGTCATGGTAATATTTTCCATATCGCCCAGGCACTACAGCACACTGTAGATGACGTCACACATTCCCTGCACACGTGGTTGTGGTCATAAGAGGACAAACCCCAAGATGGGAAAGGCCTAAAGTTAAACCGAAGTTTAAATAACTTTCCGCAGACTAACTTGGTGGCTGGATGATATGAAAAAATATTATCAGCACAATAATGACAGGGGAATGAACAGAATATCAATATACATCACAATATCTTCTTACCTATGCGACAAAAATACCATATTAGAGAATTCAACAGAGGTTCGTCACATTGAGCGGCTTGGAAATATAAAGTACTAGAAGAACCCCGCTACAATGTAGCGGTTTGGTGATCCACCCGTCTAAATCTCCCTCCTCTTCATCCTGCCAGCTAACCGCCTTCCCCCTGCCCCTAAACCCCCCCACTCCAACTCCCTCGCCCCAAATGCTCAGAATCATCTGAAATGCCGAGAAAAGTGGTGCCATTTTTAGAAAATGCATATTTTGCATAATTATGCATAATTATGCATAGTTATATTTGAATGTTCTGCTATTTTTCTGGTCCTCTCTGGAACAATACCTACCACCTCCACAAAAAATTAGGATCATAAGTGCATTTTTGCAAAAATGCATATATTTTGCATAATGCCAAAACATTTGAGTCCCAGAAATGTTTTTTATATAGGTGAAAAAAATCAAAGATGCTCAGAATCACGTGAAATGCCGAGAAAAGTGGTTTTTAGCCATTTTTAGAAAAATGCACATTTTGCATACTTATGCATAATTATGCATAATTTTAATTTTCTGGGATTTTTTTTTTTATAGGTGCCCCCGATCATCCCCAATAACCTCCAAAAGGAATCAAGGCCCCAAGTGCTTCAGTTTGGCCGTTTATAGACTCTCACACAGACACACACCACACACACACTGTGAAAATACAGGAGTAGATGACGTCACACCGAAACTAGTTTCCCGGTAACACCGCCTCTAATATATATATGCATTTATCTAACTTTAGATTGCCGTTATCACTACTCTATACAACAACGCTGTCCGATTATCGATCACTGCAAGACGATAAACAATGACTGCCTGGTGCAAGCGCAGGACTAACAGCACTACCCAGAGCAGGTAGGACCCGGATGTAAACAACCACGTTTTGAACGCCTCAACGCAGACTAACTGTAAATAGCGGGAAATGCGCAGCATTACAGAGACCCCACGTTAAAATGCCCGTTTAAAGAGCCACACACACACACTCACTGTCTCCGGTCCCTTCCAAGTGCGTGGCCGAGTCAGGAAGCTCCAAGCAGGAAAAGGAACAACAACAACAACTGGGAAGCGACCACGGTTCTTCCGAGTTCTCTGGAGTCTCTTGGATTAAAAGCCGCGCCCGAAGGATCCTGATCTATTTAATATACTCTTCACACCCCATCCCAGCATATTGCTGGACGTCTTATCGTGGTTGGCGCTGGTCTGGATTGGTCGGAGGGACGGGGGGGACGGGGGGGGGCGCTCCGCTCCGTGTGACGAAAGCGTTGTCGTGCTCTTATTGGCCAACCGTCACCCTCACTCTAAACCTTAACCGCTCATCTTCGTTGACTGACAGAGAAAGCAACCAATCCCAGGCGAGAGCGTCCCTCCGGCCAACCCACTCTAGCGCCACGTTCTTTCTGGCACCGACCATGTGAAGTTGTTGTTGCTACATCCATGTGGATGACGTAAAACTTCGGCGCGTTACGGCCATGTGTGCCTTGCGGCACCGGAAGAGGTCGCGACATGTGACCATAGTAAACACGCTCGCGCATCGGTGCTTGGACGGTGACGCCTCCTTACCAGCAGCATCGCCGCTGTTGCTGGAAGAAGCTGAATCAGGCACATGTGAAGGAGGTCATGGCGAAGCTGAAAGAATTGTTCGGAGGAAAGTGGGAGAAGTGAGGAGTGCAGGAAGGAACAGCAGAGAGGAGACAACAGATTTAGATTTGAGCACACTGGACTTAAACGGTACACTATTCAAAATAGGCAAACAGAACACAGGCAGATGCGACTACTGTGGGCAGGAAGAAACAGTAGAACGTGTGATGAGTCACTGTCGGGCAGGCGCGTAACCAGAAATCTTGAGTGTGGGTGGGCGCAGACAGAAGTCAGGTGGGCACAGCCCGTATGTGTATAGCAATACTAGAAGAACCCCGCTACAATGTAGCGGTTTGCTGATCCACCCGTCTAAATCTCCCTCCTCTTCATCCTGCCAGCTAACCGCCTTCCCCCTGCCCCTAAACCCCCCCCACTCCAACTCCCTCCCCCCAAATGCTCGGAATCATCTGAAATGCCGAGAAAAGCGGTTTTTAAGCCATTTTTAGAAAATGCATATTTTGCATAATTATGCATAATTATTATAATTATTTTAATTTTCTGCTATTTTTCTGGTCCTCTCTGGAACAATACCTACCATCTCCAAAAAAAAAATTTGGATCATAAGTGCATTTTTGTAAAAATGCATTTATTTTGCATAATGCCAAAACATTTCTAAGTCCCAGAATTTTTTTTTATATAGGTGAAAAAAATCAAAGATGCTCAGAATCATCTGAAATGCCGAGAAAAGTGGTTTTTAGCCTTTTTTAGAAAAACGCATATTTTGCACAATTATGCATCATTTTAATTTTCTGGGATTTTTCCCTTACTCTCTGAGACAATACCTACCACCTCCAAAAAGAATTAGGATCATAAATGCTTTAGTTTTCGGTCCCGCTATCTACACTAACTAACACACACACACACACACACACACACACACATTCAAAAATATATGAGTAGATAACAGCAGCAGCATAATCATATAACATAAGCTGTGCATAGAGCAGCTGGAATTTCTGCATGCGCTCGGAACATTTTCAGAGACTGGCGAAAACAACCCATAGTGGAATATATTGTAAAATACTGTAACGTGCATGGATAAGTAGACACGTTGGTCCTTGACTAACCGGTTGGACCCTTTAGTCAACCGGATAACGTTGTCGCTTGCGGTGTGGGAGAGATGAGTTCGCGTCCCGGCTGTGGCGGTCCCGGATTGCCCCCCCCCCCCCCGAAATCGCTACAATACTGTAGTAGTGTTATGCAGCAGACTTGCCTTCCAGATCCACCAGTTCAACAATCAATAATAGTCTTAACATGGGAACGCAAATAACGTTTTATTTATTTATTCATTAGTAACAGTAATATCATTAGTCATATTGGATAGTAGTGTGTCGCTACACTTGTGACCACAGAAAGTACAGCAAACCGCTACTTTGCAATGCGTCCTTCCAACTCCAGTGGCTGCACAGGCACCAAGAGACACGCAGTAGGCTAGCCTGAGATCCATGACCCCCTACAGGCACATAACACAGGCAGACACTGCAACAGCGTCATCAAATCCAATCGCAATCACAAGTGAGCACCTTCCTCCTCATGCTGTCTTTTCTCACTAGTACAAAGTTTAATAAATTACTCTTTTTTTAACTAGTTTTTTTTTTGGGGGAAATTCGCGTGGCTTTAGCTAGTGGACAAACTACAGTGGAATGCGGGAAAGATGAGACAGGGGGCTGCTGGCATTTGCGAAACGCACTGCCAATCAAAATGAAGCTTTCTGATTGGATGGGCAGGAGTGCCAAACTGGGCGGAGTGTACCAGCTAGAGCGTACAGTGGAACGCTAGCAGTATACATGACCGAAAGACGAGGAGCTGCTGGTATTTGCGAAACGCCCTGCCAATCAAAGTGTAGCTTTCTGATTGGATGGGCAGGAGTGCCAACTGGGTGGGCGTTGCCCGCCTTTGCCCACCCGTGGCTTCGCGTTTGCTGTCAGGGATGTGAGGCAGAAAGAAGGACTCATTCGAGACCTCAGAAAGGAAGAGGTAAATATAGACTTTATAGACGTTCTACAAAAGAGGAAATAAGCGTTAAAGAATATTATTTCACTATTGTAAAATAACCAGTGTGATTGAGAAGATGTGAGTGTTTTGTTTTGTTTTTTTAAATAGACATTCTGGTAAGTTGGGGGGCTTTGTTAACCAGTAGGTGGCCTGGGCCTACAGTGGGTGTAGAAAATCAATGTCCTCCTTAACATCTACAGTTAATTCCGCCGCCATAGATGTTCCAGCTGTTGTGGAAGCGCTGTTCAAAAGGTTATAAAACAGAGACCCCAACAATTAAATTCAAACGTACTTCCGTTTTTAAGGAGTCAGTACAATTGGTAATGAAGTTAAAGCCGAGGCTGTCATAACAGGAGTCCTGATCGACTCAAGAGTATTCATCCTTTCATGGATGGCCCCAATAACCATCCACTGAACCTGGATCAATAGCCTTATTCTGTAAAGCATTTTTGATATGGACATTGTATCACAGTGGTTTAAAATGTCCAATATGTCTCATAAAGAATGCGCTTGACTCTGGATATTTATTTATTTATTTGTTTATTTATTTATATAAATAACACTCAAGAGTTCATCCTGAGGGGTGCTCTTCCTGATGTATTCATTATTTGTATAGCCCAATATCACAAATTACAAATTTGTGTCAGTGGGCTTTACAGCAACACAACACCCTGTCCTTAGACCCTCACATCGGATAAGGAACAACTCCCTAAAAAACCCCTTTAACAGGGAGAAGAAATAGGAAGAAACCTCAGGGAGAGCAACAGAGGAGGGATCTCTCTCCCAAGACGGACAACGTGCAATGGATGTTGTGTTCATACAATTTACAGAATACAACGTTGAAAGAGGGTAAACAGTGGTCCTGACACTCACTAATCCCTCGGCCCCCCATCTTTTCATTTATCATACAGTCTCAGGCTGCTGGACTTCGAGTGGAACCCTCTGTGCATTGTGAGGAGTTTCCGTATCCTGATATCTGTGGCCTTTGATTTGAGGAGGATAAACTCCTGAGAGAGTAGCACCATAGAAATGTGACTTATACACCGAAGCAACTTGTGTTTTTTTCCTCGCAACAATGCGTTTTTTGCTGAGTAGGACTTATACTCCGGTGTGACTTGTAGTCTGGGAAAAACTATATATAGTGCTTGGTTAGTGACCATCAGTTGTATACTACTTTTCACGATGCGTTGTGGGATACTTTGAGTCCACTATGTAGAGTATAGCAATTCTCGCCATACAGTCGGACAACTCTACAAGTGAGTAGTGAGTCATTTCGGACACGGATCTTGTGGCTTGTGGGTGAAAGCTGTCCTTAAGCCTGTTGGTCTGGGCCCAGATGCTCTGGTACCATTTTCAACAGTGGAGGAACATCAGCGGCGAACAATCCTCCTCAGCCTCTCAAAGAAGCGCTGGAGACGGCCCTTCTTGCGCTTAACTTTATGCTCTCTTCCTACCTCAGCCTCTTCATCTTCGTTGGGGGAGGATGTTCCTGCCCTGGCCTCTTCAACTTCATCAGGGGAGGGTGTTTCTACCTTGGCCTCCTGTGCATTCTGATCAGGAGAGGATGTTTTTTCTTTGGCTGCCTCCTCTTTCTGCTTGGAGGAGTCCTTTCCCTGACAGGTTTTCGATGAAGCTCTGTAAAACACAAAACTGTTGTCATTCTACTGTCAATACACTATAATTTGTGCTACTGCTGTACACTGATTGTCTGACATTACAGCAAACTTATTTGATCCATTTCACGGAGACACATGGCAATGTTGTATACTTGTGTATAATGTACACCGTTTCTTCCACCTACCACTAGAACACAGTGAACATACCTGTCTCTGTATTCTGTCCTGCTATCCATGGAGCTGTCCTCCTTTTTTTTCTTTGCCAGGAGGACTTTTTCCTCCTGCTCCTCGAGGGCGGTATCTCTCTGCAGGGCCTCCACCTGCTGCAGGAGCATGTCTCTGCCCAGAAGGAAGGACTCCCGTTCTCGTATCATGGCCTCCTTGGCAGAAGGAGTGGCATTTAACTCCTCCTCTGCCCAGAGGAGGGCAGCCACCAAATTTCCTTTGCTTTCCTCGCGTGGGGAAAGCTCGTCAGTGAGGAGTTCCACCTGTTCCTCCAGAGCCTTAATTTTCGCCATGGCAGCAGTTTGTAACTCCTGCTCTTTCAGGGCAGTTTCTCTCTGCAAGGCGGTGTCTCTCTGTACGGCCGCCACCTGCTGCAGGAGCACGTCTCTGTCCAAGATGATGGACTCCATATCTTCCTCCATGGCCTCCTTGGCAGAAAGAGCAGCATTTAACTCCTCCTCTGCCTTGACAAGGGCGGCCGCCATCTTTTTGTTGGTCTGAAAAACCTCGTCAGCATGGCGTTCCAGCCTCTCCATCCTACGACCAAGCTCCATGGCAGCAATTTGAAGTAAAGGTTCCACCTTCAGGGCCGTGTCTTTCTGCAGGGTGGCATCTCTTTGCACAGCCTCCACCTGCTGCAGGAGCTCGCCTTTGTCCAGGAGGATTGACTCTTTTCCTTGCTCCATGGCCTTCTTGGCAGAAAGAGCGGCACTTAACTCCTCCTCTGCCTGGAGGGGTGCAGCCGCCATCTTTTCTTTGTGTTGCTCCCCTTGGGAAAGCTCGGCAGTGAAGAGTTCTAACTGCTCCTCCAGAGCCTTCACTTTCACCATGGCAGCAGTGTGTAACTCCTGCTCCTTCAGGGCAGTGTCTCTCTGCAAAGCAGCATCTCTCTGTATGGCCTCCACCTGCTGCAGGAGTGCCTCCTTTTCTTGTTCCATGGCTTCCTTGGCGGAAAGAGCGGCATTTAACTCCTGCTCCTTCAGGGTGCCGTGTCTCCGCAGGGCCTCCAGACGCACCTCGTTGTCCAAGATGATGGACTCCATATCTTCCTCCATGGCCTCCTTGGCAGAAAGAGCAGCATTTAACTCGACCTCTGCCTTGACAAGGGCGGCCGCCATCAGGGTGGTATCTCTTTGCACAGCCTCCACCTGCTGCAGGAGCTCGTCTATGTCCAGGAGGATTGACTCTTTTCCTTGCTCCATGGCCTTCTTGGCAGAATGAGCGGCACTTAACTCCTCCTCTGCCTGGAGGAGTGCAGCCGCCATCTTTTCTTTGTGTTGCTCCCCTCGGGAAAGCTCGTCAATGAGGAGTTCCACCTGCTCCTCAAGAGCCTTCAGTTTCATCATGGCAGCAGTTTGTAACTCCTGCTCCCTCGGGGTGGTGTCTCTCAGCAGGAGCACATCTTTGTCCAGGATGACTGATTCCATGTCTTGCTCCATGGCGTTTGTAGCAAAAAGAGCGGCATTTAACTCCACCACTGCCTGGCGGACGGCAGCCACTCTCTTTTTGTTGTTTGTTTGTTTTGTTGTTTGCTACACAACAGATGGAAAATATCAGTGAATGTCTGTGATTAGATCTGCTCACCACATCAGTGGCAAACACGAAGTCTGTAAGTATCACTACGAGAACTGTCTCATTCCCCCCCTCATTTGTTGAGAAGGTAATGCCTGCAGTCTGCGGGAAGGCAGAGTTGGCCGTTGAGCCCCGCCCACAGGTCCAGCCCCGCCCGCCCACAATAGATTGACAGTGACAGCGATTTATGCAGAAAATAATTACTGTTTAACATAAGCCTGAGAGTTTCACGTTTTGTTCTACAATAATAATAATAATAATAATAATAATAATAATAATAATAATGTAACCGGTTATTTTCTTGCCCGGTGCGGGAATCGATACGGGGTGTACTGCACCACAAGGCGACATCACTAACAGTACTCTCCCACTTGGCCAGATACAAAAGGGAAATTAAAACAAACATCATAAATCCCATAAATCACAGATGAAGTCTGAAGAGGTGAGTCCCGACACAAATCATGGCCGTTAATACCACGACTGTTAATTCCGAAGCTACTGTGTGCTTCAAACTTCCATTAATTGCCTGTGTGGCTCAACATCCGTTAAAAAGGGGGGGTTGATTTTGGGGATTATCTTGATGAACAAAACGTGTTAATATCATAAGCTTTTGTTCGGTACGGAATTTATTTTCGTAATTTATCCAAATTCATCATTTTAGGATTCACCTGACCTTTTCCCTTTTCCGGTTCCGGGTTAAAAAGGAGGCGGGAAGAAGAAACTCGCGTTATGGCGGTGAGTGTTAAATGGCCGCGCTACAGTAATCTGAACGCTCGCTCAGATCTTATTAGGAATCAAACGCGTTTGGTTGCAGTGACGTGTCTTCTTAATATGAACGTTAGGATGTGTAGGTTGGTTAGCCACGTGGCGTCGCGTTGTTAGCATGTAACGCTAGATCGGTTATTTTAAACGAGCGGCAGCGTCGCCGTCGTGTGACGGAGTATAAACCACGCTTTCCACCGAGCCACCACGCTCAATAACTGCTGCTGTTGTGCAGATATTAGTAACAGCTGACTGGTTTGGGGGCAGGACCTGTGGGGTAAAATGCTAAACCAAAAGCGCGGTGGGGAATCGATGTGGGCTTGGGAGCGAAGCGCGGTGTCGTCATGAATGTGGGCGGGGCTGGACAGACAGGACGTCCAGCTCCGCGTCCCGGCGGGCTGCAGCCGGTACTACTTGGCATCTGTCTGGCTTGGCCCGTTTTTTCGTTTTGTTTTAACGTTATAAACATACAGTCCAAAATATTCAGACGTTCAGTCGTTAAGTGAAACATACACCCTTATATAATTTACACTTATACGAGTGAACATGGGAAAAGACAGATAATCAAATTAAATATGCAAAGTAAATGTTAACTACTAATAAGACACGTTAGCCCCTAGCTAACGGGTCTGACCCTTAAGCCGAGCGGTTAGTGGCGTCGCCTTGTGGTGCAGTACACACCGTATCGAATCCCGCACCGGGCAAGAAAATAACCGGTTACGTAAACAAGTTAATTAGCTTAAAATGGCTTGGCCTGTTTTTACCTGCTGACCGGACTCCTGGTTCAGACCAGCTCTTGCGTTTTCACCTCCTTGGTGGTGAACGTCGTCCTGCTTCATCTTTCCTTTCGCACTTCTCTGTCTGCGACTCGGGAGTCTGACCTGTTCTGTCCACCGCGAATCACCAACTGACTCCGCCGCCGCTGCGCGGCCTTTTATAGCGTTCCGAGGCACGGCGCCGGAAATGGAACGCAGCATGATTGACAGATTCTTTCTTACACATTCTACAACGGTCGGTTTGTTGTTTGTTTTTAAAATGGCAAACACACCGCAGAATGAATTACAATTATTTCAGTAAAATTACTGGTACAGAAATATTAAATGTGTTCACTATACAAGCCTTAAAATTTACTTTGTGGCGGACACTAGGGGCTATGCCTCTCACCCAGCAGGGCTGTGAGCTGGGGGCGTGGTTTACGTTCCCGGGCTTGCTGGTGCAAGTTCCGAACAGTTTATTGATGGAAATCAGCAACCTACGATATTCTACTACAGCTTTGAGGAATCTGTGAGTAGCCTAACGACATCATCATGACCACGCTGGGTCGCATAGAAGAGTTTGATGAAGGCTCCAGCGGCAATGCCATTGAGGAGTATATTGAGAGACTGGAATGTTTTTTCCTGGCAAATGGAGTAGATGGGGAGGAGAAGACACGCGCTATTTTGCTTAGCGACTGTGGTGCTGCAACGTATTCTACACTACGTTCGGTGGTCGCTCCCGTCCTTCCTACGGCCGTCACCTATGAAAACTTAGTATCGGCCTTGAAGCGCCACTACAGTCCTCCTCCGTCACAAATTGTTCAGCGTTTTCAGTTTCACAATTGCAAACAAAAGCAAGGCCAAGGAATCTCCAGCTACATTGCTGAACTCCGTAAACTCTCAGTGCATTGCGCTGTTGGTGACCAACTGGAAGCCATGCTGCGTGACAGAATTGTCTGTGGGGTGCTAGATGAAGCGCTGCAGCACCGCCTGCTGGCTGAAAAGGAACTCACATTCAAAGCAGCAGAGGAGAAAGCCCTTGCAGCGGAAACAGCCACGTTAAATGCGCGAATACTACAACCAAACCAGCTGGGACCACCACAGTCAGCAGAAGTTCATCAGACTGCACAAAGTCAAACCGTTTTGAAAGTGAAACAAACAGTAGCAGAAGGTGGTGCAAAGCCATGTTTTCGTTGTGGAGGCACACACAACCAACAACATTGCAAATTTACCTCTGCTGTATGCCACTATTGCAAAAAAGGGGGCACATTTCTCGTGTTTGTTTTAAAAAGAGCAGGGATGTTGCATCAGCAGATTCTTCTGACACAGTTCCTCAATCTGAACAACACACACACACTGTTAGGCAACGAGTGCTCACGTAAAAAAGCCATATCAAGCCACTGTGATCCTGAATAACAAAACACATGTAATGGAGGTGGACTCTGGAGCCGCATGCTACTTGATCAGTGAGGGCAGTTACAACACCTTGTGGCCTGACCAGCCGCCTTTACTGCACAAGGACAGTAGTGTGCTTAGACAATGGTCACAAGCAGAACTACAAGTTAATGGGAAGACTTTTGTGGATGTGCAGTATCAAGGCAATCACAAGACCTTACCACTGATTATTGTTCGAGGTCAGGGGACAAGTCTACTGGGCAGGGACTGGTTTGAGGCACTGGGCCTTTCTGTAATGGGGGTGTGCCAAGTATGCTTACAATCCGTGGAGTCCATCTTAACGGAATATGCAGAAGTCTTCCAGGACCTCAGGGCTTCACGAACCCCTCCAATTGCTATTGATATTGATACGACAGCATCACCCAAGTTTTTTAAAGCACGTTTGGTGCCCTTTGCCCTTCGGCCAAAGCTAGATGAGGAGCTTGACAAGCTAGTAGCTCAGGCTATTTTTGAACCCGTGAGACACTCAAGGTGGGCCACACCCATCGTACCAATAGTTAAAAAGGATGGCAGCTTAAGAATTTGCGGTGACTATCGCTGCACTGTGAATACAGTTGTGAAACCTGATGTATACCCCATTCCTACGGTGGGTGAACTGTTTTCCAGACTGGCAGGGGGGGTGCTTTTCAGTAAATTGGACCTCAAACAAGCTTACCAGCAGCTGGTGCTGGACGATGAGGCTGCAGAGCTTCCCACTATAAACACCCATTGGGGGCTGTTTCGGGCCCGCCACCTGCAGTTTGGAGTATCGACAGCTGAGTCCATATTTCAGCGTTTCATGGATACACTTCTCGCCGGTATACCAGCCATGCAACCGTACCTGGGTGATGTCTTAATAGCGGGAAAGACTGTTGGCCAGCACAGTGACCGTCTTCGTGCAGTGCTGGAATGATTTGCAGAAGCAGGATTGCGGCTACAGAAGGAGAAGAGTGTGTTTGCTGCTGACCAAGTTGAATTTTTAGGTTTTCGTGTGGACAAGGATGGCGTGCGGCCGACTATGGAGAAAGTTGAGGCTATTCAGAAGGCGCCTTCACCCCGGAACAAAACGGAGCTTCAGTCATTCCTAGGACTGCTCAATTTTTACAGCTGTTTTTTGCCAAACAAGGCTACCATCTTAGAACCGCTGCACCGCCTCCTGCATCAGTCTGAAAAAGCTTACACTGCTGCAAAACAACTGCTTCAGGCTGATGGCGTGTGACGAAACAAAGCCATTAGCCGTTGTTTGTGACGCTTCGCCTTATGGCTTGGGGGCACTGCTCTTCCATATGGAGTCCGATAGCCGGGAGGCTCCCATCATCTTTGCCTCGAAGACACTATCCTCCACTGAAAGAAATTATGCCCAAATAGATAAGGAGGCATTGGTGGTCATTTTTTCAGTCAAAGAATTTCATCAGTACCTTGCTGGTCGCCACTTTGTGGTTTTTACTGACCACAAACCTCTTTTGGGCCTGCTACACCACTCTAAGCCCATGCCACCTGTCCTGTCCCCACGCATGCTACGCTGGAGTGTTCTTCTTGGGGCCTACGATTACGAATTGTGCTACCGCCCTGGCAAACAGCTAGCAAATGCTGATGCCCTCAGTCGCTTACCACTGCCCACTGGTATGCATGATACCCCTCCACCCATGGAGGTGCTCTTACTGGAAATGGCGCCTGAAGCCCCACTGAATGCAAAACACATTGCCGCCCTTACTCGGAAGGATCCAGTTCTGTCCCGGGTGCTGCGCTGGGTCCTGCATGGCTGGCCAGTGGATACACCTGACAGCCGTTTCAAGCCGTTTTTCACCCGATGCCATGAACTGTCCACACACAAGGACTGCCTATTATGGGGGAGTCGTGTAGTTATTCCCAACCTGGCGAGGGAGGAGGTACTAGCCATGCTGCATGATGCACACCCAGGCATTGTGCATATGAAGGGCCTGGGGAGGAGTTATGCCTGGTGGCCAGGTATGGATTTAGCAATAGAACAGACAGTAAAATCCTGTGAAACCTGCCAGAGAACTCGTCATGTACCACCAACAGCACAGCTGCACCCTTGGGAGTGGACAACTAAGAAATGGTCCCGATTACACATTGACTTTGCTGGTCCATTCCAGGGGAAGACATTTCTCATAATTGTGGACTCGCACTCTAAGTGGTTAGAGGTTGCCACGGTGAGTTCAATGTCCTCCTCTGCAGTGATCAGCACACTGAGGCTCCTCTTTGCAACTCACGGGTTGCCAGATGTCATTGTTTCTGACAACGGTACGGCCTTCACATCAGAAGAATTCAAAGAGTTTGCCAGACGGAATGGCATCAGAGCAGTGACTACAGCCCCTTACCATCCTCGTTCAAATGGCCAAGCAGAACGTATGGTCCAGACAACCAAGGAGGCCCTGTCTAGGATCACTATCGGTGACTAGCAGACACGCCTGGCTAGGTTTCTGCTGTCACAGCATGTGACTCCCAATTCAGCAACAGGAAAGAGCCCTGCCGAGCTTCTCATGAACCGGAGTCTGCATGGTCTTTGATCGCTTTCATCCTGACTATGAAAATGAGATGCACCTCAAGCAGGAGGTGAGTGCAGAAAAGCTGCAAGGCCCAAACAGATGTTTTAGGCCACAGGACACCTATGTACATGAGGAACTACACTCTGGGACACAAATGGGTCCCTGGTGTGATAGCCGATCCTACTGGCCCAGTTTCATATAGAGTGCAGACTCCTGATGGGCAAATGCATCGATGCCACGTGGATCAGCTGCATGGTAGAGCGACTGCACGCACGGATGTGGTCGCTGGAGAATCCATTGTTCCTGGTGAGCAGTCACCTGAAGATGGGCCGCTCGAGTCTACCTCATCTGAAATGCCACGACCAGAGACCAGCAGGTCTGTTGAGGTCCTGTGTCTATTCCTGTGCCCACTACCCCTCTTACAGCGTCCAGCAAGAGACCGGCACCCTCCACACCACTTGGCAGATTTTTTGACTGGGGGAAAGGGGTGTAATGTATTGGGACTTATGTTAATGCGCATGCTCTCTGGTTAGTCTATGATGGGGGGCTCTCGCGGGGCGAGACTAGGAAGTAATGTTAAGTGTGAGCCGAACTGGAGGGAACGCAGATGTAGCCTGATGGCTGAGTATCCTAACTTTGCTAAGGTCTAAGTAAAGAGTTCGTATACAACCAATGTCTCTCGTCTCTAAGTCGAATCCTACAAATTTCATTTTAAAACTATTTTATAGCAGAAAAGTAGCGAAACTCAATTGATTTACATGACAGTCGGCCAAGTCAATTGTATTTGTATAGCCCAGTATCACAAATTACAAAATTTCCTCGGTGAACTTTACAGCAACACATCATCCTGTCCTTAGACCCTCACATCGGATAAGGAACAGCTCCCTAAAAAAAAAAAAAAACCTTTAACAGGGAGAAAAATATGAGGAAACATTAGGAAGAGCAACAGAGGAGGGATAAACACAATTTACAGAATACAGCGTTGAAAGAGGATAACAGAATTATAATGGAATTATGAGATAATATGAAGAATAGGATGAGGAGGATGCCAAGCAGTGCCCAGATGCCACCGGAACAGCCCAGGACCTGAGCCATGCGACCACCATCACCATGGAGACCTGACAGGAGGACAGACTGCACACGCACACAAAGGAGAGTCGGTAACACTTTCTATGACGCTTGCATCTATAATACTCTATAAGCATCTATAACGCCCTATAAGTGTATCTATAAGTCATTGTAAGATTCATTATAACCATGTATACGCCCCCACAACACCTCATAACCACCTTTATGATACACTATATCAATTTAAAATGGATTTATGCGTTATAAATATGTCATCATTAGCCTGTTTATCTGTCAAATGTCATAATGCATCATAGCCAACTTGTTTTGCTGAAGTTTTGTAGAGATGCATAATGAGACTTCAGTGCTATTTCACAGTCGTCAGCCCTAGCTGTTAGTCATTGTAATACACATTATAGGAAAGTATGGGCGTTATAGATGCTTATAGGGCATTATAGATGCTTCTGGGCCTTATAGGTGCAAGCTTCATAGAAAGTGTTACCGGAGACTCACATGACACCATTCACATACAGAAAAATATAAAGGAGAAGGCATCATTCAGAGAGAGAGAAAAGATGTGAGAGAAGAGAACAGTTTGCAGTTGTCAATAATCTATACTCTATAATCTGGTCGGCAGAGCAGTGCTTGGTAAATTCATTGAGACAGAAACCGATCTGCCATTCAGTACAGGTTGTGGAGTTTAATTTGGTAGATGGTATTCATCTGTTGTCTGCACGTCGTTTGTTTCCTTGGCCTGTATATTTGAACGCCTTCGGTCCTCCTTGCCCGCTATGTCCTGTTGTCAATTCTGCCTTGGTGTTTACATGATTCGTTTTTGTATGAGAGTTTTATTATACTGGCTGCAAACTAATTTTCCTGTCAGGGACAATAAAGCCACTTTGACTTTGACTTAAACCTCTGAGCCACCACTGCAGCACAGAGCTCAATCTGAGACAGCTGAGCCATAAGTGCTGTAGAGTTTCTTCATCATTACAGAAAAAAACAGTGACTCCTTGCTCAGGGATCTACGTATATGTGCCACATGCCTGTTCATAGTCACATCCCCATGTACCACCTCCACTGCAGAGCTGCAGTGTGTTTCTTTATGGGGGTTTTGTACAGGTAATTCCATCTGCCTTTGGGAGATGAACCTGGTGTCAATACACTCAGCCACCTCGCCTCCTGTACACTGGCTAGTTATGTTCTGTTGAGAATCTTTACAGTGACTGCATACAAGGCCTGCCTTGATGTTCTTGAGAAGTCCTGTAGATCTGGTGTTTTAAAAGACAGAAGGGGTCCGTTTTCTTCCTCCTGCTCTTCCACTGCAGCATGGATCCATAAAGATTGAAAAACAGACCGCATAACTGACTGATCCTCTCCACGTCCTGCTCCCAATGCCTCTCTGAAGAAATCAGGAAGTGCACTGATCACTTCCTCCAACAACATCTCCATTAGACAAAAATATTTAAAACCAGTCTCTTGGCTCAAAATGGCAGCCGTTTTCCACACGCTATCTTAGTAAATCCAGCTCTTGTGAGGGATCGCCGTACACTGACGGAGCTGAGAATCCTGCAGTGTATCAGTGTGTTACAGAACAGAGATTCATCTGCTACACTGCCATAGATCTGGGAGCAATCTCTCTTCTTGTTTTAGACTGTTCCCCAAAGCTCGGAGGACAGCCTGATAGAAAGGTGTCGTAGTGAACTCCATGCCAGCTAGTTCCAGAAGGTGCAAGTGCTTGTCATAATTCAGGGTCACAATCCTACAAAGCAACACAAATGCAGTTTCACTTCAAAGCAGGTTTTTTTCCCCCCATTTGTATCCAGCCAATTACCCCACTCCTCTGAGCCATCCTGGTCGCTGCTCCACCCCCTCTGCCGATCAGGGGAGGGCTGCAGACTACCACATGCCTCCTCCGATACATGTGGAGTCGCCAGCCGCTTCTTTTCACCCGATAGTGAGGAGTTTCGCCAGGGGTACGTAGTACATGGGAGGATCACGCTATTCCCCCCAGCCCCCCCCCCCCAGACAGGTGCCCCGACCGACCAGAGGAGGCACTAGTGCAGTGACCAGGACACATACCCACATCTGGCTTCGCACCTGCAGATGCAGCCAATTGTGTCTGCAGGGACACCCGAACAAGCCAAAGGTGACACGGGGATTCGAACCGGTTGGTAGGCAAAGGAATAGACTGCGATGCTACCTGGTTATCCCCAAAACTGTTGTTTATGATATATAATAGTCACTGCACACGTTGAAGGTGAAAAGCTGTGATACGACTGCAATGGTCAATCAGGCCCTGGCCACCTTCTTTTTTTATGAACATATTTTATTTGCATTTTAGGAAAACAAACTTTGTAGGAAAATATAAAGCAATGCATTAACATAAATTGTTAATGGCTTCCTCTACCCCCCCCCCCCCACCACCACCACTTAGTCCTTTGAGCTCCTTATCTTAGGTCAAGGAAATATGACAATAATAACAAAAATATATTACTGTTAAGAATAACAATAATGATAATAATAATTGAGGTATGTTAGTGTAAAACAAAGAGAACGAGAAAAAATGTATATAAAGACACATACAAGCATAAATGAGAGCAAAGTGTACTGCGTATATGTATGGGCCATTACGGTGCATAATCAGTTGTTGGGAGTTTGAAGATTTTCAGTGTGCTACCAAACTGTAGGATTTAGCTGTTCCATTGTATTAATCGTCTCATCTGGGTAGTCATTCTGGGGAAAGGGAGGTCAGACTCTTAACAGAAGAGGTCAGAGGCTGCCAATTTATCTGTCGAACCTGGTATGGAGAATTTGATCTTTTCCAACTCCACAACAGACATGGTATCACACAGCCAAGAAGTGGTAGGTGGGGGTAACAGTTTCTTCCATAGTAAAAGTGTTCGCCGATGGGCTATTACAGAGGTGAATGAGATTATATTGGCTTGCATCACTGACATGTATATTTTTGCCAGGGTCAGGTATACCAAATATAGCAGTCAGTAGGGATGGTTCTATTGCTTGCTCTAATATTACTGAAATGACTTGAAAGTAAGATTTCCAATACTCCCCCAGTCTCGGACATGACCAGGACATGTGAGTAAGATTACAAGGAGCCTGATAACATCTGTCACAGGTGTTAGCTATATTCAGGTATATCATGGCAAGTTTAGATTTACTACAGTGTGCCCTGTGAACTATTTTGAATTGCATGAGTTGAAATTTTGCACAAGATGAACAAGATTTTATTTCTTTCAGCGCCTTAGCCCACCAATCGTCAGGCATGATAATGTCAAGTTCTGTTTCCCATTCTGTTTTAATTTTCAGCAAAACTGGGAGTGTATCTGGAGCTAGGAAGTTATATAAAAACGACATATGCTGTCTTGTCATTTTTGTCACCATTAAATGGTTATCAATTCCCGATGAGTGTGGGGCATCTGGAAAAGAAGGTGTGTTTGATTTGAGGAAATGCCAAATTTGGAAGTACCTGAAGTGGTCAGATTGCTGTAGGTTGAAGGTATTACACAACTGAGCAAAGCTGGAAAATGTGCCTTCACTATAGAAATCACCTAGTGTACCTTGTCTGTCCTAAAAAGAAAATCTGGCATCAATCTTAGCGGGTTTGAACAGTTCATTATTACATATTGGGGTGTTAAGGGGGGGGGCATGTTCCAGCCACAGTGTTGTTTGATTTGTTGCCAGATTTTCAAAGTGGATATGACTATCGGCGTATCCGTGTATTGTTAGGGTTTAAGTCTGTTAGCATAGCATACCAAAGCGTTTCAGCAGGAGGAGTAACATGAATGTGATTCCACCACTTGGTTTCAGGACAGACAATGTGACATTTTTGCATGTTGGCTGCCCATTAGTAAAATTGCAAATGTGGTTATCCTAAACCTCCCTCCAATCTACCCCTCTGTAATAAGGCTTTTTGAAGCCTTGGCGATGTATTGCCCCATATAAATGAGGAAAACATACTGTTAATGCTACGAAAAAAATGACCTATGGGGGAAAAGAGGCAAACATTGAAATAGGTACAGATATTGAGGGACAATATTCTTGTTTATACATTGTAGTCTCCCTGCCAGTGTGATCTGCAAGCTGTTCCACCTTTGAAGATCTTCTAACTTGTGTTGTTGGCACAGAAAAATTGTTGTCAAATAATAGTGATATATTTTGGGAAATGTTGATTCCTAAATATTTAAAGGTTGTTGGGGAAAGAGTGAATGGCAAATCAGACCGTGTAATATCCCCTGCCAGCTGATTGGTGGGGTGGGGGGGGGGGCAAATCCCTTTTTCCTATACTGAGCTTATATCCAGAGAAAGTGCCAAATGTTTTGAGAGTGTCTAAGAAATATGGAATGGCTGTTTTTGGATCTGATACATAAAGTAACAAATCATCTGCATACAGGGACACTTTATGCTCAATTCATTATTCCCATTGGTCACGTGACTTTCTGGTTGCCGCCATGTTGGATCACAACTGAGCTATGGATACATGTAGCAACTGTTTGATATTCTATGCAACGTGTGTTCTCGCTGCTTGTTTTTGCTCGAAAGTACGTTTATAAGTTAATTCTTACTTCGTAAAATGATTGCCTGCTGCCTTTTATTATCTAGGGAACAGTTTTTTTTAAAACTTTAAGTACCTGGCTCTGACAGGAGTAGGAAAAATTCTTCGAGTTAGTTCCTATCGTTTTAGGCCATAAGCCTACCCGATCAAAAGGAGTTCATCAATCATGGTAAACTTTTTTGCAGTCGTTGGGTGTTCAAACAGAATTGGAAGTGACAAGAAATCTTTGTTCAGATTACCAAAAGTTATCACACATCACGGTGAAGATGCAAAATTAATTTCAGAAGAGAGACAAGCTGTCTGGTTGGCTCAGATTAGCAGATCCGATTTGACCACGAGAAGCAAACCAACACCAGGGTTTGTTCAGATCACTTCGTCTCCGGGAAACCAGCTGCTCTTTTCCACAAGACGAACATAGACTGGGCACCTACTTTAAACTTGGGACACAACAAATTCAGGCCTCCTGCAGATTCATCACTGAAAAGAATCGTTAGAGGTCAAAAATGGAGCAACATCAGGCAAACCAAGATGAAGGCAATCAGACCCCTGTCAAGTTACCGAACGATAAGGACGGATATATCGAAACCACATTGGTAACCATGGATGTTTCTTGTCAAACTGATATGACCTGTCAGGAGATTTATGACGTGGGGAGAAGGTATGGAAATGCGGTAGCAAAGCTTGATAAGTTATCCTTTACTGAAGAATGATTGAAGGAAGATGACAAAAAAGTTGCAGTATACACAGGGCTTCCAAATTTTCTCACCCTGTCCTCAGGATTTAGCCTTTTTGAGCCATATATACCTTTAGCACAGAGTTCTTTATTGACAAAATTTCAGCAGTTGATGGTCCTTTTACTGTGACTGAGGCTTAATCTGTCTGTCGAAGATATAGCATACAGATTGGATTTATCCAAGTCTACCATAACAAGAATATTCCTACGGATACTAGACATTGCCTTTGTTAGGTTTTCATTTTTGATTAGATGGCTAGAAAGAGAAGAAATATGGAAAACAACACCACTTCCATTTCGACAGCATTGAGGGACCAAATTGACAGTAGTGATGGACTGCTTTGATGTTTTTGTGGAGAAACCTTTGAGTTGACTTGCAAGGGTACAAACATTTTCAACATAGAAGCATCACAATACCGTAACATTTTTGATTGTAATTTCTGCACAAGGAGTTATAACATTCATCTCTAAGGCATGGGGTGGAAGAGCCAGTGATAAATTCTTCACTGAAAATTGTGGACTGCTGGATAATATTGTATGTTTTGTAGCCATTATATCTTTATATGCATCAAGTGCCACTTTTTCATGGGTGCATCCCCATCGTATTGCCTCAGTAGTGAAACTATATGAGGGTAGCAAATTTTCTTGATCAGGCTTTGAGAAGGGCACTTGATATTTGTCCTACAGCAAGATTTTAATGTTGATGAGGAGATATGTCCTGCCTTGAATTATAGCCAAAGCTAAGATTTTGCCTGTTCCCGGGTTAGCTCTTCAACACATTTAATTTGCTCATCAGTTACACTCAGGTCAATCTTGCAATTTGCCCTCGCCATAGAACCCCTGGCAATAAACTTCTCTCCAATCCTCTCATTAAAGGTCTAATTAGACACGGACACGAACACAAACTGTCTTTATATGCAGATGATTTATTGTTATACATAGCCGACCTTTCTGTTTCTGTCCCCGCAGCCCTTGCCACTTTCACATCCTTCAGTCACTTATCAGGGTGTAAACGGAATTTTAGTAAAAGTGAATTGATGCCACTTAATGTGGCCGCCAAAGGTTTCTCTCTACATAACTGTCAATTTAAAACGGTTTATAATACTTTCACCTATCTCGGGGTACATGTCCAAAACAGACCTGAAAACCTCTTTCAGGCCAACTTTGTCCCCCTTTTAACCCGAACTAAGGACGATTTGGAACACTGGTCATTGCTGCACCTCTCTTTAGTCGCAAGAATGAATTCTATTAAAATGAACACCCTCCCTAAATTCCTATATTGCTTTCAATGCCTACTGATTTCTCCTCCCAATGAGTTTTTTGAAAAGATTGGTGGCCTAATTTTACCTTTTATATGGGATGGAAAGTCTCATAGAATGCGAAAACAGCTCTTGCAGAGGCCCAAGTCAGACGGAGGCCTAGCGCTACCAGATTTCAGGTCAAGTAAAGTCAAGTCAATTTTATTTGTATAGCCCAATATCGCAAATTAATAAATTGCCTCAGTGGGCTTAACAGCAACACAACATCCTGTCCTTAGACCCTCTCATTAGATAAGGAACAACTCCCTAAAAACAAAAACCCCTCAAACAGGGAGGAAAAATAGGAAGAAACCTCGGGGAGAGCAACAGAGAAGTGATCTCTCTCCCAAGATGGACAACGTGCAATGGATTTTGTGTTTACATAATTTACACAATAAAACATTGAAAGAGGATAACAGAATCCAGGTCCTACTACTGGGCTGCTAATCTCAGGATTATTCAGTTCTGGTTGCAGAGCAAAGAAATATCCACACCCCCAGTTTGGCTAGAGATGGAGGCCGCCTCATGTGCACCGGCGTCATTGTCTTCCCTCGCTCACTCTTCCATTACAGGCCCTCATCACTTCTTCACTAAAAATGTATGTGTCAAAACAACATTGAGGATCTGGAACCAATTTAGACGCCATTTTGGGTTTCAGACAACTTCTTTTGATGCCCCGGTGGCTTCAAATCCGGCTTTTCCCCCATCTATGGTGGACAGTGCCCTCTCAATGTGGTCTAGTTTTGTTATTAAAAGGTTCAGAGATCTCTAGTATATTAATAATAAATTTCCTACATTTGAGCTACTTTCAACCAAATTCGGGCTTCCCAGACATCATTATTTTAGGTACTTACAGATCCAGAGTTATATCTGCAGCATATATCCTCGATTCCCCGCTCTTGCTGGTGACACACAGTTTTGACACTTTTCTTACCCCCCTTCCTACTCTAAAAAGTACCCTGACATTAGCCTATAGACAAATTTTTTCTCTACGGGCCACCTCATGAAACAATATTAAATCTTCATGGGAGGTAGAACTGGGTGAGGAAATATCTGACCAATTATGGGTAGAGGCACTCAGAAGGGTACACACCTCCTCTATCTGTGCTCGACACAGCCTCATCTAATGCAAACTCATTCACAGGCCTCACTGGACCAAAGCAAGATTATCCAAAATGTACAAAGATGTTAGCCCTAACTGTGTTAAGTGTAACCAATCTCCTGCAAATCATGTTCATATGTTTTGGGGTTGCCCACCTCTTGTTGGTTGTTGGGAAGACATATTTAACACACTCTCTGAAATAAGAGGCACAAGTTGAACCAGACCCACTCATCACCCTATTTGGGGTTGCCTCACCCACATTACAATTGACCAAAATGGACATAGTTGCCTTTGTCACCCTGTTGGTGAGACAATTGATCTTACTTAGACGGAAATCTCTGGCACCCCCTTCCCATGCTCTCTGGATTAAAGCTGTTTTAAATTGCATAAAGCTGGAAAAAATCAGACATACACTTAGAGGATCCATATTTTGTGTTGTTTGGACTCCCGCCTTTTCTCGTATTAAGCCATTACACCTCCCTGCAGGTCCAGAGTGATGTCTAACCATTTTTTATAGTATATAAAAAAAGAAATATTCAAGAATAAAGAAAAATTTATGTCAAAAAAAAAAAGAAGAAAAGCCAATCAATGCTTGGCAGAGAAGTACTTTATTATTTGCAAGCCTGTAAGGTCTACCTTGAACAGTAGAAATGAACTGGCCACCAGCTGTAGACACAAAAAAATATCTGCTTTGCCATTATAAACAAGCCATTGTCTTTATTACCCCCCCCCCCATTAGATGATATACATTTTATGACCTTTATAGATGTTATATTTTATATTTCAAACGTCTGCTCTTTCAACTGTGCTCCAGCCCCACTCCACTATATGATATACATAAAGTACCCCACCGGATGGTATTTTGTTATATTTTGAATGTATGCTTTTTCAACAGTGCCCCGGCCCTTTAAGTCCACACTTTTTCAAAACGAGCCCCAGTCTTTCCCCCCATTGGTTGTAAGGATTCTGTAGTTATTTTTGAAATGTTTCCTCTCCTCTCATTGGTTGCCGTGCACTGTAACTAGGGGCATGGCGCGGGGCAGCATGGCATTTATTGGCGGTATCTTCTATCTTCTTTGTTGTTTAACCACCTTAGCAGCTTGTACTACTATGAATGAAAGTTTTTTTCCCCTACATCTATCTTTATATATACGTAAGTGCTCAACAAATGAGTGGAATATCAATATAGATGTAGGGAAAAAAACGTTTAATGCAAAGCAGTACAAGCTTGTTTCATGCGACGCACACTCAACAGCTGCTAATGTGATTCAACAAAGAAACAACACAGTTTATGTTGCCCCACGTCATGCTCCTGATTTCGGTGGGCAGCACAATTGGAAGGGCAGGCAGTTAAAATATAAAAAAATACAACATCTAATAAATGTCACACGTGTGTCATCTATGGGGAGGGGGAGGTGAGAGAATAATAAAGACATTTTACTTGTAGTTACAAAGAAGATATTTTTTCAGTGTTTACAGCTGATGGCCAATTTGTTTCTTCTATTCAAGGTGGACATTTTGGGTGGACGGCACAGTTGGAAGGGCAGGCAGTGATCAGCTAATTGACAGCTGATGATTGCTTATGGCATGAAACAGGCTTGTACTGTCTCATAAAGAATGCACTTGACTCTGGATATATATTTATATATATTTATTTATTTATTTATATAAATAACACTCAGCAATTCATCCTGAGGGGTGCTCTTCCTGATGTATTCATTATTTGTATAGCCCAATATCACACATTACAAATTTGTGTCAGTGGGCTTTACAGCAACACAACACCCTGTCCTTAGACCCTCACATCGGATAAGGAACAACTCCCTAAAAAACCCCTTTAACAGGGAGAAAAAATAGGAAGAAACCTCAGGGAGAGCAACAGAGGAGGGATCTCTCTCCCAAGACGGACAACGTGCAATGGATGTTGTGTTCATACAATTTACAGAATACAACATTGAAAGAGGGTAAACAGTGGTCCTGACACTCACTAACCCCTCGGCCCCCCATCTTTTCATTTATCATACAGTCTCAGGCTGCTGGACTTCGAGTGGAACCCTCTGTGCATTGTGAGGAGTTTCCGTATCCTGATATCTGTGGCCTTTGATTTGAGGAGGATAAACTCCTGAGAGAGTAGCACCATAGAAATGTGACTTATACACCGAAGCAACTTGTGTTTTTTTCCTCGCAACAATATGTTTTTTGCTGAGTAGGACTTATACTCCGGTGTGACTTGTAGTCTGGGAAAAACTATATATAGTGCTTGGTTAGTGACCATCAGTTGTATACTACTTTTCACGATGCGTTGTGGGATACTTTGAGTCCACTATGTAGAGTATAGCGATTCTCGCCATACAGTCGGACAACACTACAAGTGAGTAGTGAGTGATTTCGGACACGGATCTTGTGGCTTGTGGGTGAAAGCTGTCCTTAAGCCTGTTGGTCTGGGCCCAGATGCTCTGGTACCATTTTCAACAGTGGAGGAACATCAGTGGCGAACAATCCTCCTCAGCCTCTCAAAGAAGCGCTGGAGACGGCCCTTCTTGCGCTTAACTTTATGCTCTCTTCCTACCTCAGCCTCTTCATCTTCGTTGGGGGAGGATGTTCCTGCCCTGGCCTCTTCAACGTCATCAGGGGAGGGTGTTTCTACCTTGGCCTCCTGTGCATTCTGATCAGGGGAGGATGTTTTTTCTTTGGCCACCTCCTCTTTCTGCTTGGAGGAGTCCTTTCCCTGACAGGTTTTAGATGAAGCTCTGTAAAACACAAAACTGTTGTCATTCTACTGTCAATACACTATAATTTGTGCTACTGCTGTACACTGATTGTCTGACATTACAGCAAACTTATTTGATCCATTTCACTGAGACACATGGCAATATTGTATACTTGTGTATAATGTACACCGTTTCTTCCACCTACCACTAGAAACACAGTGAACATACCTGTCTCTGTATTCTGTCCTGCTATCCATGGAGCTGTCCTCCTTTTCTTTCTTGGCCAGGAGGACTTTTTCCTCCTGCTCCTCAAAGGCGGTGTCTCTCTGCAGGGCCTTCACCTGCTGCAGGAGCATGACTCTGTCCAGAAGGTTGGACTCCCGTTCTCGTATCATGGCCTCCTTGGCAGAAAGAGTGGCATTTAACTCCTCCTCTGCCTGGAGGAGGGCAGCCACCAAATTTCCTTTGCTTTCCTCGTGTGGGGAAAGCTCGTCAGTGAGGAGTTCCACCTGTTCCTCCAGAGCCTTAATTTTCACCATGGCAGCAGTTTGTAACTCCTGCTCTTTCAGGGCAGTTTCTCTCTGCAAGGCGGTGTCTCTCTGTATGGCCGCCACCTGCTGCAGGAGCACGTCTCTGTCCAGGAGGAGTAAGTCCTTTTCTCGAGCCATGATTTCCGTGGCAGAAATAGCGGCATTTAACTCCTGCTCCTTCAGGGTGCCGTGTCTCCACAGGGCCTCCAGGAGCACGTCCTTGTCCAAGATGATGGACTCCATATCTTCCTCCATGGCCTCCTTGGCAGACAGAGCAGCATTTAACTCCTCCTCTGCCTTGACAAGGGCGGCCGCCATCTTTTTGTTGGTCTGAAAAACCTCGTCAGCATGGCGTTCCAGCCTCTCCATCCTACGACCAAGCTCCATGGCAGCAATTTGAAGTAAAGGTTCCACCTTCAGGGCCATGTCTTTCTGCAGGGTGGCATCTCCTTGCACAGCCTCCACCTGCTGTAGGAGCTCGTCTTTGTCCAGGAGGATTGACTCTTGTCCTTGCTCCATGGCCTTCTTGGCAGAAAGAGCGGCACTTAACTCCTCCTCTGCCTGGAGGGGTGAAGCCGCCATCTTTTCTTTGTGTTGCTCCCCTTGGGAAAGCTCAGCAGTGAAGAGTTCTAACTGCTCCTCCAGAGCCTTCATTTTCACCATGGCAGCAGTGTGTAACTCCTGCTCCTTCAGGGCAGTGTCTCTCTGCAAAGCAGCATCTCTCTGTATGGCCTCCACCTGCTGCAGGAGTGCCTCCTTTTCTTGTTCCATGGCTTCCTTGGCGGAAAGAGCGGCATTTAACTCCTGCTCCTTCAGGGTGCCGTGTCTCCGCAGGGCCTCCAGACGCACCTCGTTGTCCAAGATGATGGACTCCATATCTTCCTCCATGGCCTCCTTGGCAGAAAGAGCAGCATTTAACTTGTCCTCTGCCTTGACAAGGGCCGCCGCCATCTTTTCTTTGTGTTTCTCCCCTCGGGAAAGCTTGTCAATGAGGAGTTCCACCTGCTCCTCAAGAGCCTTCAGTTTCATCATGGTAGCAGTTTGTAACTCCTGCTCCCTCGGGGTGGTGTCTCTCAGCAGGAGCACATCTTTGTCCAGGATGACTGATTCCATGTCTTGCTCCATTGCGTTTGTAGCAAAAAGAGCGGCATTTAACTCCACCACTGCCTGGCGGACGGCAGCCACTCTCTTTTTGTTGTTTGTTTGTTTTGTTGTTTGCTACACAACAGACGGAAAATATCAGTGAATGTCCGTGATTAGATCTGCTCAACACATCAGTGGCAAACACGAAGTCTGTAAGTATCACTACAAGAACTGTCTCATTCCCCCCCTCATTTGTTGAGAAGGTAATGCCTGCAGCCCGCGGGAAGGCAGAGTTGGCCGTCCAGCCCCGCCCACAGGTCCAGCCCCGCCCGCCCACAATAGATTGACAGTGACAGCGATTTATGCAGAAAATAATTACTGTTTAACATAAGCCTGAGAGTTTCACGTTTTATTCTACAACAATAATAATAATAATAATGTAACCGGTTATTTTCTTGCCCAGTGCGGGATTCTATACGGGGTGCACTGCACCACAAGGCGACATCACTAACACAACTCTCCCACTTGGCCAGATACAAAGGGGAAATTAAAACAAACATCATAAATCCCATAAATCACAGATGAAGTCTGAAGAGGTGAGTCCCGACACAAATCATGGCCGTTAATACCACGACTGTTAATTTTGAAGCTACTGTGTGCCTCAAACTTCCATTAATTGCCTGTGTGGCTCAACATCCGTTAAAAAGTTGGGGTTGATTTTTGGGGATTATCTTGATGAACAAAACGTGTTAATATCATAAGCTTTTGTTCGCTACGGAATTTATTTTCGTAATTTAACCAAATTCATCATTTTAGGATTCACCTGACCTTTTCCCTTTTCCGGTTCCGGGTTAAAAAGGAGGCGGGAAGAAGAAACTCGCGTTATGGCGGTGAGTGTTAAATGGCCGCGCTACAGTAATCTGAACGCTCGTTCAGATCTTATCAGGAATCAAACGCGTTTGATTGCAGTGACGTGTCTTCTTAATATGAACGTTAGGATGTGTAGGTTGGTTAGCCACGTGGCGTCGCGTTGTTAGCATGTAGCGCTAGATCGGTTATTTTAAACGAGCGGCAGCGTCGCCGTCGTGTGACGGAGTATAAACCAGGCTTTCCACCGAGCCAACATGCTCAATAACTGCTGCTGTTGTGCAGATATTAGTAACAGCTGACTGGTTTGGGGGCAGGACCTGTGGGGTAAAATGCTAAACCAAAAGCGCGGTGGGGAATCGATGTGGGCTTGGGAGCGAAGCGCGGTGTCGTCATGAATGTGGGCGGGGCTGGAAAGACAGGAGGTCCAGCTCCGCGTCCCGGCGGGCTGCAGCCGGTACTACTTGGCATCTGTCTGGCTTGGCCCGTTTTTTCGTTTTGTTTTAACGTTATAAACATAACAGTCCGAAATGTTCAGACATGCCGTCGTTACGTGAAATATACACCCTTATATAATTTACACTTATACGAGTGAAAATGGAAAAAGGCAGATAATGAAATTAAATATGCAAAGTAAACAAGTTAATTAGCTTAAAATGGCTTGGCCTGTTTTTACCTGCTGACCGGACTCCTGGTTCAGACCAGCTCTTGCGTTTTCACGTCCTTGGTGGTGAACGTCGTCCTGCTTCATCTTTCCTTTCGCACTTCTCTGTCTGCGACTCGGGAGTCTGACCTGTTCTGTCCACCGCGAATCACCAACTGACTCCGCCGCCGCTGCGCGGCCTTTTATAGCGTTCCGAGGCACGGCGCCGGAAATGGAACGCAACATGATTGACAGATTCTTTCTTACACATTCTACAGCGGTCGGTTTGTTGTTTGTTTTTAAAATGGCAAACACACCGCAGAATGAATTACAATTATTTCAGTAATATTACTGGTACAGAAATATTAAATGTGTTCACTATACAAGCCTTAAAATGTACTTTGTGGCGGACACTAGGGGCTATGCCTCTCACCCAGCAGGGCTGTGAGCTGGGGGCGTGGTTTACGTTCCCGGGCTTGCTGGTGCAGGGTTGTTCCTGCTGTAGTTTTGGTTCTGGAGCTGAGGAATAAACAGCAAACTCGCCTTCGTCTCCTGTGTTTTTTCCTCATCCTGCCACAACTTCATATTTTAGAACCTGTGGGCACTTTCTGGAGCGCAGGACCTCTCTCATGCCATCCTGTAGCTGAGCCGTCACTCCAAGTACCCAACTCCACAACCAGCAAGAAACGCACAAAAACCGACTGCAATCCAGCATCAATATCTGTCCCTAAATTCACACCGGGGCTGTGTTAAGCTCTGGGTGACGGATCGAGATCGGTGGGCCAGAAAGGCATGCAAAATGACGACAAAAACACTAAAAACAACTTCTGGGGATCTCACAATTGCAAATCCATCTCTATGAATGATCAACTTTTAGGTTATCGTGCACATTTTTAATGCGCCATTTTTTATTGTGAACGCGCACGTTTGTAAACACTGTTGGTGCATTCTTCTGTCCACAATTTATCAGCTGACGTACTGTTAACATCTGGGATTTTGGAGCGTTTTATTTTGCTTTATTTTCTCTATTGATGAAACAGGTCGCTTGCAAGCCTTAACTTGATTTAATCTGCAGTTCCAAGTCCCCCCCCCTCCACGTTGTGAGCAATGCGTTGCACATTGTGGCCCCTCACTCATGGACGACCTGAGAGGGACGCTTAGCTGGGACGTTTAGTAGCACGCGCTTCTGCTAATCGCGCGCTCGTTATTCTTTGATAAATTAATTTATACATTTCAAAGTTGATCGGAGTAATCTGACCAAAACGCTTCCACTTCATGAAATGCGCGCAGCAGAGGGGCGCCGTGGGTCTGGACGGCAACAGGCAACAAAGAGAACACAAATAAGATTTTTGGTTTTTTACTTAAACAGGCCCAAGTGACCTTAAAAGATTTGCAGCATTTTGAAATCAGAGTTAACAACTGGCTGTTAATTTATCACAACAAATAAAACAAAGATGCTACAGCAGCCTTTTCTGTTTCAAGTTAAATTATACATTTCAGATGAAAAAAAATAATGGTCCATAGCCTTGAAATAATTAAAATTTAAATAGATTAAATGTTATATAACGTCAAACACAATGAGTGAAATGTAAACCTGCTATAGAGCAGTCGTTTTTCTGCTGAATTATATTAGAATCATTTGAACATTGAACAAAGTGACAATAGTATAAAAAGCAAGGACCTATTATGGCTTTCATTGGAAATGGCCGTTTAGGGCTTCTGGCAAGTTCTTTGCAAAATGAAGCATTTCAGTTTTTTCACAGGCTAATCTGTTCCTCTTCGTCCACCACAATGATTCTTCAGACTGTAGAATAGATTCAAATTCAGAAATTCGTTGGATTTCCACACATGATTTGGTCCATAACAGTTTTGTAATTTCAAAAGTAAAAGCAATTGTCTCATAATAGCAAATATTTTGCAGGTGTCTGACACAAACAATTTTGTAATGTATTGGGACTTATGTTAATGCGCATGCTCTCTGGTTAGTCCTTGATGGGGGGCTCTCGCGAGGCGAGACTAGGAAGTAATGTTAAGTATGAGCCGAACTGGAGGGAACGCAGATGTAGCCTGATGGCTGAGTGTCCTAACTTTGCCAAGTTCTAAGTAAAGAGTTCGTTTACAACCAATGTCTCTCTCGTCTCTAAGTCGAATCCTACAAATTTCATTTTAAAACTATTTTATAGCAGAAAAGTAGCGAAACTCAATTGATTTACATGACAGTCGGCCAAGTCAATTGTATTTGCATAGCCCAGTATCACAAATTACAAAATTTCCTCGGTGAGCTTTACAGCAACACAACATCCTGTCCTTAGACCCTCACATCGGATAAGGAACAGCTCCCTAAAAAAAAAAAACCTTTAACAGGGAGAAAAATATGAGGAAACATTAGGAAGAGCAACAGAGGAGGGATAAACACAATTTACAGAATACAGCGTTGAAAGAGGATAACAGAATTATAATGGAATTATGAGATAATATGAAGAATAGGATGAGGAGGATGCCAAGCAGTGCCCAGGTGCCACCGGAACAGCCCAGGACCTGAGCCATGCGACCACCATCACCATGGAGACCTGACAGGAGGACAGACTGCACACGCACACAAAGGAGAGTCGGTAACACTTTCTATGAAGCTTGCATCTATAATGCTCTATAAGCATCTATAATGCCCTATAAGTGTATCTATAAGTCATTGTAAGATTCATTATACCCATGTATACGCCCCCACAACACCTCATAACCACCTTTATGATACACTGTATCAATTTAAAATGGATTTATGCGTTATAAATATGTCATCATTAGCTTGTTTATCTGTCAAATGTCATAATGCATCATAGCCAACTTGTTTTGCTGAAGTTTTGTAGAGATGCATAATGAGACTTCAGTGCTATTTCACAGTCGTCAGCCCTAGCTGTTAGTCATTGTATTACACATTATAGGAAAGTATGGGCGTTATAGATGCTTATAGGGCATTATAGATGCTTCTGGGCTTTATAGGTGCAAGCTTCATAGAAAGTGTTACCGGAGACTCACATGACACCATTCACATACAGAAAAATATAAAGGAGAAGGCATCGTTCAGAGAGAGAGAAAATGTTACGTCTCGCCGCTCCACACCCGCTCTGCAGTGTAACCTTGGCCAAGGCTCAACGTCTCCCCGCTCCACACCCGCTCTGCAGTGTAAGCGTACCCGGAGCTCTGCCAACTCCACCTGATGCCTGTTTCCTCGTTACCCCTCCACTCACCTGTTGGCAATCACCTCCCTATATCTGGCTGTGTCACTCTCAGCTTGTTGCCAGTTCGTGCCGTTCCCTGGGAGAGTACTTGTGCTTGTCCTGCTCATCGAAGTTTGTTTACTTACCTGGATCTTCCCTGGAGATTTCTCTGTTGGACCTTCCTCGTTGCTCCCCTTCCCCTGTGCGCTGCTTTCCGTTTACGAAGAGGATTTCTTCACTCCAGCGTTGCTGTGATTTTCCGTTCTCCTTTGGTATCCTCCTGTTTACCCCCCTCCTGCCTGGATTAAGGGCCGACTCCACTGTTCCCGGATTAAAGGGCGACTCCACGGTTCCCGGCTTAAAGGTGGACTTCCTGAGTTTTCTCTTCAATAAATTAGCCTGTTGGTCCCGCTATATTGTGCCTTCTGTGTTTGTGCTCTTGGGGTCGGGTGCAAACCCTAACAGTACGAACTGGCCATGACGACCCCAGCCAGCACAGACGGCACACCCACAGCCAATCCGGTGCAAGCAGCCCTAGTAAAACAAATTCAGATTACCAACGCCCATTCCCAGCAATTACAAGAGGCTTCGGTTGCTGTGCAGGGTCTCCAGTCTCAAGTTCAACCCCTGCAAGCTTCTGTGGAAGCTTTAGCTGTCCAGCAGGCGGCGATGGCGAGTCAGCAGGCAGAGATCATGCAACAACTGCAGACCATTTCAGCAGCTCTTGCCAACCAGCAGCTGAACCAGCCTGTACCGCCAGCAAGTGCGCCCCCTGTGGCCGCCGCTCCAGTAGATCCTCCGGTTCCTGTTTATTTACCCCGTGGAACCATCATTACCAGTCCACGCCCATTTGACGGTAACTTTGAAACTTGCTCTACCTTCATTATGCAGTGTGAGCTTGTTTTCACACACCAGCCCACCGTGTTCTCCAGTGATGCTGTTAAGATCGCTTACGTGACCAACCTGCTCAGTGGTCGAGCAGCGCAGTGGGCTACGTCTTCTTGGTCCATGGGGGCCAGCTACTGTAACTCTTATAGAGACTTTGTCGCAGAGCTACGTAAGGTTTTCCACCATCCGGTAAGCGGTCGGGATTCTGACTCACGACTGAATAACATCCAGCAGGGCGGCGCCAGCGTCACAGATTACTCCGTCGACTTCCGCCTGGCTGCCGCTGAGAGCGGATGGAATGACCAGGCCCTGCGTGCCACTTTTCGTAGAGGATTGAGCGAGGCGGTGAAGGATCAACTTGCTACCCGAGAAGAACCCTCATCTCTGGATGACCTCATTGCTCTCGCTATCCGCATTGATGGACGTATCCGGGAGAGAAAGCGTGAGAAGGCCTTGCGTGGAACTTCCTTCAATCCCAGAACTACCTCTGCGTCAGACCGAACCGCTGTTCCCGTTTCCCCGGCCAATCCCTCCTCTGACTCTTTCGCGACAACGCCACCTGGGGATGTAGAAGAGCGGATGGAGGTAGGACGTGCTAGACTTACTCCTGCTGAACGGGAGAGCCGATTCAAGGCAGGTCTTTGCCTGTACTGTGGTCTTAAGGGGCACCGACTCCGCGACTGTCCCTCACGGCCAAAAGATTAGGCTTACCAGGACCAAGGGAGATCCTAGTAAGCCGCCTTTCCTTCTCCCGTGGGTCCGAATCTCGCGGCCATCTTGTTCCTATTGCTTTAGTCTGGGCGGGCCAGAGACTTTCCCTTGGAGCCCTGATTGATTCCGGAGCAGATGATAGTTTTATGGACCTTGACTTTGCCTCGCAGGCAGACATTCCCCTTGAGTCTCTTGGGACCCCCATTGAGGCGTTTGCCTTGGATGACCGGAGATTAGCCTGTATCACACAGCGGACCGTCCCCGTTACTCTCACCGTTGCTGGTAACCACACAGAGACAATGCAATTTTACATCATACGTTCCCCGCTTAATCCAGTTATCTTGGGACGCCCCTGGCTCAGACACCATGAACCCCACATCTCTTGGTCCACAGGCACAGTCCTTGGATGGGGCTCTACTTGCCATGCCCAATGCCTTCGTGCAGCTCCTAGTGCTACGCCTTTGAGCTCGCCTACTCCCCTGCCTCCTGATCTCTCCTCCGTGCCCCCTGTGTATCATGACCTTGGTGAGGTATTTAGCAAGACCCGTGCTAAGTCACTCCCGCCTCACCGCCCGTATGATTGCGCCATTGATCTCCGTCCTGGGGCTACTCTTCCCAGTAGCCGCCTCTACAACTTGTCACTCCCTGAGAAGGCGGCCATGGATGAGTACATCACCGAGTCCCTTGCTGCAGGTCTCATCAAGCCCTCGTCTTCCTCTGTTGCTGCAGGGTTCTTTTTTGTGAAGAAGAAGGACGGGGGACTTCGACCTTGTATTGACTACCGGCAACTGAACGCAATCACCATTAAGAACAAGTACCCGCTTCCACTTATGAGTTCGACTTTTGAGCCTCTCTCACAGGCGACCATCTTCACCAAGCTAGACCTGAGGAGCGCTTACCACCTCGTGCGAATCAGGGAAGGCGATGAGTGGAAGACCGCCTTCAAAACACCCCGAGGCCACTATGAGTACTTGGTGATGCCGTTCGGACTCACAAACGCACCAGCAGTGTTTCAGGCGTTTATGAACGACGTACTCCGTGACATGTTGGATGTGTTTGTCGTCGTTTACCTGGACGACATCCTCATTTTCTCCCAGTCTCTTGAGGAACACGTCCAGCATGTTCGCAGGGTACTGGAGCGCCTCCTCCAGAACCAACTCTACGTCAAGGCGGAGAAGTGCCTGTTTCACTCCCCCTCTGTGGATTACTTGGGATTCATCGTAGAGAAGGGACGGACCAGAGCAGATACCCGCAAGGTCCAGACAGTGGTGGACTGGCCGGAACCTACCAACCGTAAGGAGCTGCAGAGTTTTCTAGGGTTCGCAAATTTCTAACGGAGATTCATTCGCAACTACAGCCAGCTGGCAGAACCGCTTACTGCGTTGACCTCCCCAGCCAAACCCTTCATCTGGTCTCCTGCTGCCAGCTCTGCTTTCCAAGTCCTCAAGACAAGGTTCACCTCGGCCCCAGTGCTGCTCCATCCTGACCCCAAGAGACAATTCGTGGTAGAGGTTGATGCCTCGGATTCAGGCGTAGGGGGGGTGCTCTCCCAGCGGTCGGCTGAGGACCAGAAACTCCATCCTTGCGCCTTTTTCTGCCGGCCGAGCAGAATTATGACGTTGGAAACCGGGAGTTACTGGCTGTAGTGGCTGCTCTGGAGGAATGGCGCCACTGGCTCGAGGGCGCTGAGCACCCGTTTCTCATCTGGACGGACCACAAGAACTTGACTCACCTGAGGGCAGCCAAACGTCTCAACAGTCGTCAGGCTCGGTGGGCTGGCTTCCTTAGTCGTTTCAACTATGTAATGACTTACCGTCCTGGGACACGCAACGTAAAGGCTGACATCCTGTCTCGGCTACACCCGAAGGAAGGCGCGTTTGAAGAGCCTGAACCCATCCTCCCTGCGGCTAGAGTGGTCGGTGTGGTCACTTTTGGTCTTGAGTCGGCTGTTCGCACTGCCCAACGTGCTCAACCCGCTCCGAGTAACGTGCCACCCCGTCGCCTCTTCGTCCCAGATGCTGTTCGGTCTCGAGTTCTTCAGTGGGGTCATAGCAGTCGTTTCTCCTGTCACCCAGGAGTTAGTCGTACCCAGTCGTTCATCGCTCGGCGCTTCTGGTGGCCAACTATGCGGGAGGATGTCAAGAGCTTTGTAGCGGCCTGCACTGTTTGCGCCCGCAGCAAGGCCTCTCACCAGGCGCCATCTGGTCTGTTGCAGCCACTCCCTATTCCTAGCCGCCCCTGGTCTCACGTGGCTTTGGATTTCGTTTCCGGACTACCACCTTCTCGGGGAAACACTGGTTCTCACCGTCATAGACCGTTTCAGCAAGGGCGTCCATCTGATAGCCCTTCCCAAACTTCCTTCGGCTGCTGAGACCGCGGACCTCTTGATGCAACATGTCTTCCGGCTTCATGGCCTGCCATCAGATGTAGTCTCCGATAGAGGTCCTCAGTTCACCTCACAAGTGTGGCGTGCATTTTGTAAAGGCATCGGAGCCACAGTAAGTCTGTCTTCGGGCTACCACCCCCAAACAAATGGTCAGACCGAGAGGGCAAACCAGAGCATGGAGACAGCGTTGCGTTGTGTATGTAACAGCAAGCCCTCCACCTGGAGTGACTACCTACCGTGGGTAGAGTACGCCACCAATTCCCTGGTCAGCTCTGCATCTGGACTTTCTCCATTCGAGGCATCCCTGGGGTATCAACCTCCCCTGTTCGACCCACAGCAGGATGAAGTGGCCGTTCCCTCCGTACAGCTCCACTTGCGACGCTGTCAGCGTGTCTGGAGGACCATCCGGACAGCACTGCTCAAGGCTGGGGAGCGCGCTCGCAGAGGGGCTGACCGGCGACGTACCCCTGCGCCGGAGTACAAGAAGGGACAGAGGGTCTGGCTGTCCACGAAGGACGTTCCCCTCCAGACAACCGACAAGAAACTCTCGCCCCGCTTCATTGGTCCTTTTGAAGTCCAGAAAGTCCTGAGCCCGGCAGCTGTTCGGCTGAAGCTGCCTTCTTCCATGCACATTCATCCTGTCTTCCACGTCTCTCGAGTTAAGCCCGTCTCCAGCAGTCCTCTTATGCCCCCGGTTCCTGAGCCTCCGCCTCCGGAATTTGTAGATGGTCATCCTCAATGGAAGGTCCGCCGGCTGCTTAAAGTCCGGCGCTGCGGCCGCGGGTTCCAGTATCTCGCGGACTGGGCAGGTTATGGACCTGAGGAGCGCAGTTGGATTTCGCGGAAGCTCATTATGGATCCCTCTCTCCTCGCCGACTTCTACCGTGCCCACCCGGGGGCGCCAGGTCAGTCGCCAGGTGGCTCCCGTAGAGGGGGGGGGGGTACTGTTACGTCTCGCCGCTCCACACCCGCTCTGCAGTGTAACCTTGGCCAAGGCTCAACGTCTCCCCGCTCTACACCCGCTCTGCAGTGTAAGCGTACCCGGAGCTCTGCCAACTCCACCTGATGCCTGTTTCCTCGTTACCCCTCCACTCACCTGTTGGCAATCACCTCCCTATATCTGGCTGTGTCACTCTCAGCTTGTTGCCAGTTCGTGCCGTTCCCTGGGAGAGTACTTGTGCTTGTCCTGCTCATCGAAGTTTGTTTACTTACCTGGATCTTCCCTGGAGATTTCTCTGTTGGACCTTCCTCGTTGCTCCCCTTCCCCTGTGCGCTGCTTTCCGTTTACGAAGAGGATTTCTTCACTCCAGCGTTGCTGTGATTTTCCGTTCTCCTTTGGTATCCTCCTGTTTACCCCCCTCCTGCCTGGATTAAGGGCCGACTCCACTGTTCCCGGATTAAAGGGCGACTCCACGGTTCCCGGCTTAAAGGTGGACTTCGCGTTTCCTGGTGAAAGTGGACTTCCTGAGTTTTCTCTTCAATAAATTAGTCTGTTGGTCCCGCTATATTGTGCCTTCTGTGTTTGTGCTCTTGGGGTCGGGTGCAAACCCTAACAGAAAAGACGTGAGAGAAGAGAACAGTTTGCAGTTGTCAATAATCTATACTCTATAATCTGGTCGGCAGAGCAGTGCTTGGTAAATTCATTGAGACAGAAACCGATCTGCCATTCAGTACAGGTTGTGGAGTTTAATTTGGTAGATGGTATTCATCTGTTGTCTGCACGTCGCTTGTTTCCTTGGCCTGTATATTTGAACGCCTTCGGTTCTCCTTGCCCGCTATGTCCTGTTGTAAATCCTGCCTTGGTGTTTACATGATTCGTTTTTGTATGAGAGTTTTATTATACTGGCTGCAAACTACTTTTCCTGTAAGGGACAATAAAGACACTTTGACTTTGACTTAAACCTCTGAGCCACCACTGCAGCACAGAGCTAAATCCGAGACAGCTGAGCCATAAGTGCTGTAGAGTTTCTTCATCATTACCGAAAAAACAGTGACTCTTTGCTCAGGGATCTACGTATATGTGCCACATGCCTGTTCATAGTCACATCCCCATGTACCACCTCCACTGCAGAGCTGCAGTGTGTTTCTTTATGGGGGTTTTGTACAGGGCATTCCATCTGCCTTTGGGAGATGAACCTGGTGTCAATACACTCAACCACCTCGCCTCCTGTACACTGGCTAGTTATGTTCTGTTGAGAATCTTTACAGTGACTGCATACAAGGCCTGCCTTGATGTTCTTGAGAAGTCCTGTAGATCTGGTGTTTTAAAAGACAGAAGGGGCCCGTTTTCTTCCTCCTGCTCTTCCACTGCAGCATGGATCCATAAAGATTGAAAAACAGACCGCATAACTGACTGATCCTCTCCACACCCTGCTCCAAATGCCTCTCTGAAGAAATCAGGAAGTGCACTGATCACTTCCTCCAACAGCATCTCCATTAGACAAAAATATTTAAAACCAGTCCCTTGGCTCAAAATGGCAGCCGTTTTCCACACGCTATCTTAGTAAATCCAGCTCTTGTGAGGGATCGCCGTACACTGACGGATCTGAGAATCCTGCAGTGTATCAGTGGGTTACAGAACAGAGATTCATCTGCTACACTGCCATAGATCTGGGAGCAATCTCTCTTCTTGTTTTAGACTGTTCCCGAAGCTCGGAGGACAGCCTGATAGAATGGTGTCGTAGTGAACTCCATGCCAGCTAGTTCCAGAAGGTGCAAGTGCTTGTCATAATTCAGGTTCACAATCCTACAAAGCAACACAGATGCAGTTTCACTTCAAAGCAGGTTTCCCCCCCCATTTTCTCCTCAATTGTATCCAGCCAATTACCCCACTCCTCTGAGCCATCCTGGTCGCTGCTCCACCCCCTCTGCCGATCAGGAGAGGGCTGCAGACTACCACATACCTCCTCCGATACATGTGGAGTCGCCAACCGCTTCTTTTCACCTGATATTGAGGAGTTTCGCCAGGGGTATGTAGTACATGGGAGTATCACGCTATTCCCCCCAGCCCCCCCCTAACAGGCGCCCCGACCGACCAGAGGAGGCACTAGTGCAGTGACCAGGACACATACCCACATCTGGCTTCCCACCTGCAGATGCAGCCAATTGTGTCTCCAGGGACACCCGAACAAGCCAAAGGTGACACGGGGATTCGAACCGGCGATCTCCGTGTTGGTAGGCAAAGGAATAGACTGCGATGCTACCTGGTTACCCCCAAAACTGTTGTTTATGATATATAGTCCTTTGAGCTCCTTATCTTAGGTCAAGGAAATATGACAATAATAACAAAAATATATTACTGTTAAGAATAACAATAAAGATAATAATAAATGAGGTACGTTAGTGTAAAACAAAGAGAACGAGAAAAAATGTATATAAAGACAGATACAAGCATAAATGAGAGCAAAGTGTACTGCATATATGTATGGGCCATTACGGTGCATAATAAGTTGTTGGGGGTTTGAAGATTTTCAGTGTGCTACCAAACTGTAGGATTTAGCTGTTCCATTGTATTAATCGTCTCATCTGGGTAGTCATTCTGGGGAAAGGGAGGTCAGACTCTTAACAGAAGAGGTCAGAGGCTGCCAATTTATCTGTCGAACCTGGTATGGAGAATTTGATCTTTTCCAACTCCAAAACAGACATGGTATCACGCAGCCAAGAAGTGGTAGGTGGGGGTAACAGTTTCTTCCATAGTAAAAGTGTTCACCGATGGGCTATTACAGAGGTGAATGAGATTATATTGGCTTGCATCACTGACATATTTTTGCCAGGGTCAGGTACACCAAATATAGCAGTCAGTAGGGATGGTTCTATTGCTTGCTCTAATATTACTGAAATGACTTGAAAGTAAGATTTCCAATACTCCCCCAGTCTCGGACATGACCAGGACATGTGAGTGAGATTACAAGGAGCCTGATAACATCTGTCACAGGTGTTAGCTATATTCAGGTATATCCTGGCAAGTTTAGATTTACTACAGTGTGCCCTGTGAACTATTTTGAATTGTATGAGTTGAAATTTTGCACAAGATGAACAAGATTTTATTTCTTTCAGCGCCTTAGCCCACCGATCATCAGGCATGATAATGTCAAGTTCTGTTTCCCATTCTGTTTTAATTTTCAGCAAAACTGGAAGTGTATCTGGAGCTAGGAAGTTATATAAAAACGACATATGCTGTCTTGTCATTTTTATCACCATTAAATGCTTATCAATTCCCGATGAGGGTGGGGCATCTGGAAAAGAAGGTGTGTTTGATTTGAGGAAATGCCAAATTTGGAAGTACCTGAAGTGGTCAGATTGCTGTAGGTTGAAGGTATTACACAACTGAGCAAAGCTGGAAAATGTGCCTTCACTATAGAAATCACCTAGTGTACCTTGTCTGTCCTAAAAAGAAAATCTGGCATCAATCTTAGCGGGTTTGAACAGTTCATTATTACATATTGGGGTGTTAAGGGGGGGCGCATGTTCCAACCACAGTGTTGTTTGATTTGTTGCCAGATTTTCAAAGTGGATATGACTATCGGCGTATCCGTCTATTGTTTGGGTTTAAGTCTGTTAGCAAAGCATACCAAAGCGTTTAAGCAGGAGGAGTAACATGAATGTGATTCCACCACTTGGTTTCAGGACAGACAATGTGACATTTTTGCATGTTGGCTGCCCATTAGTAAAATTGCAAATTTGGTTATCCTAAACCTCCCTCCAATCTACCCCTCTGTAATAGGGGTTTTTGAAGCCTTGGTGATTTATTGCCCCATATAAATGAGGAAAACATACTGTTAATGCTACGAAAAAAATGACCTATGGAGGAAAAGAGGCAAACATTGAAATAGGTACAGATATTGAGGGACAATATTCTTGTTTATACATTGTAGTCTCCCTGCCAGTGTGATCTGCAAGCTGTTCCACCTTTGAAGATCTTCTAACTTGTGTTGTTGGCACAGAAAAATTGTTGTCAAATAGTAGTGATATATTTTGGGAAATGTTGATTCCTAAATATTTAAAGGTTGTTGGGGAAAGAGTGAATGGCAAATCAGATCGTGTAATATCCCCTGCCAGCTGATTGGTTCGGGTGGGGGGGGGGGGTAAATCCCTTTTTCCTATACTGAGCTTATATCCAGAGAAAGTGCCAAATGTTTTGAGAGTGTCTAAAAAAAATGGAATGGCTGTTTTTGGATCTGATACATAAAGTAACAAATCATCTGCATACAAGGACACTTTATCCTCAATTCATTATTCCCATTGGTCACGTGACTTTCTGGTTGCCGCCATGTTGGATCACAACCGAGCTATGGATACATGTAGCAACTGTTTGATATTCTATGCAACGTGTGTTCTCGCTGCTTGTTTTTGCTCGAAAGTACGTTTATAAGTTAAAAGTTAATTCTTACTTCGTAAAATGATTGCCTGCTGCCTTTTATTATCTAGGGAACAGGTTTTTTTAAACTTTAAGTACCTGGCTCTGACAGGAGTAGGAAAAATTCTTCGAGTTAGTTCCTATCGTTTTAGGCCATAAGCCTACCCGATCAAAAGGAGTTCATCGATCATGGTAAACTTTTTTGCAGTCGTTGGGTGTTCAAACAGAATTGGAAGTGACAAGAAATCTTTGTTCAGATTACCAAAAGTTATCACACATCACGGTGAAGATGCTAAATTAATTTCAGAAGAGAGACGTCTGTCTGGTTGGCTCAGATTAGCAGATCAGATTTGACCACGAGAAGCAAACCAAAACCAGGGTTTGTTCACATCACTTCGTCTCCGGGAAACCAGCTGCTCTTTTCCACAAGGTGAACATAGACTGGGCACCTACTTTAAACTTGGGACACAACAAATTCAGGCCTCCTGCAGATTCATCACTGAAAAGAATCGTTAGAGGTCAAAAATGGAGCAACATCAGGCAAACCAAGATGAAGGCAATCAGACCCCTGTCAAGTTACCGAACGATAAGGACGGATATATCGAAACCACACTGGTAACCAAGGATGTTTCTTGTCAAACTGATATGACCTGTGAGGAGATTTATGACTTGGAGAGAAGGTATGAAAATGCGGTAGCAAAGCTTGATAAGTTATCCTTTACTGAAGAATGATTGAAGGAAGACGACAAAAAAAGTTGCAGTATACACAGGGCTTCCAAATTTTCTCACCCTGTCTTCAGTATTTAGCCTTTTTGAGCCATATATACCTTTAGCATAGGGCTCTTTATTGACAAAATTTCAGCAGTTGATGGTCCTTTTACTGTGACTGAGGCTTAATCTGTCTGTCGAAGATATAGCATACAGATTGGATTTATCCAAGTCTACCATATCAAGAATATTCCTACGGATGCTAGACGTTGCCTTTTTTAGGTTTTCATTTTTTATTATAGATGGCCAGAAAGAGAAGAAATATGGAAAACAACACCACTTCCACTTCGACAGCATTGAGGGACCAAAGTGACAGTAGTGATAGACTGCTTTGATGTTTTTATGGAGAAACCTTTGTGTTTACTTGCAAGGGTACAAACATTTTCAGCATATAAGCATCACAATACCGTAACATTTTTGATTGGAATTTCTGCACAAGGAGTTATAACATTCATCTCTAAGACATGGGGTGGAAGAGCCAGTGATAAATTCTTCACTGAAATTGTGGACTGCTGGATAATATTGTATGTTTTGTAGCCATTATATCTTTATATGCATCAAGTGCCACTTTTTCATGGGTTCATCCTCATCTTATTGCCTCAGTAGTGAAACTATATGAGGGTAGCAAATTTTCTTAATCAGGCTTTGAGAAGGGCACTTGATATTTGTCCTACAGCAAGATTTTAATGTTGATGAGGAGATATGTCCTGCCTTGAATTATAGCCAAAGCTAAGATTTTGCCTGTTCCCGGGTTAGCTCTTCAACACATTTAATTTGCTCATCAGTTACACTCAGGTCAATCTTGCAATTTGCCCTCGCCATAGAACCCCTGGCAATAAACTTCTCTCCAATCCTCTCATTAAAGGTCTAATTAGACACGGACACGAACACAAACTGTCTTTATATGCAGATGATTTATTGTTATACATAGCCGACCTTTCTGTTTCTGTCCCCGCAGCCCTTGCCACTTTCACATCCTTCGGTCACTTATCAGGGTGTAAACGGAATTTTAGTAAAAGTGAATTGATGCCACTTAATGTGGCCGCCAAAGGTTTCTCTCTACATAACTGTCAATTTAAAACGGTTTATAATACTTTCACCTATCTCGGTGTACATGTCCAAAACAGACCTGAAAACCTCTTTCAGGCCAACTTTGTCCCCCTTTTAACCCGAACTAAGGACGATTTGGAACACTGGTCATTGCTGCACCTCTCTTTAGTCGCAAGAATTAATTCTATTAAAATGAACACCCTCCCTAAATTCCTATATTGCTTTCAATGCCTACTGATTTCTCCTCCCAATGAGTTTTTTGAAAAGATTGGTGGCCTAATTTTACCTTTTATATGGGATGGAAAGTCTCATAGAATGCGAAAACAGCTCTTGCAGAGGCCCAAGTCAGACGGAGGCCTAGCGCTACCAGATTTCAGGTCAAGTAAAGTCAAGTCAATTTTATTTGTATAGCCCAATATCGCAAATTAATAAATTGCCTCAGTGGGCTTAACAGCAACACAACATCCTGTCCTTAGACCCTCTCATTAGATAAGGAACAACTCCCTAAAAACAAAAACCCCTTAAACAGGGAGGAAAAATAGGAAGAAACCTCGGGGAGAGCAACAGAGAAGTGATCTCTCTCCCAAGACGGACAATGTGCAATGGATTTTGTGTTTACATAATTTACACAATAAAACATTGAAAGAGGATAACAGAATCCAGGTCCTACTACTGGGCTGCTAATCTCAGGATTATTCAGTTCTGGTTGCAGAGCAAAGAAATATCCACACCCCCAGTTTGGCTAGAGATGGAGGCCGCCTCATGTGCACCGGCGTCATTGTCTTCCCTCGCTCACTCTTCCATTACAGGCCCTCATCACTTCTTCACTAAAAATGTATGTGTCAAAACAACATTGAGGATCTGGAACCAATTTAGACGCCATTTTGGGTTTCAGACAACTTCTTTTGATGCCCCGGTGGCTTCAAATCCGGCTTTTCCCCCATCTATGGTGGACAGTGCCCTCTCAATGTGGTCTAGTTTTGTTATTAAAAGGTTCAGAGATCTCTAGTATATTAATAATAAATTTCCTACATTTGAGCTACTCTCAACCAAATTCGGGCTTCCCAGACATCATTATTTTAGGTACTTACAGATCCAGAGTTATATCTGCAGCATATATCCTCGATTCCCCGCTCTTGCTGGTGACACACAGTTTTGACACTTTTCTTACCCCCCTTCCTACTCTAAAAAGTACCCTGACATTAGCCTATAGACAAATTTGTTCTCTACAGGCCACCTCATGAAACAATATTAAATCTTCATGGGAGGTAGAACTGGGTGAGGAAATATCTGACCAATTATGGGTAGAGGCACTCAGAAGGGTACACACCTCCTCTATCTGTGCTCGACACAGCCTCATCTAATGCAAACTCATTCACAGGCCTCACTGGACCAAAGCAAGATTATCCAAAATGTACAAAGATGTTAGCCCTAACTGTGTTAAGTGTAACCAATCTCCTGCAAATCATGTTCATATGTTTTGGGGTTGCCCACCTCTTGTTGGTTTTTGGGAAGACATATTTAACACACTCTCTGAAATAAGAGGCACAAGTTGAACCAGACCCACTCATCACCCTATTTGGGGTTGCCTCACCCACATTACAATTGACCAAAATGGACATAGTTGCCTTTGTCACCCTGTTGGTGAGACAATTGATCTTACTTAGACGGAAATCTCTGGCACCCCCTTCCCATGCTCTCTGGATTAAAGCTGTTTTAAATTGCATAAAGCTGGAAAAAATCAGACATACACTTAGAGGATCCATATTTTGTGTTGTTTGGACTCCCGCCTTTTCTCGTATTAAGCCATTACACCTCCCTGCAGGTCCAGAGTGATGTCTAACCATTTTTTATAGTATATAAAAAAAGAAATATTCAAGAATAAAGAAAAATTTATGTCAAAAAAAAAAAGAAGAAAAGCCAATCAATGCTTGGCAGAGAAGTACTTTATTATTTGCAAGCCTGTAAGGTCTACCTTGAACAGTAGAAATGAACTGGTCACCAGCTGTAGACACAAAAAAATATCTGCTTTGCCATTATAAACAAGCCATTGTCTTTATTACCCCCCCCCATTAGATGATATACATGTGATGACCTTTATAGATGTTATATTTTATATTTCAAACGTCTGCTCTTTCAACTGTGCTCCAGCCCCACTCCACTATATGATATACATAAAGTACTCCACCGGATGGTATTTTGTTATATTTTGAATGTATGCTTTTTCAACAGTGCCCCGGCCCTTTAAGTCCACACTTTTTCAAAACGAGCCCCAGTCTTTCCCGCCATTGGTTGTAAGGATTCTGTAGTTATTTTTGAAATGTTTCCTCTCCTCTCATTGGTTGCCGTGCACTGTAACTAGGGGCATGGCGCGGGGCAGCATGGCATTTATTGGCGGTATCTTCTATCTTCTTTGTTGTTTAACCACCTTAGCAGCTTGTACTACTATGAATGAAAGTTTTTTTCCCCTGCATCTATCTTTATATATACGTAAGTGCTCAACAAATGAGCGGAATATCAATATAGATGTAGGGAAAAAAACGTTTAATACAAAGCAGTACAAGCTTGTTTCATGCGTCGCACACTCAACAGCTGCTAATGTGATTCAGCAAAGAAACAACACAGTTTATGTTGCCCCACGTCATGCTCCTGATTTCGGTGGACAGCACAATTGGAAGGGCAGGCAGTTAAAATATAAAAAAATACAACATCTAATAAATGTCACACGTGTGTCATCTAATCGGGAGGGGGGTGAGAGAATAATAAAGACATTTTACTTGTAGTTACAAAGAAGATATTTTTTCAGTGTTTACAGCTGATGGCCAATTTGTTCCTACTATTCAAGGTGGACATTTTGGGTGGACAGCACAGTTGGAAGGGCAGGCAGTGATCAGCTAATTGACAGCTGATGATTGCTTATGGCATGAAACAGGCTTGTACTGTCTCATAAAGAATGCACTTGACTCTGGATATATTTATATATATAAATAACACTCAGCAGTTCATACTGAGGGGTGCTCTTCCTGATGTATTCATTATTTGTATAGCCCAATATCACAAATTTGTGTCAGTGGGCTTTACAGCAACACAACACCCTGTCCTTAGACCCTCACATCGGATAAGGAACAACTCCCTAAAAAACCCCTTTAACAGGGAGAACAAATAGGAAGAAACCTCAGGGAGAGCAACAGAGGAGGGATCTCTCTCCCAAGACGGACAACGTGCAATGGATGTTGTGTTCATACAATTTACAGAATACAACATTGAAAGAGGGTAAACAGTGGTCCTGACACTCACTAACCCCTCGGCCCCCCATCTTTTCATTTATCATACAGTCTCAGGCTGCTGGACTTCGAGTGGAACCCTCTGTGCATTGTGAGGAGGTTCCGTATCCTGATATCTGTGGCCTTTGATTTGAGGAGGATAAACTCCTGAGAGAGTAGCACCATAGAAATGTGACTTATACACCAAAGCAACTTGTGTTTTTTTCCTCGCAACAATACGTTTTTTGCTGAGTGGGACTTATACTCCGGTGTGACTTGTAGTCTGGGAAAAACTATATATAGTGCTTGGTTAGTGACCATCAGTTGTAAACTACTTTTCACGATGCGTTGTGGGATACTTTGAGTCCACTATGTAGAGTATAGCGATTCTCGCCATACAGTCGGACAACACTACAAGTGAGTAGTGAGTGATTTCGGACACGGATCTTGAGGCTTGTGGGTGAAAGCTGTCCTTAAGCCTGTTGGTCTGGGCCCAGATGCTCTGGTACCATTTTCAACAGTGGAGGAAGATCAGCGGCGAACAATCCTCCTCAGCCTCTCAAAGAAGCGCTGGAGACGGCCCTTCTTGCGCTTAACTTTATGCTCTCTTCCTACCTCAGCCTCTTCATCTTCGTTGGGGGAGGATGTTCCTGCCCTGGCCTCTTCAACGTCATCAGGGGAGGGTGTTTCTACCTTGGCCTCCTGTGCATTCTGATCAGGGGAGGATGTTTTTTCTTTGGCCGCCTCCTCTTTCTGCTTGGAGGAGTCCTTTCCCTGACAGGTTTTCGATGAAGCTCTGTAAAACACAAAACTGTTGTCATTCTACTGTCAATACACTATAATTTGTGCTACTGCTGTACACTGATTGTCTGACATTACAGCAAACTTATTTGATCCATTTCACTGAGACACATGGCAATGTTGTATACTTGTGTATAATGTACACCGTTTCTTCCACCTACCACTAGAACACAGTGAACATACCTGTCTCTGTATTCTGTCCTGCTATCCATGGAGCTGTCCTCCTTTTTTTTCTTGGCCAGGAGGACTTTTTCCTCCTGCTCCTCGAGGGCGGTATCTCTCTGCAGGGCCTCCACCTGCTGCAGGAGCATGTCTCTGCCCAGAAGGAAGGACTCCCGTTCTCGTATCATGGCCTCCTTGGCAGAAGGAGTGGCATTTAACTCCTCCTCTGCCCAGAGGAGGGCAGCCCCCAAATTTCCTTTGCTTTTCTCGCGTGGGGAAAGCTCGTCAGTGAGGAGTTCCACCTGTTCCTCCAGAGCCTTAATTTTCGCCATGGCAGCAGTTTGTAACTCCTGCTCTTTCAGGGCAGTTTCTCTCTGCAAGGCGGTGTCTCTCTGTACGGCCGCCACCTGCTGCAGGAGCACATCTCTGTCCAAGATGATGGACTCCATATCTTCCTCCATGGCCTCCTTGGCAGAAAGAGCAGCATTTAACTCCTCTTCTGCCTTGACAAGGGCGGCCGCCATCTTTTTGTTGGTCTGAAAAACCTCGTCAGCATGGCGTTCCAGCCTCTCCATCCTACGACCAAGCTCCATGGCAGCAATTTGAAGTAAAGGTTCCACCTTCAGGGCCGTGTCTTTCTGCAGGGTGGCATCTCTTTGCACAGCCTCCACCTGCTGCAGGAGCTCGTCTTTGTCCAGGAGGATTGACTCTTTTCCTTGCTCCATGGCCTTCTTGGCAGAAAGAGCGGCACTTAACTCCTCCTCTGCCTGGAGGGGTGCAGCCGCCATCTTTTCTTTGTGTTGCTCCCCTTGGGAAAGCTCGGCAGTGAAGAGTTCTAACTGCTCCTCCAGAGCCTTCATTTTCACCATGGCAGCAGTGTGTAACTCCTGCTCCTTCAGGGCAGTGTCTCTCTGCAAAGCAGCATCTCTCTGTATGGCCTCCACCTGCTGCAGGAGTGCCTCCTTTTCTTGTTCCATGGCTTCCTTGGCGGAAAGAGCGGCATTTAACTCCTGCTCCTTCAGGGTGCCGTGTCTCCGCAGGGCCTCCAGACGCACCTCGTTGTCCAAGATGATGGACTCCATATCTTCCTCCATGGCGTCCTTGGCAGAAAGAGCAGCATTTAACTCGTCTTCTGCCTTGACAAGGGCGGCCGCCATCAGGGTGGCATCTCTTTGCACAGCCTCCACCTGCTGCAGGAGCTCGTCTTTGTCCAGGAGGATTGACTCTTTTCCTTGCTCCATGGCCTTCTTGGCAGAAAGAGCGGCACTTAACTCCTCCTCTGCCTGGAGGAGTGCAGCCGCCATCTTTTCTTTGTGTTGCTCCCCTCGGGAAAGCTCGTCAATGAGGAGTTCCACCTGCTCCTCAAGAGCCTTCAGTTTCATCATGGTAGCAGTTTGTAACTCCTGCTCCCTTGGGGTGGTGTCTCTCAGCAGGAGCACATCTTTGTCCAGGATGACTGATTCCATGTCTTGCTCCATGGCGTTCGTAGCAAAAAGAGCGGCATTTAACTCCACCACTGCCTGGCGGACGGCAGCCACTCTCTTTTTGTTGTTTGTTTGTTTTGTTGTTTGCTACACAACAGATGGAAAATATCAGTGAATGTCCGTGATTAGATCTGCTCACCACATCAGTGGCAAACACGAAGTCTGTAAGTATCACTACGAGAACTGTCTCAATCCCCCCCTCATTTGTTGAGAAGGTAATGCCTGCAGTCTGCGGGAAGGCAGAGTTGGCCGTTCAGCCCCGCCCACAGGTCCAGCCCCGCCCGCCCACAATAGATTGACAGTGACAGCGATTTATGCAGAAAATAATTACTGTTTAACATAAGCCTGAGAGTTTCACGTTTTGTTTTACAATAATAATAATAATAATAATGTAACCGGTTATTTTCTTGCCCGGTGCGGGAATCTATGCGGATGTACTGCACCACAAGGCGACATCACTAACAGTACTCTCCCACTTGGCCAGATACAAAAGGGAAATTAAAACAAACATCATAAATCCCATAAATCACAGATGAAGTCTGAAGAGGTGAGTCCCGACACAAATCATGGCCGTTAATACCACGACTGTTAATTCCGAAGCTACTGTGTGCTTCAAACTTCCATTAATTGCCTGTGTGGCTCAACATCCGTTAAAAAGGGGGGGTTGATTTTTGGGGATTATCTTGATGAACAAAACGTGTTAATATCATAAGCTTTTGTTCGGTACGGAATTTATTTTCGTAATTTATCCAAATTCATCATTTTAGGATTCACTTGACCTTTTCCCTTTTCCGGTTCCGGGTTAAAAAGGAGGCGGGAAGAAGAAACTCGCGTTATGGCGGTGAGTGTTAAATGGCCGCGCTACAGTAATCTGAACGCTCGCTCAGATCTTATTAGGAATCAAACGTGTTTGGTTGCAGTGACGTGTCTTCTTAATATGAACGTTAGGATGTGTAGGTTGGTTAGCCACGTGGCGTCGCGTTGTTAGCATGTAACGCTAGATCGGTTATTTTAAACGAGCGGCAGCGTCGCCGTCGTGTGACGGAGTATAAACCAGGCTTTCCACCGAGCCACCACGCTCAATAACTGCTGCTGTTGTGCAGATATTAGTAACAGCTGGCTGGTTTGGGGGCAGGACCTGTGGGGTAAAATGCTAAACCAAAAGCGCGGTGGGGAATCGATGTGGGCTTGGGAGCGAAGCGCGGTGTCGTCATGAATGTGGGCGGGGCTGGACAGACAGGACGTCCAGATCCGCGTGCCGGCGGGCTGCAGCCGGTACTACTTGGCATCTGTCTGGCTTGGCCCGTTTTTTCGTTTTGTTTTTAACGTTATAAACATACAGTCCAAAATGTTCAGACATGCAGTCGTTACGTGAAACATAAACCCTTATATAATTTACACTTATACGAGTGAAAATGGAAAAAGGCAGGTAATCAAATTAAATATGTAAAATAAACAAGTTAATTAGCTTAAAATGGCTTGGCCTGTTTTTACCTGCTGACCGGACTCCTGGTTCAGACCAGCTCTTGCGTTTTCACGTCCTTGGTGGTGAACGTCGTCCTGCTTCATCTTTCCTTTCGCACTTCTCTGTCTGCGACTCGGGAGTCTGACCTGTTCTGTCCACCGCGAATCACCAACTGACTCCGCCGCCGCTGCGCGGCCTTTTATAGCGTTCCGAGGCCCGGCGCCGGAAATGGAACGCAACATGATTGACAGATTCTTTCTTACACATTCTACAACGGTCGGTTTGTTGTTTGTTTTTAAAATGGCAAACACACCGCAGAATGAATTACAATTATTTCAGTAAAATTACTGGTACAGAAATATTAAATGTGTTCACTATACAAGCCTTAAAATGTACTTTGTGGCGGACACTAGGGGCTATGCCTCTCACCCAGCAGGGCTGTGAGCTGGGGGCGTGGTTTACGTTCCCGGGCTTGCTGGTGCAAGTTCCGAACAGTTTATTGATGGAAATCAGCAACCTACGATATTCTACTACAGCTTTGAGGAATCTGTGAGTAGCCTAACGACATCATCATGACCACGCTGGGTCGCATAGAAGAGTTTGATGAAGGCTCCAGCGGCAATGCCATTGAGGAGTATATTGAGAGACTGGAATGTTTTTTCCTGGCAAATGGAGTAGATGGGGAGGAGAAGACACGCGCTATTTTGCTTAGCGACTGTGGTGCTGCAACGTATTCTACACTACGTTCGGTGGTCGCTCCCGTCCTTCCTACGGCCGTCACCTATGAAAACTTAGTATCGGCCTTGAAGCGCCACTACAGTCCTCCTCCGTCACAAATTGTTCAGCGTTTTCAGTTTCACAATTGCAAACAAAAGCAAGGCCAAGGAATCTCCAGCTACATTGCTGAACTCCGTAAACTCTCAGTGCATTGCGCTGTTGGTGACCAACTGGAAGCCATGCTGCGTGACAGAATTGTCTGTGGGGTGCTAGATGAAGCGCTGCAGCACCGCCTGCTGGCTGAAAAGGAACTCACATTCAAAGCAGCAGAGGAGAAAGCCCTTGCAGCGGAAACAGCCACGTTAAATGCGCGAATACTACAACCAAACCAGCTGGGACCACCACAGTCAGCAGAAGTTCATCAGACTGCACAAAGTCAAACCGTTTTGAAAGTGAAACAAACAGTAGCAGAAGGTGGTGCAAAGCCATGTTTTCGTTGTGGAGGCACACACAACCAACAACATTGCAAATTTACCTCTGCTGTATGCCACTATTGCAAAAAAGGGGGCACATTTCTCGTGTTTGTTTTAAAAAGAGCAGGGATGTTGCATCAGCAGATTCTTCTGACACAGTTCCTCAATCTGAACAACACACACACACTGTTAGGCAACGAGTGCTCACGTAAAAAAGCCATATCAAGCCACTGTGATCCTGAATAACAAAACACATGTAATGGAGGTGGACTCTGGAGCCGCATGCTACTTGATCAGTGAGGGCAGTTACAACACCTTGTGGCCTGACCAGCCGCCTTTACTGCACAAGGACAGTAGTGTGCTTAGACAATGGTCACAAGCAGAACTACAAGTTAATGGGAAGACTTTTGTGGATGTGCAGTATCAAGGCAATCACAAGACCTTACCACTGATTATTGTTCGAGGTCAGGGGACAAGTCTACTGGGCAGGGACTGGTTTGAGGCACTGGGCCTTTCTGTAATGGGGGTGTGCCAAGTATGCTTACAATCCGTGGAGTCCATCTTAACGGAATATGCAGAAGTCTTCCAGGACCTCAGGGCTTCACGAACCCCTCCAATTGCTATTGATATTGATACGACAGCATCACCCAAGTTTTTTAAAGCACGTTTGGTGCCCTTTGCCCTTCGGCCAAAGCTAGATGAGGAGCTTGACAAGCTAGTAGCTCAGGCTATTTTTGAACCCGTGAGACACTCAAGGTGGGCCACACCCATCGTACCAATAGTTAAAAAGGATGGCAGCTTAAGAATTTGCGGTGACTATCGCTGCACTGTGAATACAGTTGTGAAACCTGATGTATACCCCATTCCTACGGTGGGTGAACTGTTTTCCAGACTGGCAGGGGGGGTGCTTTTCAGTAAATTGGACCTCAAACAAGCTTACCAGCAGCTGGTGCTGGACGATGAGGCTGCAGAGCTTCCCACTATAAACACCCATTGGGGGCTGTTTCGGGCCCGCCACCTGCAGTTTGGAGTATCGACAGCTGAGTCCATATTTCAGCGTTTCATGGATACACTTCTCGCCGGTATACCAGCCATGCAACCGTACCTGGGTGATGTCTTAATAGCGGGAAAGACTGTTGGCCAGCACAGTGACCGTCTTCGTGCAGTGCTGGAATGATTTGCAGAAGCAGGATTGCGGCTACAGAAGGAGAAGAGTGTGTTTGCTGCTGACCAAGTTGAATTTTTAGGTTTTCGTGTGGACAAGGATGGCGTGCGGCCGACTATGGAGAAAGTTGAGGCTATTCAGAAGGCGCCTTCACCCCGGAACAAAACGGAGCTTCAGTCATTCCTAGGACTGCTCAATTTTTACAGCTGTTTTTTGCCAAACAAGGCTACCATCTTAGAACCGCTGCACCGCCTCCTGCATCAGTCTGAAAAAGCTTACACTGCTGCAAAACAACTGCTTCAGGCTGATGGCGTGTGACGAAACAAAGCCATTAGCCGTTGTTTGTGACGCTTCGCCTTATGGCTTGGGGGCACTGCTCTTCCATATGGAGTCCGATAGCCGGGAGGCTCCCATCATCTTTGCCTCGAAGACACTATCCTCCACTGAAAGAAATTATGCCCAAATAGATAAGGAGGCATTGGTGGTCATTTTTTCAGTCAAAGAATTTCATCAGTACCTTGCTGGTCGCCACTTTGTGGTTTTTACTGACCACAAACCTCTTTTGGGCCTGCTACACCACTCTAAGCCCATGCCACCTGTCCTGTCCCCACGCATGCTACGCTGGAGTGTTCTTCTTGGGGCCTACGATTACGAATTGTGCTACCGCCCTGGCAAACAGCTAGCAAATGCTGATGCCCTCAGTCGCTTACCACTGCCCACTGGTATGCATGATACCCCTCCACCCATGGAGGTGCTCTTACTGGAAATGGCGCCTGAAGCCCCACTGAATGCAAAACACATTGCCGCCCTTACTCGGAAGGATCCAGTTCTGTCCCGGGTGCTGCGCTGGGTCCTGCATGGCTGGCCAGTGGATACACCTGACAGCCGTTTCAAGCCGTTTTTCACCCGATGCCATGAACTGTCCACACACAAGGACTGCCTATTATGGGGGAGTCGTGTAGTTATTCCCAACCTGGCGAGGGAGGAGGTACTAGCCATGCTGCATGATGCACACCCAGGCATTGTGCATATGAAGGGCCTGGGGAGGAGTTATGCCTGGCGGCCAGGTATGGATTTAGCAATAGAACAGACAGTAAAATCCTGTGAAACCTGCCAGAGAACTCGTCATGTACCACCAACAGCACAGCTGCACCCTTGGGAGTGGACAACTAAGAAATGGTCCCGGCTACACATTGACTTTGCTGGTCCATTCCAGGGGAAGACATTTCTCATAATTGTGGACTCGCACTCTAAGTGGTTAGAGGTTGCCACGGTGAGTTCAATGTCCTCCTCTGCAGTGATCAGCACACTGAGGCTCCTCTTTGCAACTCACGGGTTGCCAGATGTCATTGTTTCTGACAACGGTACGGCCTTCACATCAGAAGAATTCAAAGAGTTTGCCAGATGGAATGGCATCAGAGCAGTGACTACAGCCCCTTACCATCCTCGTTCAAATGGCCAAGCAGAACGTATGGTCCAGACAACCAAGGAGGCCCTGTCTAGGATCACTATCGGTGACTAGCAGACACGCCTGGCTAGGTTTCTGCTGTCACAGCATGTGACTCCCAATTCAGCAACAGGAAAGAGCCCTGCCGAGCTTCTCATGAACCGGAGTCTGCATGGTCTTTGATCGCTTTCATCCTGACTATGAAAATGAGATGCACCTCAAGCAGGAGGTGAGTGCAGAAAAGCTGCAAGGCCCAAACAGATGTTTTAGGCCACAGGACACTGTGTACATGAGGAACTACACTCTGGGACACAAATGGGTCCCTGGTGTGATAGCCGATCCTACTGGCCCAGTTTCATATAGAGTGCAGACTCCTGATGGGCAAATGCATCGATGCCACGTGGATCAGCTGCATAGTAGAGCGACTGCACGCACGGATGTGGTCGCTGGAGAATCCATTGTTCCTGGTGAGCAGTCACCTGAAGATGGGCCGCTCGAGTCTACCTCATCTGAAATGCCACGACCAGAGACCAGCAGGTCTGTTGAGGTCCTGTGTCTATTCCTGTGCCCACTACCCCTCTTACAGCGTCCAGCAAGAGACCGGCACCCTCCACACCACTTGGCAGATTTTTTGACTGGGGGAAAGGGGTGTAATGTATTGGGACTTATGTTAATGCGCATGCTCTCTGGTTAGTCTTTGATGGGGGGCTCTCGCGGGGCGAGACTAGGAAGTAATGTTAAGTGTGAGCCGAACTGGAGGGAACGCAGATGTAGCCTGATGGCTGAGTATCCTAACTTTGCTAAGGTCTAAGTAAAGAGTTCGTATACAACCAATGTCTCTCGTCTCTAAGTCGAATCCTACAAATTTCATTTTAAAACTATTTTATAGCAGAAAAGTAGCGAAACTCAATTGATTTACATGACAGTCGGCCAAGTCAATTTTATTTGTATAGCCCGATATCACAAATTACAAAATTTCCTCGGTGAACTTTACAGCAACACATCATCCTGTCCTTAGACCCTCACATCGGATAAGGAACAGCTCCCTAAAAAAAAAAAAAAACCTTTAACAGGGAGAAAAATATGAGGAAACATTAGGAAGAGCAACAGGGGAGGGATAAACACAATTTACAGAATACAGCGTTGAAAGAGGATAACAGAATTATAATGGAATTATGAGATAATATGAAGAATAGGATGAGGAGGATGCCAAGCAGTGCCCAGATGCCACCGGAACAGCCCAGGACCTGAGCCATGCGACCACCATCACCATGGAGACCTGACAGGAGGACAGACTGCACACGCACACAAAGGAGAGTCGGTAACACTTTCTATGACGCTTGCATCTATAATACTCTATAAGCATCTATAACGCCCTATAAGTGTATCTATAAGTCATTGTAAGATTCATTATAACCATGTATACGCCCCCACAACACCTCATAACCACCTTTATGATACACTATATCAATTTAAAATGGATTTATGCATTATAAATATGTCATCATTAGCCTGTTTATCTGTCAAATGTCATAATGCATCATAGCCAACTTGTTTTGCTGAAGTTTTGTAGAGATGCATAATGAGACTTCAGTGCTATTTCACAGTCGTCAACCCTAGCTGTTAGTCATTGTAATACACATTATAGGAAAGTATGGGCGTTATAGATGCTTATAGGGCATTATAGATGCTTCTGGGCCTTATAGGTGCAAGCTTCATAGAAAGTGTTACCGGAGACTCACATGACACCATTCACATACAGAAAAATGTAAAGGAGAAGGCATCATTCAGAGAGAGAGAAAAGATGTGAGAGAAGAGAACAGTTTGCAGTTGTCAATAATCTATACTCTATAATCTGGTCGGCAGAGCAGTGCTTGGTAAATTCATTGAGACAGAAACCGATCTGCCATTCAGTACAGGTTGTGGAGTTTAATTTGGTAGATGGTATTCATCTGTTGTCTGCACGTCGTTTGTTTCCTTGGCCTGTATATTTGAACGCCTTCGGTCCTCCTTGCCCGCTATGTCCTGTTGTCAATTCTGCCTTGGTGTTTACATGATTCGTTTTTGTATGAGAGTTTTATTATACTGGCTGCAAACTAATTTTCCTGTCAGGGACAATAAAGCCACTTTGACTTTGACTTAAACCTCTGAGCCACCACTGCAGCACAGAGCTCAATCTGAGACAGCTGAGCCATAAGTGCTGTAGAGTTTCTTCATCATTACAGAAAAAAACAGTGACTCCTTGCTCAGGGATCTACGTATATGTGCCACATGCCTGTTCATAGTCACATCCCCATGTACCACCTCCACTGCAGAGCTGCAGTGTGTTTCTTTATGGGGGTTTTGTACAGGTAATTCCATCTGCCTTTGGGAGATGAACCTGGTGTCAATACACTCAGCCACCTCGCCTCCTGTACACTGGCTAGTTATGTTCTGTTGAGAATCTTTACAGTGACTGCATACAAGGCCTGCCTTGATGTTCTTGAGAAGTCCTGTAGATCTGGTGTTTTAAAAGACAGAAGGGGTCCGTTTTCTTCCTCCTGCTCTTCCACTGCAGCATGGATCCATAAAGATTGAAAAACAGACCGCATAACTGACTGATCCTCTCCACACCCTGCTCCAAATGCCTCTCTGAAGAAATGAGGAAGTGCACTGATCACTTCCTCCAACAGCATCTCCATTAGACAAAAATATTTAAAACCAGTCCCTTGGCTCAAAATGGCAGCCGTTTTCCACACGCTATCTTAGTAAATCCAGCTCTTGTGAGGGATCGCCGTACACTGACGGATCTGAGAATCCTGCAGTGTATCAGCGGGTTACAGAACAGAGATTCATCTGCTACACTGCCATAGATCTGGGAGCAATCTCTCTTCTTGTTTTAGACTGTTCCCCAAGCTCGGAGGACAGCCTGATAGAATGGTGTCGTAGTGAACTCCATGCCAGCTAGTTCCAGAAGGTGCAAGTGCTTGTCATAATTCAGGTTCACAATCCTACAAAGCAACACAGATGCAGTTTCAATTCAAAGCAGGTTTCCCCCCCCATTTTCTCCTCAGTTGTATCCAGCCAATTACCCCACTCCTCTGAGCCATCCTGGTCGCTGCTCCACCCCCTCTGCCGATCAGGAGAGGGCTGCAGACTACCACATACCTCCTCCGATACATGTGGAGTCGCCAACCGCTTCTTTTCACCTGATATTGAGGAGTTTCGCCAGGGGTATGTAGTACATGGGAGTATCACGCTATTCCCCCCAGCCCCCCCCTAACAGGCGCCCCGACCGACCAGAGGAGGCACTAGTGCAGTGACCAGGACACATACCCACATCTGGCTTCGCACCTGCAGATGCAGTCAATTGTGTCTCCAGGGACACCCGAACAAGCCAAAGGTGACACGGGGATTCGAACCGGCGATCTCCGTGTTGGTAGGCAAAGGAATAGACTTCGATGCTACCTGGTTACCCCCAAAACTGTTGTTTATGATATATAGTCCTTTGAGCTCCTTATCTTAGGTCAAGGAAATATGACAATAATAACAAAAATATATTACTGTTAAGAATAACAATAACGATAATAATAAATGAGGTACGTTAGTGTAAAACAAAGAGAACGAGAAAAAATGTATATAAAGACACATACAAGCATAAATGAGAGCAAAGTGTACTGCATATATGTATGGGCCATTACAGTGCATAATAAGTTGTTGGGGGTTTGAAGATTTTCAGTGTGCTACCAAACTGTAGGATTTAGCTGTTCCATTGTATTAATCGTCTCATCTGGGTAGTCATTCTGGGGAAAGGGAGGTCAGACTCTTAACAGAAGAGGTCAGAGGCTGCCAATTTATCTGTCGAACCTGGTATGGAGAATTTGATCTTTTCCAACTCCAAAACAGACATGGTATCACGCAGCCAAGAAGTGGTAGGTGGGGGTAACAGTTTCTTCCATAGTAAAAGTGTTCACCGATGGGCTATTACAGAGGTGAATGAGATTATATTGGCTTGCATCACTGACATATTTTTGCCAGGGTCAGGTACACCAAATATAGCAGTCAGTAGGGATGGTTCTATTGCTTGCTCTAATATTACTGAAATGACTTGAAAGTAAGATTTCCAATACTCCCCCAGTCTCGGACATGACCAGGACATGTGAGTGAGATTACAAGGAGCCTGATAACATCTGTCACAGGTGTTAGCTATATTCAGGTATATCCTGGCAAGTTTAGATTTACTACAGTGTGCCCTGTGAACTATTTTGAATTGTATGAGTTGACATTTTGCACAAGATGAACAAGATTTTATTTCTTTCAGCGCCTTAGCCCACCGATCATCAGGCATGATAATGTCAAGTTCTGTTTCCCATTCTGTTTTAATTTTCAGCAAAACTGGAAGTGTATCTGGAGCTAGGAAGTTATATAAAGACGACATATGCTGTCTTGTCATTTTTATCACCATTAAATGCTTATCAATTCCCGATGAGGGTGGGGCATCTGGAAAAGAAGGTGTGTTTGATTTGAGGAAATGCCAAATTTGGAAGTACCTGAAGTGGTCAGATTGCTGTAGGTTGAAGGTATTACACAACTGAGCAAAGCTGGAAAATGTGCCTTCACTATAGAAATCACCTAGTGTACCTTGTCTGTCCTAAAAAGAAAATCTGGCATCAATCTTAGCGGGTTTGAACAGTTCATTATTACATATTGGGGTGTTAAGGGGGGGCGCATGTTCCAACCACAGTGTTGTTTGATTTGTTGCCAGATTTTCAAAGTGGATATGACTATCGGTGTATCCGTCTATTGTTTGGGTTTAAGTCTGTTAGCAAAGCATACCAAAGCGTTTAAGCAGGAGGAGTAACATGAATGTGATTCCACCACTTGGTTTCAGGACAGACAATGTGACATTTTTGCATGTTGGCTGCCCATTAGTAAAATTGCAAATTTGGTTATCCTAAACCTCCCTCCAATCTACCCCTCTGTAATAGGGGTTTTTGAAGCCTTGGTGATTTATTGCCCCATATAAATGAGGAAAACATACTGTTAATGCTACGAAAAAAATGACCTATGGAGGAAAAGAGGCAAACATTGAAATAGGTACAGATATTGAGGGACAATATTCTTGTTTATACATTGTAGTCTCCCTGCCAGTGTGATCTGCAAGCTGTTCCACCTTTGAAGATCTTCTAACTTGTGTTGTTGGCACAGAAAAGTTGTTGTCAAATAGTAGTGATATATTTTGGGAAATGTTGATTCCTAAATATTTAAAGGTTGTTGGGGAAAGAGTGAATGGCAAATCAGATCGTGTAATATCCCCTGCCAGCTGATTGGTTCGGGTGGGGGGGGGGGGGGGGTAAATCCCTTTTTCCTATACTGAGCTTATATCCAGAGAAAGTGCCAAATGTTTTGAGAGTGTCTAAAAAATATGGAATGGCTGTTTTTGGATCTGATACATAAAGTAACAAATCATCTGCATACAAGGACACTTTATGCTCAATTCATTATTCCCATTGGTCACGTGACTTTCTGGTTGCCGCCATGTTGGATCACAACCGAGCTATGGATACATGTAGCAACTGTTTGATATTCTATGCAACGTGTGTTCTCGCTGCTTGTTTTTGCTCGAAAGTACGTTTATAAGTTAAAAGTTAATTCTTACTTCGTAAAATGATTGCCTGCTGCCTTTTATTATCTAGGGAACAGGTTTTTTTAAACTTTAAGTACCTGGCTCTGACAGGAGTAGGAAAAATTCTTCGAGTTAGTTCCTATCGTTTTAGGCCATAAGCCTACCCGATCAAAAGGAGTTCATCGATCATGGTAAACTTTTTTGCAGTCGTTGGGTGTTCAAACAGAATTGGAAGTGACAAGAAATCTTTGTTCAGATTACCAAAAGTTATCACACATCACGGTGAAGATGCAAAATTAATTTCAGAAGAGAGACGTCTGTCTGGTTGGCTCAGATTAGCAGATCAGATTTGACCACGAGAAGCAAACCAACACCAGGGTTTGTTCAGATCACTTCGTCTCCGGGAAACCAGCTGCTCTTTTCCACAAGGCGAACATAGACTGGGCACCTACTTTAAACTTGGGACACAACAAATTCAGGCCTCCTGCAGATTCATCACTGAAAAGAATCGTTAGAGGTCAAAAATGGAGCAACATCAGGCAAACCAAGATGAAGGCAATCAGACCCCTGTCAAGTTACCGAACGATAAGGACGGATATATCGAAACCACACTGGTAACCAAGGATGTTTCTTGTCAAACTGATATGACCTGTGAGGAGATTTATGACTTGGAGAGAAGGTATGAAAATGCGGTAGCAAAGCTTGATAAGTTATCCTTTACTGAAGAATGATTGAAGGAAGACGACAAAAAAAGTTGCAGTATACACAGGGCTTCCAAATTTTCTCACCCTGTCTTCAGTATTTAGCCTTTTTGAGCCATATATACCTTTAGCATAGGGCTCTTTATTGACAAAATTTCAGCAGTTGATGGTCCTTTTACTGTGACTGAGGCTTAATCTGTCTGTCGAAGATATAGCATACAGATTGGATTTATCCAAGTCTACCATATCAAGAATATTCCTACGGATGCTAGACGTTGCCTTTTTTAGGTTTTCATTTTTTATTATAGATGGCCAGAAAGAGAAGAAATATGGAAAACAACACCACTTCCACTTCGACAGCATTGAGGGACTAAAGTGACAGTAGTGATAGACTGCTTTGATGTTTTTATGGAGAAACCTTTGTGTTTACTTGCAAGGGTACAAACATTTTCAGCATATAAGCATCACAATACCGTAACATTTTTGATTGGAATTTCTGCACAAGGAGTTATAACATTCATCTCTAAGACATGGGGTGGAAGAGCCAGTGATAAATTCTTCACTGAAATTGTGGACTGCTGGATAATATTGTATGTTTTGTAGCCATTATATCTTTATATGCATCAAGTGCCACTTTTTCATGGGTGCATCCCCATCTTATTGCCTCAGTAGTGAAACTATATGAGGGTAGCAAATTTTCTTGATCAGGCTTTGAGAAGGGCACTTGATATTTGTCCTACAGCAAGATTTTAATGTTGATGAGGAGATATGTCCTGCCTTGAATTATAGCCAAAGCTAAGATTTTGCCTGTTCCCGGGTTAGCTCTTCAACACATTTAATTTGCTCATCAGTTACACTCAGGTCAATCTTGCAATTTGCCCTTGCCATCGAACCCCTGGCAATAAAATTTCTCTCCAATCCTCTCATTAAAGGTCTAATTAGACACGGACACGAACACAAACTGTCTTTATATGCAGATGATTTATTGTTATACATATCCGACCTTTCTGTTTCTGTCCCCGCAGCCCTTGCCACTTTCACATCCTTCGGCCACTTATCAGGGTATAAACGGAATTTTAGTAAAAGTGAATTGATGCCACTTAATGTGGCCGCCAAAAGTTTCTCTCTACATAACTGTCAATTTAAAACGGTTTATAATACTTTCACCTATCTCGGTGTACATGTCACAAACAGACTTGAAAACCTCTTTCAGGCCAACTTTGTCCCCCTTTTAACCCGAACTAAGGACGATTTGGGACACTGGTCATTGCTGCACCTCTCTTTAGTCGCAAGAATTAATTCTATTAAAATGAACACCCTCCCTAAATTCCTATATTGCTTTCAATGCCTACTGATTTCTCTTCCCGATAAGTTTTTTGAAAAGATTGATGGCCTAATTTTACCTTTTATATGGGATGGAAAGTCTCCTAGGATGCGAAAACAGCTCTTGCAGAGGCCCAAGTCAGACGGAGGCCTAGCGCTACCAGATTTCAGGTCAAGTAAAGTCAAGTCAATTTTATTTGTATAGCCCAATATCGCAAATTAATAAATTGCCTCAGTGGGCTTAACAGCAACACAACATCCTGTCCTTAGACCCTCTCATTAGATAAGGAACAACTCCCTAAAAACAAAAACCCCTTAAACAGGGAGAAAAAATACGAAGAAACCTCTCTCCCAAGACGGACAATGTGCAATGGATTTTGTCTTTATATAATTTACACAATACAACATTGAAAGAGGATAACAGAATCCAGGTCCTACTACTGGGCTGCTAATCTCAGGATTATTCAGTTCTGGTTGCAGAACAAAGAAATATCCACACCCCCAGTTTGGCTAGAGATGGAGGCCGCCTCATGTGCACCGGCGTCATTGTCTTCCCTCGCTCACTCTTCCATTACAGGCCCTCATCACTTCTTCACTAAGAATGTATGTGTCAAAACAACATTGAGGATCTGGAACCAATTTAGACGCCATTTTGGGTTTCAGACAACTTCTTTTGATGCCCCTGTGGCTTCAAATCCAGCTTTCCCCGCATCTATGGTGGACAGTGCCCTCTCAATGTGGTCTAGTTTTGGCATCAAAAGGTTCAGAGATCTCTAGTATATTAATAATACATTTCCTACATTTGAGCAACTCTAAGCCAAATTCGGGCTTCCCAGACATCATTATTTTAGGTACTTACAGATCCAGAGTTATATCTGCAGCAAATATCCTCGATTCCCCGCTCTTGCTGGTGACACACAGTTTGGACACTTTTCTTACCCCCCTTCCTACTCTAAAAAGTACCCTGACATTAGCCTATAGACAAATTTGTTCTCTACAGGCCACCTCATGAAACAATATGAAATCTTCATGGGAGGTAGAACTGGGTGAGGAACTATCTGACCAATTATGGGTAGAGGCACTCAGAAGGGTACACCTCCTCTATCTGTGCCCGACACAGCCTCATCTAATGCAAACTCATTCACAGGCCTCACTGGACCAAAGCAGGATTATCCAAAATTTACAAAGATGTTAGCCCTAACTGTGCTAAGTGTAACCAATCTCCTGCAAATCATGTTCCTATGTTTTGGGGTTGCCCACCTCTTGTTGGTTTTTGGGAAGACGTATTTAACACACTCTCTGAAATAAGCGGCACAAATTGAACTAGACCCACTCATCACCCTATTTGGGGTTGCCTCACCCACATTACGACTGACCAAAATGGACTTAGTTGCCTTTGTCACCCTGTTGGTGAGACAATTGATCTTACTTAGATGGAAATCTCTGGCACCCCCTTCCCATGCTCTCTGGATTAAAGCTGTTTTAAATTGCATAAAGCTGGAAAAATTAGACATACACTTAGAGGATCCATATTTTGTGTTATGTGGATTCCCGCCTTTTCTCATATTAAGCCATTACACCTCCCTGCAGTTCCAGAGTGATGTCTAACCATTTTTTATAGTATATAAAAAAGAAATAAAAAACAGTTGATTCTCAAAAAAAAAGAAAAGAAAAGACAATCAATGCTTGGCAGAGAAGTAGTTTATTATTTGCAAGCCTGTAAGGTCTACATTGAACAGTAAAAATGAACTGGCCACCAGCTGTAGACACAAAAAAATATCTGCTTTGCCATTATAAACAAGCCATTGTCTTTATTACCCCCCCCCCCATTAGATGATATACATGTGATGACCTTTATAGATGTTATATTTTATATTTCAACCGTCTGCTCTTTCAACTGTGCTCCAGCCCCACTCCACTATATGATATACGTAAAGTACCCCACTGGATGGTATTTTGTTATATTTTGAATGTATGCTTTTTCAACAGTGCCCCGGCCCTTTAAGTCCACACTTTTTCAAAACGAGCCCCAGTCTTTCCCCCCATTGGTTGTAAGGATTCTGTAGTTATTTTTGAAATGTTTCCTCTCCTCTCATTGGTTGCCGTGCACTGTAACTAGGGGCATGGCGCAGGGCAGCATGGCATTTATTGGCGGTATCTTCTATCTTCTTTGTTGTTTAACCACCTTAGCAGCTTGTACTACTATGAATGAAAGTTTTTTCCCCTACATCTATCTTTATATATACGTAAGTGCTCAACAAATGAGCGGAATATCAATATAGATGTAGGGAAAAAAACGTTTAATGCAAAGCAGTACAAGCTTGTTTCATGCGACGCACACTCAACAGCTGCTAATGTGATTCAACAAAGAAACAACACAGTTTATGTTGCCCCACGTCATGCTCCTGATTTCGGTGGGCAGCACAATTGGAAGGGCAGGCAGTTAAAATATAAAAAAATACAACATCTAATAAATGTCACACGTGTGTCATCTATGGGGAGGGGGGGTGAGAGAATAATAAAGACATTTTACTTGTAGTTACAAAGAAGATATTTTTTCAGTGTTTACAGCTGATGGCCAATTTGTTTCTTCTATTCAAGGTGGACATTTTGGGTGGACGGCACAGTTGGAAGGGCAGGCAGTGATCAGCTAATTGACAGCTGATGATTGCTTATGGCATGAAACAGGCTTGTACTGTCTCATAAAGAATGCACTTGACTCTGGATATATATTTATATATATATATTTATTTATTTATATAAATAACACTCAGCAATTCATCCTGAGGGGTGCTCTTCCTGATGTATTCATTATTTGTATAGCCCAATATCACACATTACAAATTTGTGTCAGTGGGCTTTACAGCAACACAACACCCTGTCCTTAGACCCTCACATCGGATAAGGAACAACTCCCTAAAAAACCCCTTTAACAGGGAGAAAAAATAGGAAGAAACCTCAGGGAGAGCAACAGAGGAGGGATCTCTCTCCCAAGACGGACAACGTGCAATGGATGTTGTGTTCATACAATTTACAGAATACAACATTGAAAGAAGGTAAACAGTGGTCCTGACACTCACTAACCCCTCGGCCCCCCATCTGTTCATTTATCATACAGTCTCAGGCTGCTGGACTTCGAGTGGAACCCTCTGTGCATAGTGAGGAGGTTCCGTATCCTGATATCTGTGGCCTTTGATTTGAGGAGGATAAACTCCTGAGAGAGTAGCACCATAGAAATGTGACTTATACACCGAAGCAACTTGTGTTTTTTTCCTCGCAACAATACGTTTTTTGCTGAGTAGGACTTATACTCCGGTGTGACTTGTAGTCTGGGAAAAACTATATATAGTGCTTGGTTAGTGACCATCAGTTGTATACTACTTTTCACGATGCGTTGTGGGATACTTTGAGTCCACTATGTAGAGTATAGCGATTCTCGCCATACAGTCGGACAACACTACAAGTGAGTAGTGAGTGATTTCGGACACGGATCTTGAGGCTTGTGGGTGAAAGCTGTCCTTAAGCCTGTTGGTCTGGCCCAGATGCTCTGGTACCATTTTCAACAGTGGAGGAACATCAGCGGCGAACAATCCTCCTCAGCCTCTCAAAGAAGCGCTGGAGACGGCCCTTCTTGCGCTTAACTTTATGCTCTCTTCCTACCTCAGCCTCTTCATCTTCGTTGGGGGAGAATGTTCCTGCCCTGGCCTCTTCAACTTCATCAGGGGAGGGTGTTTCTACCTTGGCCTCCTGTGCATTCTGATCAGGAGAGGATGTTTTTTCTTTGGCTGCCTCCTCTTTCTGCTTGGAGGAGTCCTTTCCCTGACAGGTTTTAGATGAAGCTCTGTAAAACACAAAACTGTTGTCATTCTACTGTCAATACACTATAATTTGTGCTACTGCTGTACACTGATTGTCTGACATTACAGCAAACTTATTTGATCCATTTCACTGACACACATGGCAATGTTGTATACTTGTGTATAATGTACACCGTTTCTTCCACCTACCACTAGAACACAGTGAACATACATACCTGTCTCTGTATTCTGTCCTGCTATCCATGGAGCTGTCCTCCTTTTTTTTCTTGGCCAGGAGGACTTTTTCCTCCTGCTCCTCGAGGGCGGTGTCTCTCTGCAGGGCCTCCACCTGCTGCAGGAGCATGTCTCTGCCCAGAAGGAAGGACTCCCGTTCTCGTATCATGGCCTCCTTGGCAGAAGGAGTGGCATTTAACTCCTCCTCTGCCCAGAGGAGGGCAGCCACCAAATTTCCTTTGCTTTCCTCGCGTGGGGAAAGCTCGTCAGTGAGGAGTTCCACCTGTTCCTCCAGAGCCTTAATTTTCGCCATGGCAGCAGTTTGTAACTCCTGCTCTTTCAGGGCAGTTTCTCTCTGCAAGGCGGTGTCTCTCTGTACGGCTGCCACCTGCTGCAGGAGCACGTCTCTGTCCAAGATGATGGACTCCATATCTTCCTCCATGGCCTCCTTGGCAGAAAGAGCAGCATTTAACTCCTCCTCTGCCTTGACAAGGGCGGCCGCCATCTTTTTGTTGGTCTGAAAAACCTCGTCAGCATGGCGTTCCAGCCTCTCCATCCTACGACCAAGCTCCATGGCAGCAATTTGAAGTAAAGGTTCCACCTTCAGGGCCGTGTCTTTCTGCAGGGTGGCATCTCTTTGCACAGCCTCCACCTGCTGCAGGAGCTCGCCTTTGTCCAGGAGGATTGACTCTTTTCCTTGCTCCATGGCCTTCTTGGCAGAAAGAGCGGCACTTAACTCCTCCTCTGCCTGGAGGGGTGCAGCCGCCATCTTTTCTTTGTGTTGCTCCCCTTGGGAAAGCTCAGCAGTGAAGAGTTCTAACTGCTCCTCCAGAGCCTTCATTTTCACCATGGCAGCAGTGTGTAACTCCTGCTCCTTCAGGGCAGTGTCTCTCTGCAAAGCAGCATCTCTCTGTATGGCCTCCACCTGCTGCAGGAGTGCCTCCTTTTCTTGTTCCATGGCTTCCTTGGCGGAAAGAGCGGCATTTAACTCCTGCTCCTTCAGGGTGCCGTGTCTCCGCAGGGCCTCCAGACGCACCTCGTTGTCCAAAATGATGGACTCCATATCTTCCTCCATGGCCTCCTTGGCAGAAAGAGCAGCATTTAACTCGACCTCTGCCTTGACAAGGGCGGCCGCCATCAGGGTGGTATCTCTTTGCACAGCCTCCACCTGCTGCAGGAGCTCGTCTATGTCCAGGAGGATTGACTCTTTTCCTTGCTCCATGGCCTTCTTGGCAGAAAGAGCGGCACTTAACTCCTCCTCTGCCTGGAGGAGTGCAGCCGCCATCTTTCCTTTGTGTTGCTCCCCTCGGGAAAGCTCGTCAATGAGGAGTTCCACCTGCTCCTCAAGAACCTTCAGTTTCATCATGGTAGCAGTTTGTAACTCCTGCTCCCTCGGGGTGGTGTCTCTCAGCAGGAGCACATCTTTGTCCAGGATGACTGATTCCATGTCTTGCTCCATGGCGTTCGTAGCAAAAAGAGCGGCATTTAACTCCACCACTGCCTGGCGGACGGCAGCCACTCTCTTTTTGTTGTTTGTTTGTTTTGTTGTTTGCTGCACAACAGATGGAAAATATCAGTGAATGTCCGTGATTAGATCTGCTCAACACATCAGTGGCAAACACGAAGTCTGTAAGCATCACTACAAGAACTGTCTCATTCCCCCCCCTCATTTGTTGAGAAGGTAATGCCTGCAGCCTGCGGGAAGGCAGAGTTGGCCGTTCAGCCCCGCCCACAGGTCCAGCCCCGCCCGCCCACAATAGATTGACAGTGACAGCGATTTATGCAGAAAATAATTACTGTTCAACATAAGCCTGAGAGTTTCACCTTTTGTTCTACAATAATAATAATGTAACCGGTTATTTTCTTACCCGGTGCGGGATTCTAAACGGGGTGTACTGCACCACAAGGCGACATCACTAACCGCTCAACTAAAGGGCCAGACCCGTTAATCAGGGACTAACGTGTCTTATTAGTAGTTTACAGTCGTCACCCTCCCCGGAAGCGTGCCCTCGCGCTTTGTTATTCCCGCGCTCCGAAGAGACTTCTGAGGATCTGCACACTTCCGGATCCCACCGCTGCCACCAATGTAACCGGTTATTTTCTTGCCCGGTGCGGGATTCACACAGGTGTACTGCACCACAAGGCGACATCACTAACAGTACTCTCCCACTTGGCCAGATACAAAAGGGAAATTAAAACAAACATCATAAATCCCATAAATCACAGATGAAGTCTGAAGAGGTGAGTCCCGACACAAATCATGGCCGTTAATACCACCACTGTTAATTATGAAGCTACTGTGTGCTTCAAACTTCAATTAATTGCCTGTGTGGCTCAACATCCGTTAAAAAGGGGGGGTTGATTTTTGGGGATTATCTTGATGATCAAAATGTGTTAATATCATAAGCCTTTGTTCGCTACGGAATTTATTTTCGTATTTTATCCCAATCCATAATTTTAGGATTCACCTGACCTTTTTCCTTTTCCGGTTCCGGGTTAAAAAGGAGGCCGGAAGAAGAAACTCGCGTTATGGCGGTGAGTGTTAAATGGCCGCGCTACAGTAATCTGAACGCTCGTTCAGATCTTATCAGGAATCAAACGCGTTTGGTTGCAGTGACGTGTCTTCTTAATATGAACGTTAGGATGTGTAGGTTGGTTAGCCACGTGGCGTCGAGTTGTTAGCATGTAACGCTAGATCGGTTATTTTAAACGAGCGGCAGCGTCGCCGTCGTGTGACGGAGTATAAACCAGGCTTTCCACCGAGCCAACATGCTCAATAACTGCTGCTGTTGTGCAGATATTAGTAACAGCTGGCTGGTTTGGGGGCAGGACCTGTGGGGTAAAATGCTAAACCAAAAGCGCGGTGGGTAATCGATGTGGGCTTGGGAGCGAAGCGCGGTGTCGTCATGAATGTGGGCGGGGCTGGACAGACAGGACGTCCAGATCCGCGTGCCGGCGGGCTGCAGCCGGTACTACTTGGCATATGCCTGGCTTGGCCCGTTTTTTCGTTTTGTTTTTAACGTTATAAACATACAGTCCAAAATGTTCAGACATGCAGTCGTTACGTGAAATATACACCCTTATATAATTTACACTTATACGAGTGAAAATGGAAAAAGGCAGGTAATCAAATTAAATATGTAAAATAAACAAGTTAATTAGCTTAAAATGGCTTGGCCTGTTTTTACCTGCTGACCGGACTCCTGGTTCAGACCAGCTCTTGCGTTTTCACCTCCTTGGTGGTGAACGTCGTCCTGCTTCATCTTTCCTTTCGCACTTCTCTGTCTGCGACTCGGGAGTCTGACCTGTTCTGTCCACCGCGAATCACCAACTGACTCCGCCGCCGCTGCGCGGCCTTTTATAGCATTCCGAGGCACGGCGCCGGAAATGGAACGCAACATGATTGACAGATTCTTTCTTACACATTCTACAGCGGTCGGTTTGTTGTTTGTTTTTAAAATGGCAAACACACCGCAGAATGAATTACAATTATTTCAGTAAAATTACTGGTACAGAAATATTAAATGTGTTCACTATACAAGCCTTAAAATGTACTTTGTGGCGGACACTAGGGGCTATGCCTCTCACCCAGCAGGGCTGTGAGCTGGGGGCGTGGTTTACGTTCCCGGGCTTGCTGGTGCAAGTTCCGAACAGTTTATTGATGGCAATCAGCAACCTCCGATATTCTACTACAGCTTTGAGGAATCTGTGAGGTGCCTAACGACTTCACCATGACCACGCTGGGTCGCATAGAAGAGTTTGATGAAGGCTCCAGCGGCAATGCCATTGAGGAGTATATTGAGAGACTGGAATGTGTTTTCCTGGCAAATGGAGTAGATGGGGAGGAGAAGAAACGCTCTATTTTGCTTGGCGACTGTGGTGCTGCAACGTATTCTACACTACGTTCGGTGGTCGCTCCCGTCCTTCCTACGGCCGTCACCTATGAAAACTTAGTATCGGCCTTTAAGCGCCACTACAGTCCTCCTCCTTCACAAATTGTTCAGCGTTTTCAGTTTCACAATTGCAAACAAAAGCAAGGCCAAGGAATCTCCAGCTACATTGCTGAACTCCGTAAACTCTCAGTGCATTGCGCTGTTGGTGACCAACTGGAAGCCATGCTGCGTGACAGAATTGTCTGTGGGGTGCTAGATGAAGCGCTGCAGCGCCGCCTGCTGGCTGAAAAGGAACTCACATTCAAAGCAGCAGAGGAGAAAGCCCTTGCAGCGGAAACAGCCGCGTTAAATGCGCGAATACTACAACCAAACCAGCTGGGACCACCACAGTCAGCAGAAGTTCATCAGACTGCACAAAGTCAAACCGTTTTGAAAGTGAAACAAACAGTAGCAGAAGGTGGTGCAAAGCCATGTTTTCGTTGTGGAGGCACACACAACCAACAACATTGCAAATTTACCTCTGCTGTATGCCACTATTGCAAAAAAAGGGGGCACATTTCTCGTGTTTGTTTTAAAAAGAGCAGGGATGTCGCATCAGCAGATTCTTCTGACACAGTTCCTCAATCTGAACAACACACACACACTGTTAGGCAACGAGAAGAGGAATATGACATTTACACCATGGGCAGGCAGCTGTATGCTCACATAAAAAAGCCATATCAAGCCACTGTGATCCTGAATAACAAAACACATGTAATGGAGGTGGACTCTGGAGCCGCATGCTCCTTGATCAGTGAGGGCCGTTACAACACCTTGTGGCCTGACCAGCCGCCTTTACTGCACAAGGACAGTAGTGTGCTTAGACAATGGTCACAAGCAGAACTACAAGTTAATGGGAAGACTTTTGTGGATGTGCAGTATCAAGGCAATCACAAGACCTTACCACTGATTATTGTTCGAGGTCAGGGGGCAAGTCTACTGGGCAGGGACTGGTTTGAGGCACTGGGCATTTCTGTAATGGGGGTGCGCCAAGTATGCTTACAATCCGTGGGGTCCATCTTAACGGAATATGCAGAAGTCTTCCAGGACCTCAGGGCTTCACGAACCCCTCCAATTGCTATTGATATTGATACGACAGCATCACCCAAGTTTTTTAAAGCACGTTCGGTGCCCTTTGCCCTTCGGCCAAAGCTAGATGAGGAGCTTGACAAGCTAGTAGCTCGGGGTATTTTTGAACCCGTGAGACACTCAAGGTGGGCCACACCCATCGTACCAGTAGTTAAAAAGGATGGCAGCTTAAGAATTTGCGGTGACTATCGCTGCACTGTGAATACAGTTGTGAAACCTGATGTATACCCCATTCCTACGATGGCTGAACTGTTTTCCAGACTGGCAGGGGGGGTGCTTTTCAGTAAATTGGACCTCAAACAAGCTTACCAGCAGCTGGTGCTGAACAACGAGGCTGCAGAGCTTCTCACTATAAACACCCATCGCGGGCTGTTTCGGGCCCGCCGCCTGCAGTTTGGAGTATCGACAGCTGAGTCCATATTTCAGCGTTTCATGGATACACTCCTCGCCGCTATACCAGGCGTGCAACCGCACCTGGATGATGTCTTAATAGCGGGAAAGACTGTTGACCAGCACAGTGACCGTCTTCGTGCAGTGCTGGAATGATTCGCAGAAGCAGGATTGCGGCTACAGAAGGAGAAGAGTGTTTGCTGCTGACCAAGTTGAATTTTTAGGTTTTCGTGTGGACAAGGATGGCGTGCGGCCGACTATGGAGAAAGTTGAGGCTATTCAGAAGGCGCCTTCACCCTGGAACAAAATGGAGCTTCAGTCATTCCTAGGCCTACTCAATTTTTACAGCTGTTTTTTGCCAAACAAGGCTACCATCTTAGAACCGCTGCACCTTCTCCTGGATCAGTCTGCACCCTGGCAGTGGACTGACGCACATGAAAAAGCTTACACTGCTGCAAAACAACTGCTTCAGGCTGATGGCATGTGACGAAACAAAGCCATTAGCCGTTGTTTGTGACGCTTCGCCTTATGGCTTGGGGGGGCGCTGCTCTTCCATATGGAGTCCGATGGCCGGGAGGCTCCCATCGTCTTTGCCTCGAAGACACTATCCTCCACTGAAAGAAATTATGCCCAAATAGATAAGGAGGCATTGGCGGTCATTTTTTGAGTCAAAGAATTTCATCAGTACCTTGCTGGTCGCCGCTTTGTGGTTTTTACTGACCACAAACCTCTTTTGGGCCTGCTACACCACTCTAAGCCCATGCCACCTGTCCTGTCCCCACGCATGCTACGCTGGAGTGTTCTTCTTGGGGCCTACGATTACGAATTGTGCTACTGCCCTAGCAAACAGCTAGCAAATGCTGATGCCCTCAGTCGCTTACCACTGCCCGCTGGTATGCATGATACCCCTCCACCCATGGAGGTGCTCTTACTGGAAATGGCGCCTGAAGCCCCACTGAATGCAAAACACATTGCCGCCCTTACTCGGAAGGATCCAGTTCTGTCCCGGGTGCTGCGCTGGGTCCTGCATGGCTGGCCAGTGGATACACCTGACAGCCGTTTCAAGCCGTTTTTCACCCGGCGCCATGAACTGTCCACACACAAGGACTGCCTATTATGGGGGAGTCGTGTAGTTATTCCCAACCTGGCGAGGGAGGAGGTACTAGCCATGCTGCATGATGCACACCCAGGCATTGTGCATATGAAGGGCCTGGGGAGGAGTTATGCCTGGTGGCCAGGTATGGATTTCAATAATCTATACTCTATAATCTGGTCGGCAGAGCAGTGCTTGGTAAATTCATTGAGACCGAAACCGATCTGCCATTCAGTACAGGTTGTGGAGCTTAATTTGGTAGATGGTATTCATCTGTTGTCTGCACGTCGCTTGTTTCCTTGGCCTGTATATTTGAACGCCTTCGGTTCTCCTTGCCCACTATGTCCTGTTGTCAATTCTGCCTTGGTGTTTACATGATTCGTTTTTGTATGAGAGTTTTGTAGAGTTTCTTCATCATTACAGAAAAAACAGTGACTCCTTGCTCAGGGATCTACGTATATGTGCCACATGCCTGTTCATAGTCACATCCCCATGTACCACCTCCACTGCAGAGCTGCAGTGTGTTTCTTTATGGGGGTTTTGTACAGGTAATTCCATCTGCCTTTGGGAGATGAACCTGGTGTCAATACACTCAACCACCTCGCCTCCTGTACACCGGCTAGTTATGTTCTGTTGAGAATCTTTACAGTGCCTGCATACAAGGCCTGCCTTGATGTTCTTGAGAAGTCCTGTAGATCTGGTGTTTTAAAAGACAGAAGGGGCCCGTTTTCTTCCTCCTGCTCTTCCACTGCAGCATGGATCCATAAAGATTGAAAAACAGACCGCATAACTGACTGATCCTCTCCACACCCTGCTCCAAATGCCTCTCTGAAGAAATCAGGAAGTGCACCGATCACTTCCTCCAACAGCATCTCCATTAGACAAAAATATTTAAAACCAGTCTCTTGGCTCAAAATGGCAGCCGTTTTCCACACGCTATCTTAGTAAATCCAGCTCTTGTGAGGGATCACCGTACACTGACGGAGCTGAGAATCCTGTAGTGTATCAGTGCGTTACAGAACAGAGATTCATCTGGTACACTGCCATAGATCTGGGAGCAATATCTCTTCTTGTTTTAGACTGTTCCCCAAGCTCGGAGGACAGCCTGATAGAAAGGTGTCGTAGTGAACTCCATGCCAGCTAGTTCCAGAAGGTGCAAGTGCTTGTCATAATTCAGGTTCACAATCCTACAAAGCAAAACAGATGCAGTTTCACTTCAAAGCAGGTTTTTTTCCCCTCAATTGTATCCAGCCAATTACCCCACTCCTCTGAGCCATCGTGGTCACTGCTCCACCCCCTCTGCCGATCAGGGGAGGGCTGCAGACTACCACATGCCTCCTCCGATACATGTGGAGTCGCCAGCCGCTTCTTTTCACCTGATAGTGAGGAGTTTCGCCAGGGGTATGTAGTACATGGGAGGATCACGCTATTCCCCCCAGCCCCCCCCCCAAACAGGCACCCCGACCGACCAGAGGAGGCACTAGTGCAGTGACCAGAACACATACCCACATCTGGCTTCCCACCTACAGATGCAGCCAATTGTATCTGCAGGGACTCCCGAACAAGCCAAAGGTGACACGGGGATTCGAACCGGCGATCTCCGTGTTGGTAGGCAAAGGAATAGACTGCGATGCTACCTGGTTACCCCCAAAACTGTTGTTTATGATATATAATAGTCACTGCACACTTTGAAGGTGAAAAGCTGTGATACGACTGCAATGGTCAATCAGGCCCTGGCCACCTTCTTTTTTTATGAACATATTTTATTAGCATTTTAGGAAAAAAAACTTTTTAGGAAAATATAAAGCAATGCATTAACATAAATTGTTAATGGCTTCCTCTACCCCCCCCCCCTCCCACCACCACCACTTAGTCTTTTGAGCTCCTTATCTTAGGTCAAGGAAATATGACAATAATAACAAAAATATATTACTGTTAAGAATAACAATAACGATAATAGTAAATGAGGTACGTTAGTGTAAAACAAAGAGAACGAGAAAAAATGTATATAAAGACACATACAAGCATAAATGAGAGCAAAGTGTACTGCGTATATGTATGGGCCATTACGGTGCATAATAAGTTGTTGGGAGTTTGAAGATTTTCAGTGTGCTACCAAACTGTAGGATTTAGCTGTTCCATTGTATTAATCGTCTCATCTGGGTAGTCATTCTGGGGAAAGGGAGGTCAGACTCTTAACAGAAGAGGTCAGAGGCTGCCAATTTATCTGTCGAACCTGGTATGGAGAATTTGATCTTTTCCAACTCCAAAACAGACATGGTATCACACAGCCAAGAAGTGGTAGGTGGGGGTAACAGTTTCTTCCATAGTAAAAGTGTTCGCCGATGGGCTATTACAGAGGTGAATGAGATTATATTGGCTTGCATCACTGACATATTTTTGCCAGGGTCAGGTATACCAAATATAGCAGTCAGTAGGGATGGTTCTATTGCTTGCTCTAATATTACTGAAATGACTTGAAAGTAAGATTTCCAATACTCCCCCAGTCTCGGCCATGACCGGGACATGTGAGTGAGATTACAAGGAGCCTGATAACATCTGTCACAGGTGTTAGCTATATTCAGGTATATCCTCGCAAGTTAAGATTTATTACAGTGTGCCCGGTGAACTATTTTGAGTTGTATGAGTTGACATTTTGCACAAGATGAACAAGATTTTATTTCTTTCAGTGCCTAAGCCCACCGATCGTCAGGCATGATAATGTCAAGTTCTGTTTCCCATTCTGTTTTAATGTTCAGCAAAACTGGAGGTGTATCTGGAGCTAGGAAGTTATATAAAAACGACATATGCTGTCTTGTCATTTTTGTCACCATTAAATGGTTATCAATTCCCGATGAGGGTGGGGCATCTGGAAAAGAAGGTGTGCTTGATTTGAGGAAATGCCAAATTTGGAAGTACCTGAAGTGGTCAGATTGCTGTAGGTTGAAGGTATTACACAACTGAGCAAAGCTGGAAAATGTGCCTTCACTATAGAAATCACCTATTGTACCTTGTCTGTCCTAAAAAGAAAATCTGGCATCAATCTTAGCGGGTTTGAACAGTTCATTATTACATATTGGGGTGTTAAGGGGGGGGCATGTTCTAGCCACAGTGTTGTTTGATTTGTTGCCAGATTTTCAAAGTGGATATGACTATCGGCGTATCCGTGTATTGTTTGGGTTTAAGTCTGTTAGCATAGCATACCAAAGCGTTTAAGCAGGAGGAGTAACATGAATGTGATTCCACCACTTGGTTTCAGGACAGACAATGTGACATTTTTGCATGTTGGCTGCCCATTAGTAAAATTGCAAATTGGGTTATCCTAAACCTCCCTCCAATCTACCCCTCTGTAATAAGGCTTTTTGAAGCCTTGGAGATTTATTGCCCCATATAAATGAGGAAAACATACTGTTAATGCTATGAAAAAAATGACCTATGGAGGAAAAGAGGCAAACATTGAAATAGGTACAGATATTGAGGGACAATATTCTTGTTTATACATTGTACTCTCTCTGCCAGTGTGATCTGCAAGCTGTTCCACCTTTGAAGATCTTCTAACTTGTGTTGTTGGCACAGAAAAATTGTTGTCAAATAATAGTGATATATTTTGGGAAATGTTGATTCCTAAATATTTAAAGGTTGTTGGGGAAAGAGTGAATGGCAAATCAGATCGTGTAATATCCCCTGCCAGCTGATTGGTGGGGTGTGGGGGGGTAAATCCCTTTTTCCTATACTGAGCTTATATCCAGAGAAAGTGCCAAATGTTTTGAGAGTGTCTAAGAAATATGGAATGGCTGTTTTTGGATCTGATACATAAAGTAACAAATCATCTGCATACAAGGACACTTTATGCTCAATTCATTATTCCCATTGGTCACGTGACTTTCTGGTTCCCGCCATGTTGGATCACAACCGAGCTATGGATACATGTAGCAACTGTTTGATATTCTATGCAACGTGTGTTCTCGCTGCTTGTTTTTGCTCGAAAGTACGTTTATAAGTTAAAAGTTAATTCTTACTTCGTAAAATGATTGCCTGCTGCCTTTTATTATCTAGGGAACAGGTTTTTTTAAACTTTAAGTACCTGGCTCTGACAGGAGTAGGAAAAATTCTTCGAGTTAGTTCCTATCGTTTTAGGCCATAAGCCTACCCGATCAAAAGGAGTTCATCAATCATGGTAAACTTTTTTTGCAGTCGTTGGGTGTTCAAACAGAATTGGAAGTGACAAGAAATCTTTGTTCAGATTACCAAAAGTTATCACACATCACGGTGAAGATGCAAAATTAATTTCAGAAGAGAGACGTCTGTCTGGTTGGCTCAGATTAGCAGATCAGATTTAACCACGAGAAGCAAACCAACACCAGGGTTTGTTCAGATCACTTCGTCTCCGGGAAACCAGCTGCTCTTTTCCACAAGACGAACATAGACTGGGCACCTACTTTAAACTTGGGACACAACAAATTCAGGCCTCCTGCAGATTCATCACTGAAAAGAATCGTTAGAGGTCAGAAGCGGAAGCAACATCAGGCAAACCAAGATGAAGGCAATCAGACCCCTTTCAAGTTACCGAACGATAAGGACGGATATATCGAAGACACATTGGTAACCAAGGATGTTTCTTGTCAAACTGATATGACCTGTGAGGAGATTTATGACTTGGAGAGAAGGTATGAAAATGCGGTAGCAAAGCTTGATAAGTTATCCTTTACTGAAGAATGATTGAAGGAAGATGACAAAAAAAGTTGCAGTATACACAGGGCTTCCAAATTTTCTCACCCTGTCTTCAGTATTTAGTTTTTTTGAGCCATATATACCTTTAGCATAGAGTTCTTTATTGACAAAATTTCAGCAGTTGATGGTCCTTTTACTGTGACTGAGGCTTAATCTGTCTCTCGAAGATATAGCATACAGACTGGATTTATCCAAGTCTACCATATCAAGAATATTCCTACGGATGCTAGACATTGCCTTTGTTAGGTTTTCATTTTTGATTATAGATGGCCAGAAAGAGAAGAAATATGGAAAACAACACCACTTCCATTTCGACAGCATTGAGGGACCAAAGTGACAGTAGTGATGGACTGCTTTGATGTTTTTGTGGAGAAACCTTTGAGTTGACTTGCAAGGGTACAAACATTTTCAACATATAAGCATCACAATACCGTAACATTTTTGATTGGAATTTCTGCACAAGGAGTTATAACATTCATCTCTAAGGCATGGGGCGGAAGAGCCAGTGATAAATTCTTCACTGAAAATTGTGCACTGCTGGATAATCTACTCCCAGGTGATGTCATTCTTGCAGATAGGAGATTTAATATTGAAGAAAGTGTTGCCCTTTATTATGGAGAAGTTAAAATCCCAGAGGGAAGAAACAACTTGCTGCACATGATGTGGAGAGTACAAGAAAAATTGCCTCTGTAAGGATTCACATTGAGAGAGTGGCTGGACTGGTATGTAGAAAATACAGAATTCTGCAGTCTACCCTTCCAACAGACCATGTAAATACAAAAGATGTTAATGGTGCAACAACAATTGATCAAATTGCTTTGGTTGCTTGTGCCTTATCAAATACCTGCAATAGCATAGTTCTTACAGCATAAATTAGGTTTCAACCTTTCCTTGTAAAGTACGTATAGCTACAAGTTCTGGTAGTAGGCAGTTCTTAAAAAATGAAGATGCTTCAGCAACAGTCGTTTTCCACATCTCTTTATCAGGCAGGATTCTTTCAATAAATACATCTTTCTCTGTCCACAAGACAAAATCTCCAAAGATGGCTTCTTTATACAGATTGATCTGTACCTGGCAATAATAATATGCATGATAGCTTGATGATTGCATACCACCAATACACTCAACAAGGCAAAGTTTTTCTTTTTTAGGCCAGCTTCAATGCTTGAGTCATGTATGCAAAAAGGGCACTTTATTTCAAATGAACCAATCCCACAACAAAAAACAATACGTGGTTCCATCTGGGGAGACACCCATGAACGGTGGATCCTTTGAAATCACAAAGCCACAATCCTTTACTTGAAATATTGTATGTTTTGCAGCCATTATATCTTTATAGTGCCACTTGTTCATGGGTGCATCCCCATCGTATTGCCTCAGTAGTGAAACTATATGAGGGTAGCAAATTTTCTTGATTAGGCTTTGAGAAGGGCACTTGATATTTGTCCTACAGCAAGATTCTAATGTTGATGAGGAGATATGTCCTGCCAAAGCTAAGATTTTGCCTGTTCCCGGGTTAGCTCTTCAACACATTTAATTTGCTCATCGGTTACACTCAGGTCAATCTTGCAATTTGCCCTCGCCATAGAACCCCTGGCAATAAAACTTCTCTCCAATCCTCTCATTAAAAGGTCTAATTAGACACGGGCATGAACACAAACTGTCTCTATATGCAGATGATTTATTGTTATACATATCCGACCTTTCTGTTTCTGTCCCCGCAGCCCTTGCCACTTTAACATCCTTCGGTCACTTATCAGGGTATAAACTGAATTTTAGTAAAAGTGAATTGATGCCACTTAATGTGGCCGCCAAAGGTTTCTCTCTACATAACTGTAAATTTACAATGGTTTATAATACTTTCACCTATCTCGGTGTACATGTCACAAACAGACTTGAAAACCTCTTTCAGACCAACTTTGTCCCCCTTTTAACCTGAACTAAGGACGATTTGGAACACTAGTCATTGCTGCACCTCTCTTTAGTTGCAAGAATTAATTCTATTAAAATGAACACCCTTCCTAAATTCCTATACTACTTTCAATGCCTACTGATTTATCCTCCCAATAAGTTTTTCGAAAAGATTGATGGCCTAATTTTACCTTTTATATGGGATGGAAAGTCTCATAGAATGCGAAAACAGCTCTTGCAGAGGCCCAAGTCAGACGGAGGCCTTGCACTACCAGATTTCAGGTCAAGTAAAGCAAGTCAATTTTATTTGTATAGCCCAATATCGCAAATTAATAAATTGCCTCAGTGGGCTTAACAGCAACACAACATCCTGTCCTTAGACCCTCTCATTAGATAAGGAACAACTCCCTAAAAAAAAACCCCTTAAACATGGAGAATAAATAGGAAGAAACCTCGGGGAGAGCAACAGAGAAGGGATCTCTCTCCCAACACGGACAATGTGCAATGGATTTTGTGTTTACATAATTTACACAATAAAACATTGAAAGAGGATAACAGAATCCAGGTCCTACTACTGGGCTGCTAATCTCAGGATTATTCAGTTCTGGTTGCAGAGCAAAGAAATATCCACACCCCCAGTTTGGCTAGAGATGGAGGACGCCTCATGTGCACCGGCGTCATTGTCTTCCCTCGCTCACTCTTCCATTACAGGCCCTCATCACTTCTTCACTAAAAATGTATGTGTCAAAACAACATTGAGGATCTGGAACCAATTTAGACGCCATTTTGGGTTTCAGACAACTTCTTTTGATGCCCCGGTGGCTTCAAATCCGGCTTTCCCCCCCATCTATGGTGGACAGTCCCTTCTCAATGTGGTCTAGTTTTGGTATTAAAAGGTTCAGAGATCTCTAGTATATTAATAATACATTTCCTACATTTGAGCAACTCTCAACCAAATTCGGGCTTCCCAGACATCATTATTTTAGGTACTTACAGATCCAGAGTTATATCTGCAGCAAATATCCTCGATTCCCCGCTCTTGCTGGCGACACACAGTTTTGACACTTTTCTTACCCCCCTTCCTACTCTAAAAAGTACCCTGACATTAGCCTATAGACAAATTTGTTCTCTACAGGCCACCTCATTAAACAATATGAAATCTTCATGGGAGGTAGAACTGGGTGAGGAAATATCTGACCAATTATGGGTAGAGGCACTCAGAAGGGTACACACCTCCTCTATCTGTGCCCGACACAGCGTCATCTAATGCAAACTCATTCACAGGCCTCACTGGACCAAAGCAAGATTATCCAAAATGTACAAAGATGTTAGCCCTAACTGTGTTAAGTGTAACCAATCTCCTGCAAATCATGTTCCTATGTTTTGGGGTTGCCCACCTCTTGTTGGTTTTTGGGAAGACGTATTTAACACACTCTCTGAAATAAGTGGCACAAGTTGAACCAGACCCACTCATCGCCCTATTTGGGGTTGCCTCACCCACATTACGACTGTCCAAAATGGACATAGTTGCCTTTGTCACCCTGTTGGTGAGACAATTGAGCTTGCTTGGATGGAAATCTCTGGCACCCCCTTACCATGCTCTCTGGATTAAAGCTGTTTTAAATTGCATAAAGCTGGAAAAAATTAGACATACACTTAGACGGTCCATATTTTGTGTTATGTGGACTCCCGCCTTTTCTCGTATTAAGCCATTACACCTCCCTGCAGTTCCAGAGTGATGTCTAACCATTTTTTATAGTATATAAAAAAGAAATAAAGAACAATTTATTGTTCAATGCTTGGCAGAGAAGTACTTTATTATTTGCAAGCCTGTAAGGTCTACCTTGAACAGTAGAAATGAACTGGTCACCAGCTGTAGACACAAAAAAATATCTGCTTTGCCATTATAAACAAGCCATTGTCTTTATTACCCCCCCCCATTAGATGATATACATGTGACGACCTTTATAGATGTTATATTTTATATTTCAAACGTCTGCTCTTTCAACTGTGCTCCAGCCCCACTCCACTATATGATATACGTAAAGTACCCCACTGGATGGTATTTTGTTATATTTTGAATGTATGCTTTTTCAACAGTGCCCCGGCCCTTTAAGTCCATGCTTTTTCAAAACAAGCCCCAGTCTCTCCCCCCATTGGTTGTAAGGATTCTGTAGTTATTTTTGAAATGTTTCCTCTCCTCTCATTGGTTGCTGTGCACTGTAACTAGGGGCATGGCGCGGGGTAGCATGGCATTTATTTGTGGTATCTCCTATCTTCTTTGTTGTTTAACCACCTTAGCAGCTTGTACTACTACGAATGAAAGTTTTTCCCCCTACATCTATCTTTATATATACGTAAGTGCTCAATAAATGAGCGGAATATCAATATAGATGTAGGGGAAAAAACTTTTAATACAAAGCAGTACAAGCTTGTTTCATGCGTCGCACACTCAACAGCTGCTAATGTGATTCAACAAAGAAACAACACAGTATATGTTGCCCCACGTCATGCTCCTGATTTCGGTGACAGCACAGTTGGAAGGGCAGGCAGTGATCAGCTAATTGACAGCTGATGATTGCTTATGGCATGAAACAGGCTTGTACTGTCTCATAAAGAATGCACTTGACTCTGGATATATTTATATATTTATTTATTTATTTATATAAATAACACTCAGCAGTTCATACTGAGGGGTGCTCTTCCTGATGTATTCATTATTTGTATAGCCCAATATCACAAATTTGTGTCAGTGGGCTTTACAGCAACACAACACCCTGTCCTTAGACCCTCACATCGGATAAGGAACAACTCCCTAAAAAACCCCTTTAACAGGGAGAACAAATAGGAAGAAACCTCAGGGAGAGCAACAGAGGAGGGATCTCTCTCCCAAGACGGACAACGTGCAATGGATGTTGTGTTCATACAATTTACAGAATACAACATTGAAAGAGGGTAAACAGTGGTCCTGACACTCACTAACCCCTCGGCCCCCCATCTTTTCATTTATCATACAGTCTCAGGCTGCTGGACTTCGAGTGGAACCCTCTGTGCATTGTGAGGAGGTTCCGTATCCTGATATCTGTGGCCTTTGATTTGAGGAGGATAAACTCCTGAGAGAGTAGCACCATAGAAATGTGACTTATACACCGAAGCAACTTGGGTTTTTTTCCTCGCAACAATGCGTTTTTTGCTGAGTAGGACTTATACTCCGGTGTGACTTGTTGTCTGGGAAAATCTATATATAGTGCTTGGTTAGTGACCATCAGTTGTATACTACTTTTCACGATGCGTTGTGGGATACTTTGAGTCCACTATGTAGAGTATAGCGATTCTCGCCATACAGTCGGACAACACTACAAGTGAGTAGTGAGTGATTTCGGACACGGATCTTGAGGCTTGTGGGTGAAAGCTGTCCTTAAGCCTGTTGGTCTGGGCCCAGATGCTCTGGTACCATTTTCAACAGTGGAGGAAGATCAGCGGCGAACAATCCTCCTCAGCCTCTCAAAGAAGCGCTGGAGACGGCCCTTCTTGCGCTTAACTTTATGCTCTCTTCCTACCTCAGCCTCTTCATCTTCGTTGGGGGAGGATGTTCCTGCCCTGGCCTCTTCAACTTCATCAGGGGAGGGTGTTTCTACCTTGGCCTCCTGTGCATTCTGATCAGGAGAGGATGTTTTTTCTTTGGCTGCCTCCTCTTTCTGCTTGGAGGAGTCCTTTCCCTGACAGGTTTTCGATGAAGCTCTGTAAAACACAAAACTGTTGTCATTCTACTGTCAATACACTATAATTTGTGCTACTGCTGTACACTGATTGTCTGACATTACAGCAAACTTATTTGATCCATTTCACTGAGACACATGGCAATGTTGTATACTTGTGTATAATGTACACCGTTTCTTCCACCTACCACTAGAATACAGTGAACATACCTGTCTCTGTATTCTGTCCTGCTATCCATGGAGCTGTCCTCCTTTTTTTTCTTGGCCAGGAGGACTTTTTCCTCCTGCTCCTCGAGGGCGGTGTCTCTCTGCAGGGCCTCCACCTGCTGCAGGAGCATGTCTCTGCCCAGAAGGAAGGACTCCCGTTCTCGTATCATGGCCTCCTTGGCAGAAGGAGTGGCATTTAACTCCTCCTCTGCCCAGAGGAGGGCAGCCACCAAATTTCCTTTGCTTTCCTCGCGTGGGGAAAGCTCGTCAGTGAGGAGTTCCACCTGTTCCTCCAGAGCCTTAATTTTCGCCATGGCAGCAGTTTGTAACTCCTGCTCTTTCAGGGCAGTTTCTCTCTGCAAGGCGGTGTCTCTCTGTACGGCTGCCACCTGCTGCAGGAGCACGTCTCTGTCCAAGATGATGGACTCCATATCTTCCTCCATGGCCTCCTTGGCAGAAAGAGCAGCATTTAACTCCTCCTCTGCCTTGACAAGGGCGGCCGCCATCTTTTTGTTGGTCTGAAAAACCTCGTCAGCATGGCGTTCCAGCCTCTCCATCCTACGACCAAGCTCCATGGCAGCAATTTGAAGTAAAGGTTCCACCTTCAGGGCCGTGTCTTTCTGCAGGGTGGCATCTCTTTGCACAGCCTCCACCTGCTGCAGGAGCTCGCCTTTGTCCAGGAGGATTGACTCTTTTCCTTGCTCCATGGCCTTCTTGGCAGAAAGAGCGGCACTTAACTCCTCCTCTGCCTGGAGGGGTGCAGCCGCCATCTTTTCTTTGTGTTGCTCCCCTTGGGAAAGCTCGGCAGTGAAGAGTTCTAACTGCTCCTCCAGAGCCTTCATTTTCACCATGGCAGCAGTGTGTAACTCCTGCTCCTTCAGGGCAGTGTCTCTCTGCAAAGCAGCATCTCTCTGTATGGCCTCCACCTGCTGCAGGAGTGCCTCCTTTTCTTGTTCCATGGCTTCCTTGGCGGAAAGAGCGGCATTTAACTCCTGCTCCTTCAGGGTGGCGTGTCTCCGCAGGGCCTCCAGACGCACCTCGTTGTCCAAGATGATGGACTCCATATCTTCCTCCATGGCCACCTTGGCAGAAAGAGCAGCATTTAACTCGACCTCTGCCTTATCAAGGGCGGCCGCCATCAGGGTGGCATCTCTTTGCACAGCCTCCACCTGCTGCAGGAGCTCGTCTATGTCCAGGAGGATTGACTCTTTTCCTTGCTCCATGGCCTTCTTGGCAGAAAGAGCGGCACTTAACTCCTCCTCTGCCTGGAGGAGTGCAGCCGCCATCTTTTCTTTGTGTTGCTCCCCTCGGGAAAGCTCGTCAATGAGGAGTTCCAGCTGCTCCTCAAGAGCCTTCAGTTTCATCATGGTAGCAGTTTGTAACTCCTGCTCCCTCGGGGTGGTGTCTCTCAGCAGGAGCACATCTTTGTCCAGGATGACTGATTCCATGTCTTGCTCCATGGCGTTTGTAGCAAAAAGAGCGGCATTTAACTCCACCACTGCCTGGCGGACGGCAGCCACTCTCTTTTTGTTGTTTGTTTGTTTTGTTGTTTGCTACACAACAGATGGAAAATATCAGTGAATGTCCGTGATTAGATCGGCTCACCACATCAGTGGCAAACACGAAGTCTGTAAGTATCACTACGAGAACTGTCTCATTCCCCCCCTCATTTGTTGAGAAGGTAATGCCTGCAGTCTGCGGGAAGGCAGAATTGGCCGTTCAGCCCCGCCCACAGGTCCAGCCCCGCCCGCCCACAATAGATTGACAGTGACAGCGATTTATGCAGAAAATAATTACTGTTTAACATAAGCCTGAGAGTTTCACGTTTTGATCTACAATAATAATAATAATAATGTAACCGGTTATTTTTTTGTCCGGTGCGGGATTTGACACAGGTGTACTGCACCACAAGGCGACGTCACTAACAGTACTCTCCCACTTGGCCAGATACAAAAGGGAAATTAAAACAAACATCATAAATCCCATAAATCACAGATGAAGTCTGAAGAGGTGAGTCCCGACACAAATCATGGCCGTTAATACCACGACTGTTAATTATGAAGCTACTGTGTGCTTCAAACTTCCATTAATTGCCTGTGTGGCTCAACATCCGTTAAAAAGGGGGGGTTGATTTTTGGGGATTATCTTGATGAACAAAACGTGTTAATATCATAAGCCTTTGTTCGCTACGGAATTTATTTTCGTAATTTATCCAAATTCATCATTTTAGGATTCACCTGACCTTTTCCCTTTTCCGGTTCCGGGTTAAAAAGGAGGCGGGAAGAAGAAACTCGCGTTATGGCGGTGAGTGTTAAATGGCCGCGCTACAGTAATCTGAACGCTCGCTCAGATCTTATTAGGAATCAAACGCGTTTGGTTGCAGTGACGTGTCTTCTTAGTATGAACGTTAGGATGTGTAGGTTGGTTAGCCACGTGGCGTCGCGTTGTTAGCATGTAACGCTAGATCGGTTATTTTAAACGAGCGGCAGCGTCGCCGTCGTGTGACGGAGTATAAACCAGGCTTTCCACCGAGCCAACATGCTCAATAACTGCTGCTGTTGTGCAGATATTAGTAACAGCTGGCTGGTTTGGGGGCAGGACCTGTGGGGTAAAATGCTAAACCAAAAGCGCGGTGGGTAATCGATGTGGGCTTGGGAGCGAAGCGCGGTGTCGTCATGAATGTGGGCGGGGCTGGACAGACAGGACGTCCAGATCCGCGTGCCGGCGGGCTGCAGCCGGTACTACTTGGCATCTGTCTGGCTTGGCCCGTTTTTTCGTGTTGTTTTAACGTTATAAACATACAGTCCAAAATGTTCAGACATGCAGTCGTTACGTGAAACATAAACCCTTATATAATTTACACTTATACGAGTGAAAATGGAAAAAGGCAGGTAATCAAATTAAATATGTAAAATAAACAAGTTAATTAGCTTAAAATGGCTTGGCCTGTTTTTACCTGCTGACCGGACTCCTGGTTCAGACCAGCTCTTGCGTTTTCACGTCCTTGGTGGTGAACGTCGTCCTGCTTCATCTTTCCTTTCGCACTTCTCTGTCTGCGACTCGGGAGTCTGACCTGTTCTGTCCACCGCGAATCACCAACTGACTCCGCCGCCGCTGCGCGGCCTTTTATAGCGTTCCGAGGCCCGGCGCCGGAAATGGAACGCAGCATGATTGACAGATTTTTCTTACACATTCTACAACGGTCGGTTTGTTGTTTGTTTTTAAAATGGCAAACACACCGCAGAATGAATTACAAGTATTTCAGTACAATTACTGGTACAGAAATATTAAATGTGTTCACTATACAAGCCTTAAAATGTACTTTGTGGCGGACACTAGGGGCTATGCCTCTCACCCAGCAGGGCTGTGAGCTGGGGGCGTGGTTTACGTTCCCGGGCTTGCTGGTGCAGGGTTGTTCCTGCTGTAGTTTTGGTTTTGGAGCTGAGGAATAAACAACAAACTCGCCTTCGTCTCCTGTGTTTTTTCCTCATCCTGCCACAACTTCATATTTTAGAACCTGTGGGCACTTTCTGGAGCGCAGGTCCTTTCTCATGCCACCCTGTAGCTGAGCCGTCTCTCCAAGTACCCAACTCCACAACCAGCAAGAAACGCACAAAAACCGACTGCAATCCAGCATCAATATCTTTCCCTCAATTCACACCGGGGCTGTGTTAAGCTCTGGGTGACGGATCGAGATCGGTGGGTCAGAAAGGCATGCAAAATGATGACAAAAACACTAAAAACAACTTCTGGGGATCTCACAATTGCAAATCCAACTCTATGACTGATCAACTTTTAGGTTATCGTGCACATTTTTAATGCGCCATTTTTTTATTGTGAACGCGCACGTTTGTAAACACTGTTGGTGCATTCTTCTGTCCACAATTTATCAGCTGACATACTGTTAACATCTGGGATTTTGGAGCGTTTTATTTTGCTTTATTTTCTCTATTGATGAAACAGGTCGCTTGCAAGCCTTAACTTTAATCTGCAGTTCCAAGTCCCCCCCCCCCTCCACGTTGTGAGCAATGCGTTGCACATTGTGGCCCCTCACTCATGGACGACCTGAGAGGGACGCTTAGCTGGGACGTTTAGTAGCACGCGCTTCTGCTAATCGCGCGCTCGTTATTCTTTGATGTATTAATTTATACATTTCAAAGTTGATCGGAGTAATCTGACCAAAACGCTTCCACTTCATGAAATGCGCGCAGCAGAGGGGCGCCGTGGGTCTGGACGGCAACAGGCAACAAAGAGAACACGACTAAGATTTTTGGTTTTTTACTTAAACAGGCCCAAGTGACCTGAAAAGATTTGCAGCATTTTGAAATCAGAGTTAACAACTGGCTGTTAATTTATCACAACAAATAAAACAAAGATGCTACAGCAGCCTTTTCTATTTTAAGTTAAATTATACATTTCAGATAAAAAAAATTAATGGTCCATAGCCTTGAAATAAATAAAATTTAGATAGATTAAATGTTACATAACGTCAAACACAATGAGTGAAATGTAAACCTGCTATAGAGCAGTTGTTTTTCTGCTGAATTATATTAGTATCATTTGAACATTGAACAAAGTGACAATAGTATAAAAAACAAGGACCTATTATGGCTTTCATTGGAAATGGCCATTTAGGGCTTCTCTTTCACCATTGTTGGCAAGTTCTTTGCAAAATGAAGCATTTCAATTTTTTCACAGGCTAATCTGTTCCTCTTCGTCCACCACAATGATTCTTCAGACTGTAGAATAAATTCAAATTCAGAAATTCGTTGGATTACCACACATGATTTGGTCCATAACAGTTTTGTAATTTCAAAAGTAAAAGCAATTGTCTCATAATAGCAAATGTTGTACAGGTGTCTGACACAAACAATTTTGTAATGTATTGGGACAAGCCATTAGCCGTTGTTTGTGACGCTTCGCCTTATGGCTTGGGGGCGCTGCTCTTCCATATGGAGTCCGATGGCCGGGAGGCTCCCATCGTCTTTGCCTCGAGGACATTATCCTCCACTGAAAGAAATTATGCCCAAATAGATAAGCAGGCATTGGCGGTCATTTTTTCAGTCAAAGAATTTCATCAGTACCTTGCTGGTCGCCACTTTGTGGTTTTTACTGACCACAAACCTCTTTTGGGCCTGCTACACCACTCTAAGCCCATGCCACATGTCCTGTCCCCACACATGCTACGCTGGAGTGTTCTTCTTGGGGCCTACGATTACGAATTGTGCTACCGCCCTGGCAAACAGCTAGCAAATGCTGATGCCCTCAGTCGCTTACCACTGCCTGCTGGTATGCATGATACCCCTCCACCCATGGAGGTGCTCTTACTGGAAATGGCGCCTGAAGCCCCACTGAATGCAGAACACATCGCCACCCTTACTCGGAAGGATCCAGTTCTGTCCCGGGTGCTGCGCTGGGTCCTGCATGGCTGGCCAGTGGATACACCTGACAGCCGTTTCAAGCTGTTTTTCACCCGGCGCCATGAACTGTCCACACACAAGGACTGCCTATTATGGGGGAGTCGTGTAGTTATTCCCAACCTGGCGAGGGAGGAGGTACTAGCCATGCTGCATGATGCACACCCAGGCATTGTGCATATGAAGGGCCTGGGGAGGAGTTATGCCTGGTGGCCAGGTATGGATTTAGCAATAGAACAGACAGTAAAATCCTGTGAAACCGGCCAGAGAACTCGTCATGCACCACCAACAGCACAGCTGCACCCTTGGGAGTGGACAACTAAGAAATGGTCCCGGCTACACATTGACTTTGCTGGTCCATTCCAGGGGAAGACATTTCTCATAATTGTGGACTCACACTCTAAGTGGTTAGAGGTTGCCACGGTGAGTTCAATGTCCTCCTCTGCAGTGATCAGCACACTGAGGCTCCTCTTTGCAACTCACGGGTTGCCAGATGTCATTGTTTCTGACAATGGTACGGCCTTCACATCGGAAGAATTCAAAGAGTTTGCCAGACGGAATGGCATCAGAGCAGTGACTACAGCCCCTTACCATCCTTGTTCAAATGGCTAAGCAGAACGTATGGTCCAGACAACCAAGGAGGCCCTGTCTAGGATCACTATCGGTGACTGGCAGACACGCCTGGCTAGGTTTCTGCTGTCACAGCATGTGACTCCCAATTCAGCAACAGGAAAGAGCCCTGCCGAGCTTCTCATGAACCGGAGTCTGCATGGCCTTTGATCGCCTTCATCCTGACTATGAAAATGAGATGCACCTCAAGCAGGAGGTGAGTGCAGAAAAGCTGCAAGGCCCAAACAGATGTTTTAGGCCACAGGACACTGTGTACATGAGGAGCTACACTCTGGGACACAAGTGGGTCCCTGGTGTGATAGACGATCCTACTGGCCCAGTTTCATATAGAGTGTAGACTCCTGATGGGCAAATGCATCGATGCCACGTGGATCAGCTGCATGGTAGAGCGACTGCACGCATGGATGTGGTCGCTGGAGAATCCATTGTTCCTGGTGAGCAGTCACCTGAAGATGGGCCGCTCGAGTCTACCTCATCTGAAATGCCACGACCAGAGACCAGCAGGTCTGTTGAGGTCCTGTGTCCATTCCTGTGCCCACTACCCCTCTACAGCGTCCGGCAAGAGACCGGCACCCTCCACGCCACTTGGCAGATTTTGTTGACTGGGGGAAAAGGGTGTAATGTATTGGGACTTATGTTAATGCGCATGCTCTCTGGTTAGTCTTTGATGGGGGGCTCTCGCGAAGCGAGACTAGGAAGTAATGTTAAGTATGAGCCGAACTGGAGGGAACGCAGATGTAGCCTGATGGCTGAGTATCCTAACTTTGCTAAGTTCTAAGTAAAGAGTTCGTTTACAACCAATGTCTCTCTCATCTCTAAGTCGAATCCTACAAATTTCATTTTAAAACTATTTTATAGCAGAAAAGTAGCGAAACTCAATTGATTTACATGACAGTCGGCCAAGTCAATTGTATTTGTATAGCCCAGTATCACAAATTACAAAATTTCCTCAGTGAACTTTACAGCAACACATCCTGTCCTTAGACCCTCACATCGGATAAGGAACAGCTTCCTAAAAAAAAAGCCTTTAACAGGGAGAAAAATATGAGGAAACATTAGGAAGAGCAACAGAGGAGGGATAAACACAATTTACAGAATACAGCGTTGAAAGAGGATAACAGAATTATAATGGAATTATGAGATGATATGAAGAATAGGATGAGGAGGATGCCAAGCAGTGCCCAGGTGCCACCGGAACAGCCCAGGACCTGAGCCATGCGACCACCATCACCATGGAGACCTGACAGGAGGACAGACTGCACACGCACACAAAGGAGAGTCGGTAACACTTTCTATGAAGCTTGCATCTATAATGCTCTATAAGCATCTATAATGCCCTATAAGTGTATATATAAGTCATTGTAAGATTCATTATAACCATGTATACGCCCCCACAACACCTCATAACCACCTTTATGATACACTATATCAATTTAAAATGGATTTATGCATTATAAATATGTCATCATTAGCCTGTTTATCTGTCAAATGTCATAATGCACCATAGCCAACTTGTTTTGCTGAAGTTTTGTAGAGATGCATAATGAGACCAGTGCTATTTCACAGTCATCAGCCCTAGCTGTTAGTCATTGTAATACACATTATAGGAAAGTATGGGCGTTATAGATGCAATAGATGCTTATAGGGCATTATAGATGCTTCTGGGCCTTATAGGTGCAAGCTTCATAGAAAGTGTTACCGGAGACTCACATGACACCATTCACATACAGAAAAATATAAAGGAGAAGGCATCATTCAGAGAGAGAGAGAAAAGATGTGAGAGAAGAGAACAGTTTGCAGTTGTCAATAATCTATAATCTATAATCTGGTCGGCAGAGCAGTGCTTGGTAAATTCATTGAGACAGAAACCGATCTGCCATTCAGTACAGGTTGTGGAGTTTAATTTGGTAGATGGTATTCATCTGTTGTCTGCACGTCGCTTGTTTCCTTGGCCTGTATATTTGAACGCCTTCGGTCCTCCTTGCCCGCTATGTCCTGTTGTCAATTCTGCCTTGGTGTTTACATGATTCGTTTTTGTATGAGAGTTTTATCATACTGGCTGCAAAGTAATTTTCCTGTAAGGGACAATAAAGGCACTTTGACTTTGACTTAAACCTCTGAGCCACCACTGCAGCACAGAGCTCAATCTGAGACAGCTGAGCCATAAGTGCTGTAGAGTTTCTTCATCATTACAGAAAAAAACAGTGACTCCTTGCTCAGGGATCCACGTATATGTGCCACATGCCTGTTCATAGTCACATCTCCATGTACCACCTCCACTGCAGAGCTGCAGTGTGTTTCTTTATGGGGGTTTTGTACAGGTAATTCCATCTGCCTTTGGGAGATGAACCTGGTGTCAATACACTCAACCACCTCGCCTCCTGTACACTGGCTAGTTATGTTCTGTTGAGAATCTTTACAGTGACTGCATACAAGGCCTGCCTTGATGTTCTTGAGAAGTCCTGTAGATCTGGTGTTTTAAAAGACAGATGGGGCCCGTTTTCTTCCTCCTGCTCTTCCACTGCAGCATGGATCCATAAAGATTGAAAAACAGACCGCATAACTGACTGATCCTCTCCACGTCCTGCTCCCAATGCCTCTCTGAAGAAATCAGGAAGTGCACTGATCACTTCCTCCAACAACATCTCCATTAGACAAAAATATTTAAAACCAGTCTCTTGGCTCAAAATGGCAGCCGTTTTCCACACGCTATCTTAGTAAATCCAGCTCTTGTGAGGGATCGCCGTACACTGACGGAGCTGAGAATCCTGCAGTGTATCAGTGTGTTACAGAACAGAGATTCATCTGCTACACTGCCATAGATCTGGGAGCAATCTCTCTTCTTGTTTTAGACTGTTCCCCAAAGCTCGGAGGACAGCCTGATAGAAAGGTGTCGTAGTGAACTCCATGCCAGCTAGTTCCAGAAGGTGCAAGTGCTTGTCATAATTCAGGGTCACAATCCTACAAAGCAACACAAATGCAGTTTCACTTCAAAGCAGGTTTTTTTCCCCCCATTTGTATCCAGCCAATTACCCCACTCCTCTGAGCCATCCTGGTCGCTGCTCCACCCCCTCTGCCGATCAGGGGAGGGCTGCAGACTACCACATGCCTCCTCCGATACATGTGGAGTCGCCAGCCGCTTCTTTTCACCCGATAGTGAGGAGTTTCGCCAGGGGTACGTAGTATATGGGAGGATCACGCTATTCCCCCCAGCCCCCCCCCCCCCAGACAGGTGCCCCGACCGACCAGAGGAGGCACTAGTGCAGTGACCAGGACACATACCCACATCTGGCTTCGCACCTGCAGATGCAGCCAATTGTGTCTGCAGGGACACCCGAACAAGCCAAAGGTGACACGGGGATTCGAACCGGCGATCTCCGTGTTGGTAGGCAAAGGAATAGACTGCGATGCTACCTGGTTATCCCCAAAACTGTTGTTTATGATATATAATAGTCACTGCACACGTTGAAGGTGAAAAGCTGTGATACGACTGCAATGGTCAATCAGGCCCTGGCCACCTTCTTTTTTTATGAACATATTTTATTAGCATTTTAGGAAAACAAACTTTTTAGGAAAATATAAAGCAATGCATTAACATAAATTGTTAATGGCTTCCTCTACCCCCCCCCCCACCACCACCACTTAGTCCTTTGAGCTCCTTATCTTAGGTCAAGGAAATATGACAATAATAACAAAAATATATTACTGTTAAGAATAACAATAATGATAATAATAATTGAGGTACGTTAGTGTAAAACAAAGAGAACGAGAAAAAATGTATATAAAGACACATACAAGCATAAATGAGAGCAAAGTGTACTGCGTATATGTATGGGCCATTACGGTGCATAATCAGTTGTTGGGAGTTTGAAGATTTTCAGTGTGCTACCAAACTGTAGGATTTAGCTGTTCCATTGTATTAATCGTCTCATCTGGGTAGTCATTCTGGGGAAAGGGAGGTCAGACTCTTAACAGAAGAGGTCAGAGGCTGCCAATTTATCTGTCGAACCTGGTATGGAGAATTTGATCTTTTCCAACTCCACAACAGACATGGTATCACACAGCCAAGAAGTGGTAGGTGGGGGTAACAGTTTCTTCCATAGTAAAAGTGTTCGCCGATGGGCTATTACAGAGGTGAATGAGATTATATTGGCTTGCATCACTGACATACACTACCGTTCAAAAGTTTGGGATCACCCAAACAATTTCGTGTTTTCCATGAAAAGTCACACTTATTCACCACCATATGTTGTGAAATGAATAGAAAATAGAGTCAAGACATTGACAAGGTTAGAAATAATGATTTGTATTTGAAATAAGATTTTTTTTACATCAAACTTTGCTTTCGTCAAAGAATCCTCCATTTGCAGCAATTACAGCATTGCAGACCTTTGGCATTCTAGCTGTTAATTTGTTGAGGTAATCTGGAGAAATTGCACCCCACGCTTCCAGAAGCAGCTCCCACAAGTTGGATTGGTTGGATGGGCACTTCTTTGAGCAGATTGAGTTTCTGGAGCATCACATTTGTGGGGTCAATTAAACGCTCAAAATGGCCAGAAAAAGAGAACTTTCATCTGAAACTCGACAGTCTATTCTTGTTCTTAGAAATGAAGGCTATTCCATGCGAGAAATTGCTAAGAAATTGAAGATTTCCTACACCGGTGTGTACTACTCCCTTCAGAGGACAGCACAAACAGGCTCTAACCAGAGTAGAAAAAGAAGTGGGAGGCCGCGTTGCACAACTGAGCAAGAAGATAAGTACATTAGAGTCTCTAGTTTGAGAAACAGACGCCTCACAGGTCCCCAACTGGCATCTTCATTAAATAGTACCTCTTAGAGCCTGTTTGTGCTGTCCTCTGAAGGGAGTAGTACACACCGGTGTAGGAAATCTTCAATTTCTTAGCAATTTCTCGCATGGAATAGCCTTCATTTCTAAGAACAAGAATAGACTGTCGAGTCTCAGATGAAAGTTCTCTTTTTCTGGCCATTTTGAGCGTTTAATTGACCCCACAAATGTGATGCTCCAGAAACTCAAATCTGCTCAAAGAAGTGCCCATCCAACCAATCCAACTTGTGGGAGCTGCTTCTGGAAGCGTGGGGTGCAATTTCTCCAGATTACCTCAACAAATTAACAGCTAGAATGCCAAAGGTCTGCAATGCTGTAATTGCTGCAAATGGAGGATTCTTTGACGAAAGCAAAGTTTGATGTAAAAAAAATCTTATTTCAAATACAAATCATTATTTCTAACCTTGTCAATGTCTTGACTCTATTTTCTATTCATTTCACAACATATGGTGGTGAATAAGTGTGACTTTTCATGGAAAACACGAAATTGTTTGGGTGATCCCAAACTTTTGAACGGTAGTGTATATTTTTGCCAGGGTCAGGTATACCAAATATAGCAGTCAGTAGGGATGGTTCTATTGCTTGCTCTAATATTACTGAAATGACTTGAAAGTAAGATTTCCAATACTCCCCCAGTCTCGGACATGACCAGGACATGTGAGTGAGATTACAAGGAGCCTGATAACATCTGTCACAGGTGTTAGCTATATTCAGGTATATCATGGCAAGTTTAGATTTACTACAGTGTGCCCTGTGAACTATTTTGAATTGCATGAGTTGAAATTTTGCACAAGATGAACAAGATTTTATTTCTTTCAGCGCCTTAGCCCACCAATCGTCAGGCATGATAATGTCAAGTTCTGTTTCCCATTCTGTTTTAATTTTCAGCAAAACTGGGAGTGTATCTGGAGCTAGGAAGTTATATAAAAACGACATATGCTGTCTTGTCATTTTTGTCACCATTAAATGGTTATCAATTCCCGATGAGTGTGGGGCATCTGGAAAAGAAGGTGTGTTTGATTTGAGGAAATGCCAAATTTGGAAGTACCTGAAGTGGTCAGATTGCTGTAGGTTGAAGGTATTACACAACTGAGCAAAGCTGGAAAATGTGCCTTCACTATAGAAATCACCTAGTGTACCTTGTCTGTCCTAAAAAGAAAATCTGGCATCAATCTTAGCGGGTTTGAACAGTTCATTATTACATATTGGGGTGTTAAGGGGGGGGGGCATGTTCCAGCCACAGTGTTGTTTGATTTGTTGCCAGATTTTCAAAGTGGATATGACTATCGGCGTATCCGTGTATTGTTAGGGTTTAAGTCTGTTAGCATAGCATACCAAAGCGTTTAAGCAGGAGGAGTAACATGAATGTGATTCCACCACTTGGTTTCAGGACAGACAATGTGACATTTTTGCATGTTGGCTGCCCATTAGTAAAATTGCAAATGTGGTTATCCTAAACCTCCCTCCAATCTACCCCTCTGTAATAAGGCTTTTTGAAGCCTTGGCGATGTATTGCCCCATATAAATGAGGAAAACATACTGTTAATGCTACGAAAAAAATGACCTATGGGGGAAAAGAGGCAAACATTGAAATAGGTACAGATATTGAGGGACAATATTCTTGTTTATACATTGTAGTCTCCCTGCCAGTGTGATCTGCAAGCTGTTCCACCTTTGAAGATCTTCTAACTTGTGTTGTTGGCACAGAAAAATTGTTGTCAAATAATAGTGATATATTTTGGGAAATGTTGATTCCTAAATATTTAAAGGTTGTTGGGGAAAGAGTGAATGGCAAATCAGACCGTGTAATATCCCCTGCCAGCTGATTGGTGGGGTGGGGGGGGGCAAATCCCTTTTTCCTATACTGAGCTTATATCCAGAGAAAGTGCCAAATGTTTTGAGAGTGTCTAAGAAATATGGAATGGCTGTTTTTGGATCTGATACATAAAGTAACAAATCATCTGCATACAGGGACGCTTTATGCTCAATTCATTATTCCCATTGGTCACGTGACTTTCTGGTTGCCGCCATGTTGGATCACAACTGAGCTATGGATACATGTAGCAACTGTTTGATATTCTATGCAACGTGTGTTCTCGCTGCTTGTTTTTGCTCGAAAGTACGTTTATAAGTTAATTCTTACTTCGTAAAATGATTGCCTGCTGCCTTTTATTATCTAGGGAACAGTTTTTTTTTAAACTTTAAGTACCTGGCTCTGACAGGAGTAGGAAAAATTCTTCGAGTTAGTTCCTATCGTTTTAGGCCATAAGCCTACCCGATCAAAAGGAGTTCATCAATCATGGTAAACTTTTTTGCAGTCGTTGGGTGTTCAAACAGAATTGGAAGTGACAAGAAATCTTTGTTCAGATTACCAAAAGTTATCACACATCACGGTGAAGATGCAAAATTAATTTCAGAAGAGAGACAAGCTGTCTGGTTGGCTCAGATTAGCAGATCAGATTTGACCACGAGAAGCAAACCAACACCAGGGTTTGTTCAGATCACTTCGTCTCCGGGAAACCAGCTGCTCTTTTCCACAAGACGAACATAGACTGGGCACCTACTTTAAACTTGGGACACAACAAATTCAGGCCTCCTGCGGATTCATCACTGAAAAGAATCGTTAGAGGTCAAAAATGGAGCAACATCAGGCAAACCAAGATGAAGGCAATCAGACCCCTGTCAAGTTACCGAACGATAAGGACGGATATATCGAAACCACATTGGTAACCATGGATGTTTCTTGTCAAACTGATATGACCTGTCAGGAGATTTATGACTTGGGGAGAAGGTATGGAAATGCGGTAGCAAAGCTTGATAAGTTATCCTTTACTGAAGAATGATTGAAGGAAGATGACAAAAAAGTTGCAGTATACACAGGGCTTCCAAATTTTCTCACCCTGTCCTCAGGATTTAGCCTTTTTGAGCCATATATACCTTTAGCACAGAGTTCTTTATTGACAAAATTTCAGCAGTTGATGGTCCTTTTACTGTGACTGAGGCTTAATCTGTCTGTCGAAGATATAGCATACAGATTGGATTTATCCAAGTCTACCATAACAAGAATATTCCTACGGATACTAGACATTGCCTTTGTTAGGTTTTCATTTTTGATTAGATGGCCAGAAAGAGAAGAAATATGGAAAACAACACCACTTCCATTTCGACAGCATTGAGGGACCAAATTGACAGTAGTGATGGACTGCTTTGATGTTTTTGTGGAGAAACCTTTGAGTTGACTTGCAAGGGTACAAACATTTTCAACATAGAAGCATCACAATACCGTAACATTTTTGATTGTAATTTCTGCACAAGGAGTTATAACATTCATCTCTAAGGCATGGGGTGGAAGAGCCAGTGATAAATTCTTCACTGAAAATTGTGGACTGCTGGATAATATTGTATGTTTTGTAGCCATTATATCTTTATATGCATCAAGTGCCACTTTTTCATGGGTGCATCCCCATCGTATTGGCTCAGTAGTGAAACTATATGAGGGTAGCAAATTTTCTTGATCAGGCTTTGAGAAGGGCACTTGATATTTGTCCTACAGCAAGATTTTAATGTTGATGAGGAGATATGTCCTGCCTTGAATTATAGCCAAAGCTAAGATTTTGCCTGTTCCCGGGTTAGCTCTTCAACACATTTAATTTGCTCATCAGTTACACTCAGGTCAATCTTGCAATTTGCCCTCGCCATAGAACCCCTGGCAATAAAACTTCTCTCCAATCCTCTCATTAAAGGTCTAATTAGACGCGGACACGAACACAAACTGTCTTTATATGCAGATGATTTATTGTTATACATAGCCGACCTTTCTGTTTCTGTCCCCGCAGCCCTTGCCACTTTCACATCCTTCGGTCACTTATCAGGGTATAAACAGAATTTTAGTAAAAGTGAATTGATGCCACTTTATGTGGCCGCAAAAGGTTTCTCTCTACATAACTGTCAATTTAAAACGGTTTATAATACTTTCACCCATCTCGGTGTACATGTCACAAACAGACTTGAAAACCTCTTTCAGGCCAACTTTGTCCCCCTTTTAACCCGAACTAAGGACGATTTGGGACACTGGTCATTGCTGCACCCCTCTTTAGTCGCAAGAATTAATTCTTTTAAAATGAACACCCTCCCTAAATTCCTATATTGCTTTCAATGCCTACTGATTTCTCCTCCCAATAAGTTTTTTGAAAAGATTGATGGCCTAATTTTACCTTTTATATGGGATGGAAAGTCTCATAGAATGTGAAAACAGCTCTTGCAGAGGCCCAAGTCAGACGGAGGCCTAGCGCTACCAGATTTCAGGTCAAGTAAAGTCAAGTCAATTTTATTTGTATAGCCCAATATCGCAAATTAATAAATTGCCTCAGTGGGCTTAACAGCAACACAACATCCTGTCCTTAGACCCTCTCATTAGATAAGGAACAACTCCCTAAAAAAAAACCCCTTAAACAGGGAGAAAAAATAGAAAGAAACCTCGGGGAGAGCAACAGAGAAGGGATCTCTCTCCCAAGACGGACAATGTGCAATGGATTTTGTGTTTACATAATTTACACAATAAAACATTGAAAGAGGATAACAGAATCCAGGTCCTACTACTGGACTGCTAATCTCAGGATTATTCAGTCTGGTTGCAGAGCAAAGAAATATCCACACCCCCAGTTTGGCTAGAGATGGAGGCCGCCTCATGTGCACCGGCATCATTGTCTTCCCTCGCTCACTCTTCCATTACAGGCCCTCATCACTTCTTCACTAAAAATGTATGTGTCAAAACAACATTGAGGATCTGGAACCAATTTAGACGCCATTTTGGGTTTCAGACAACTTCTTTTGATGCCCCGGTGGCTTCAAATCCGGCTTTCCCCGCATCTATGGTGGACAGTGCCTTCTCAATGTGGTCTAGTTTTGGTATTAAAAGGTTCAGAGATCTCTAGTATATTAATAATACATTTCCTACATTTGAGCAACTCTCAACCAAATTCGGGCTACCCAGACATCATTTTAGGTACTTACAGATCCAGAGTTATATCTGCAGCAAATATCCTCGATTCCCCGCTCTTGCTGGCGACACACAGTTTGGACACTTTTCTTACCCCCCTTCCTACTCTAAAAAGTACCCTGACATTAGCCTATAGACAAATTTGTTCTCTACAGGCCACCTCATGAAACAATATGAAATCTTCATGGGAGGTAGAACTGGGTGAGGAAATATCTGACGAATTATGGGTAGAGGCACTCAGAAGGGTACACACCTCCTCTATCTGTGCCCGACACAGCCTCATCTAATGCAAACTCATTCACAGGCCTCACTGGACCAGAGCAAGATTATCCAAAATGTACAAAGATCTTAGCCCTAACTGTGTAAAGTGTAACCAATCTCCTGCAAATCGTGTTCCTATGTTTTGGGGTTGCCCACCTCTTGTTGGTTTTTGGGAAGACATATTTAACACACTCTCTGAAATAAGAGGCACAAGTTGAACCAGACCCACTCATCGCCCTATTTGGGGTTGCCTCACCCATATTACGACTGACCAAAATGGACATAGTTGCCTTTGTCACCCTGTTGGTGAGACAATTGATCTTGCTTAGATGGAAATCTCTGGCACCCCCTTCCCATGCTCTCTGGATTAAAGCTGTTTTAAATTGCATAAAGCTGGAAAAAATTAGACATACACTTAGACGATCCATATTTTGTGTTATGTGGACTCCCGCCTTTTCTCATATTAAGCCATTACACCTCCCTGCAGGTTCAGAGTGATGTCTAACCATTTTTTATAGTATATAAAAAAGAAATAAAAAACAATTTGTCAAAAAAAAAGAAAAGAAAAGACAATCAATGCTTGGCAGAGAAGTACTTTATTATTTGCAAGCCTGTAAGGTCTACCTTGAACAGTAGAAATGAACTGGCCACCAGCTGTAGACACAAAAAAATATCTGCTTTGCCATTATAAACAAGCCATTGTCTTTATTACCCCCCCCCCATTAGATGATATACATGTGATGACCTTTATAGATGTTATATTTTATATTTCAACCGTCTGCTCATCAACTGTGCTCCAGCCCCACTCCACTATATGATATACGTAAAGTACCCCACTGGATGGTATTTTGTTATATTTTGAATGTATGCTTTTTCAACAGTGCCCCGGCCCTTTAAGTCCATGCTTTTTCAAAAGGAGCCCCAGTCTCCCCCCCCTTTGGTTGTAATGATTCTGTAGTTATTTTTGAAATGTTTCCTCTCCTCTCATTGGTTGCCGTGCACTGTAACTAGGGGCATGGCGCGGGGCAGCATGGCATTTATTGGCGGTATCTTCTATCTTCTTTGTTGTTTAACCACCTTAGCAGCTTGTACTACTATGAATGAAAGTTTTTTTCCCCTGCATCTATCTTTATATATACGTAAGTGCTCAACAAATGAGCGGAATATCAATATAGATGTAGGGAAAAAAACGTTTAATACAAAGCAGTACAAGCTTGTTTCATGCGTCGCACACTCAACAGCTGCTAATGTGATTCAGCAAAGAAACAACACAGTTTATGTTGCCCCACGTCATGCTCCTGATTTCGGTGGACAGCACAATTGGAAGGGCAGGCAGTTAAAATATAAAAAAATACAACATCTAATAAATGTCACACGTGTGTCATCTAATCGGGAGGGGGGTGAGAGAATAATAAAGACATTTTACTTGTAGTTACAAAGAAGATATTTTTTCAGTGTTTACAGCTGATGGCCAATTTGTTCCTACTATTCAAGGTGGACATTTTGGGTGGACAGCACAGTTGGAAGGGCAGGCAGTGATCAGCTAATTGACAGCTGATGATTGCTTATGGCATGAAACAGGCTTGTACTGTCTCATAAAGAATGCACTTGACTCTGGATATATTTATATATTTATTTATTTATTTATTTATATAAATAACACTCAGCAGTTCATACTGAGGGGTGCTCTTCCTGATGTATTCATTATTTGTATAGCCCAATATCACAAATTTGTGTCAGTGGGCTTTACAGCAACACAACACCCTGTCCTTAGACCCTCACATCGGATAAGGAACAACTCCCTAAAAAACCCCTTTAACAGGGAGAACAAATAGGAAGAAACCTCAGGGAGAGCAACAGAGGAGGGATCTCTCTCCCAAGACGGACAACGTGCAATGGATGTTGTGTTCATACAATTTACAGAATACAACATTGAAAGAGGGTAAACAGTGGTCCTGACACTCACTAACCCCTCGGCCCCCCATCTTTTCATTTATCATACAGTCTCAGGCTGCTGGACTTCGAGTGGAACCCTCTGTGCATTGTGAGGAGGTTCCGTATCCTGATATCTGTGGCCTTTGATTTGAGGAGGATAAACTCCTGAGAGAGTAGCACCATAGAAATGTGACTTATACACCAAAGCAACTTGTGTTTTTTTCCTCGCAACAATACGTTTTTTGCTGAGTGGGACTTATACTCCGGTGTGACTTGTAGTCTGGGAAAAACTATATATAGTGCTTGGTTAGTGACCATCAGTTGTAAACTACTTTTCACGATGCGTTGTGGGATACTTTGAGTCCACTATGTAGAGTATAGCGATTCTCGCCATACAGTCGGACAACACTACAAGTGAGTAGTGAGTGATTTCGGACACGGATCTTGAGGCTTGTGGGTGAAAGCTGTCCTTAAGCCTGTTGGTCTGGGCCCAGATGCTCTGGTACCATTTTCAACAGTGGAGGAAGATCAGCGGCGAACAATCCTCCTCAGCCTCTCAAAGAAGCGCTGGAGACGGCCCTTCTTGCGCTTAACTTTATGCTCTCTTCCTACCTCAGCCTCTTCAACTTCGTTGGGGGAGGATGTTCCTGCCCTGGCCTCTTCAACTTCATCAGGGGAGGGTGTTTCTACCTTGGCCTCCTGTGCTTTCTTATCAGGAGAGGATGTTTTTTCTTTGGCTGCCTCCTCTTTCTGCTTGGAGGAGTCCTTTCCCTGACAGGTTTTCGATGAAGCTCTGTAAAACACAAAACTGTTGTCATTCTACTGTCAATACACTATAATTTGTGCTACTGCTGTACACTGATTGTCTGACATTACAGCAAACTTATTTGATCCATTTCACTGAGACACATGGCAATGTTGTATACTTGTGTATAATGTACACCGTTTCTTCCACCTACCACTACAACACAGTGAACATACCTGTCTCTGTATTCTGTCCTGCTATCCATGGAGCTGTCCTCCTTTTTTTTCTTGGCCAGGAGGACTTTTTCCTCCTGCTCCTCGAGGGCGGTATCTCTCTGCAGGGCCTCCACCTGCTGCAGGAGCATGTCTCTGCCCAGAAGGAAGGACTCCCGTTCTCGTATCATGGCCTCCTTGGCAGAAGGAGTGGCATTTAACTCCTCCTCTGCCCAGAGGAGGGCAGCCACCAAATTTCCTTTGCTTTCCTCGCGTGGGGAAAGCTCGTCAGTGAGGAGTTCCACCTGTTCCTCCAGAGCCTTAATTTTCGCCATGGCAGCAGTTTGTAACTCCTGCTCTTTCAGGGCAGTTTCTCTCTGCAAGGCGGTGTCTCTCTGTACGGCCGCCACCTGCTGCAGGAGCACGTCTCTGTCCAAGATGATGGACTCCATATCTTCCTCCATGGCCTCCTTGGCAGAAAGAGCAGCATTTAACTCCTCCTCTGCCTTGACAAGGGCGGCCGCCATCTTTTTGTTGGTCTGAAAAACCTCGTCAGCATGGCGTTCCAGCCTCTCCATCCTACGACCAAGCTCCATGGCAGCAATTTGAAGTAAAGGTTCCACCTTCAGGGCCGTGTCTTTCTGCAGGGTGGCATCTCTTTGCACAGCCTCCACCTGCTGCAGGAGCTCGTCTTTGTCCAGGAGGATTGACTCTTTTCCTTGCTCCATGGCCTTCTTGGCAGAAAGAGCGGCACTTAACTCCTCCTCTGCCTGGAGGGGTGCAGCCGCCATCTTTTCTTTGTGTTGCTCCCCTTGGGAAAGCTCGGCAGTGAAGAGTTCTAACTGCTCCTCCAGAGCCTTCATTTTCACCATGGCAGCAGTGTGTAACTCCTGCTCCTTCAGGGCAGTGTCTCTCTGCAAAGCAGCATCTCTCTGTATGGCCTCCACCTGCTGCAGGAGTGCCTCCTTTTCTTGTTCCATGGCTTCCTTGGCGGAAAGAGCGGCATTTAACTCCTGCTCCTTCAGGGCGCCGTGTCTCCGCAGGGCCTCCAGACGCACCTCGTTGTCCAAGATGATGGACTCCATATCTTCCTCCATGGCCACCTTGGCAGAAAGAGCAGCATTTAACTCGACCTCTGCCTTGACAAGGGCGGCCGCCATCAGGGTGGCATCTCTTTGCACAGCCTCCACCTGCTGCAGGAGCTCGTCTATGTCCAGGAGGATTGACTCTTTTCCTTGCTCCATGGCCTTCTTGGCAGAAAGAGCGGCACTTAACTCCTCCTCTGCCTGGAGGAGTGCAGCCGCCATCTTTTCTTTGTGTTGCTCCCCTCGGGAAAGCTCGTCAATGAGGAGTTCCACCTGCTCCTCAAGAGCCTTCAGTTTCATCATGGTAGCAGTTTGTAACTCCTGCTCCCTTGGGGTGGTGTCTCTCAGCAGGAGCACATCTTTGTCCAGGATGACTGATTCCATGTCTTGCTCCATGGCGTTTGTAGCAAAAAGAGCGGCATTTAACTCCACCACTGCCTGGCGGACGGCAGCCACTCTCTTTTTGTTGTTTGTTTGTTTTGTTGTTTGCTACACAACAGATGGAAAATATCAGTGAATGTCCGTGATTAGATCTGCTCACCACATCAGTGGCAAACACGAAGTCTGTAAGTATCACTACGAGAACTGTCTCATCCCCCCCCTCATTTGTTGAGAAGGTAATGCCTGCAGTCTGCGGGAAGGCAGAATTGGCCGTTCAGCCCCGCCCACAGGTCCAGCCCCGCCCGCCCACAATAGATTGACAGTGACAGCGATTTATGCAGAAAATAATTACTGTTTAACATAAGCCTTAGAGTTTCACGTTTTGTTCTACAATAATAATAATCGTTCAGATCTTATTAGGAATCAAACGCGTTTGGTTGCAGTGACGTGTCTTCTTAATATGAACGTTAGGATGTGTAGGTTGGTTAGCCACGTGGCGTCGCGTTGTTAGCATGTAACGCTAGATCGGTTATTTTAAACGAGCGGCAGCGTCGCCGTCGTGTGACGGAGTATAAACCAGGCTTTCCACCAAGCCACCATGCTCAATAACTGCTGCTGTTGTGCAGATATTAGTAACAGCTGACTGGTTTGGGGGCAGGACCTGTGGGGTAAAATGCTAAACCAAAAGCGCGGTGGGGAATCGATGTGGGCTTGGGAGCGAAGCGCGGTGTCGTCATGAATGTGGGCGGGGCTGCACAGACAGGACGTCCAGCTCCGCGTCCCGGCAGGCTGCAGCCGGTACTACTTGGCATCTGTCTGGCTTGGCCCGTTTTTTCGTTTTGTTTTAACGTTATAAACATACAGTCCAAAATGTTCAGACATGCAGTCGTAAAGTGAAACATACACCCTTATATAATTTACACTTATACGAGTGAAAATGGAAAAAGGCAGGTAATCAAATTAAATATGTAAAATAAACAAGTTAATTAGCTTAAAATGGCTTGGCCTGTTTTTACCTGCTGACCGGACTCCTGGTTCAGACCAGCTCTTGCGTTTTCAGGTCCTTGGTGGTGAACGTCGTCCTGCTTCATCTTTCCTTTCGCACTTCTCTGTCTGCGACTCGGGAGTCTGACCTGTTCTGTCCACCGCGAATCACCAACTGACTCCGCCGCCGCTGCGCGGCCTTTTATAGCGTTCCGAGGCACGGCGCCGGAAATGGAACGCAACATGATTGACAGATTCTTTCTTACACATTCTACAACGGTCGGTTTGTTGTTTGTTTTTAAAATGGCAAACACACCGCAGAATGAATTACAATTATTTCAGTAAAATTACTGGTACAGAAATATTAAATGTGTTCACTATACAAGCCTTAAAATGTACTTTGTGGCGGACACTAGGGGCTATGCCTCTCACCCAGCAGGGCTGTGAGCTGGGGGCGTGGTTTACGTTCCTGGGCTTGCTGGTGCAAGTTCCGAACAGTTTATTGATGGAAATCAGCAACCTACGATATTCTACTACAGCTTTGAGGAATCTGTGAGTAGCCTAACGACATCACCATGACCACGCTGGGTCGCATAGAAGAGTTTGATGAAGGCTCCAGCGGCAATGCCATTGAGGAGTATATTGAGAGACTGGAATGTTTTTTCCTGGCAAATGGAGTAGATGGGGAGGAGAAGACACGCGCTATTTTGCTTAGCGACTGTGGTGCTGCAACGTATTCTACACTACGTTCGGTGGTCGCTCCCGTCCTTCCTACGGCCGTCACCTATGAAAACTTAGTATCGGCCTTGAAGCGCCACTACAGTCCTCCTCCGTCACAAATTGTTCAGCGTTTTCAGTTTCACAATTGCAAACAAAAGCAAGGCCAAGGAATCTCCAGCTACATTGCTGAACTCCGTAAACTCTCAGTGCATTGCGCTGTTGGTGACCAACTGGAAGCCATGCTGCGTGACAGAATTGTCTGTGGGGTGCTAGATGAAGCGCTGCAGCACCGCCTGCTGGCTGAAAAGGAACTCACATTCAAAGCAGCAGAGGAGAAAGCCCTTGCAGCGGAAACAGCCGCGTTAAATGCGCGAATACTACAACCAAACCAGCTGGGACCACCACAGTCAGCAGAAGTTCATCAGACTGCACAAAGTCAAACCGTTTTGAAAGTGAAACAAACAGTAGCAGAAGGTGGTGCAAAGCCATGTTTTCGTTGTGGAGGCACACACAACCAACAACATTGCAAATTTACCTCTGCTGTATGCCACTATTGCAAAAAAAGGGGGCACATTTCTCGTGTTTGTTTTAAAAAGAGCAGGGATGTCGCATCAGCAGATTCTTCTGACACAGTTCCTCAATCTGAACAACACACACACACTGTTAGGCAACGAGTGCTCACGTAAAAAAGCCATATCAAGCCACTGTGATCCTGAATAACAAAACACATGTAATGGAGGTGGACTCTGGAGCCGCATGCTACTTGATCAGTGAGGGCAGTTACAACACCTTGTGGCCTGACCAGCCGCCTTTACTGCACAAGGACAGTAGTGTGCTTAGACAATGGTCACAAGCAGAACTACAAGTTAATGGGAAGACTTTTGTGGATGTGCAGTATCAAGGCAATCACAAGACCTTACCACTGATTATTGTTCGAGGTCAGGGGACAAGTCTACTGGGCAGGGACTGGTTTGAGGCACTGGGCCTTTCTGTAATGGGGGTGTGCCAAGTATGCTTACAATCCGTGGAGTCCATCTTAACGGAATATGCAGAAGTCTTCCAGGACCTCAGGGCTTCACGAACCCCTCCAATTGCTATTGATATTGATACGACAGCATCACCCAAGTTTTTTAAAGCACGTTTGGTGCCCTTTGCCCTTCGGCCAAAGCTAGATGAGGAGCTTGACAAGCTAGTAGCTCAGGCTATTTTTGAACCCGTGAGACACTCAAGGTGGGCCACACCCATCGTACCAATAGTTAAAAAGGATGGCAGCTTAAGAATTTGCGGTGACTATCGCTGCACTGTGAATACAGTTGTGAAACCTGATGTATACCCCATTCCTACGGTGGGTGAACTGTTTTCCAGACTGGCAGGGGGGGTGCTTTTCAGTAAATTGGACCTCAAACAAGCTTACCAGCAGCTGGTGCTGGACGATGAGGCTGCAGAGCTTCCCACTATAAACACCCATCGGGGGCTGTTTCGGGCCCGCCACCTGCAGTTTGGAGTATCGACAGCTGAGTCCATATTTCAGCGTTTCATGGATACACTTCTCGCCGGTATACCAGCCATGCAACCGTACCTGGGTGATGTCTTAATAGCGGGAAAGACTGTTGGCCAGCACAGTGACCGTCTTCGTGCAGTGCTGGAATGATTTGCAGAAGCAGGATTGCGGCTACAGAAGGAGAAGAGTGTGTTTGCTGCTGACCAAGTTGAATTTTTAGGTTTTCGTGTGGACAAGGATGGCGTGCGGCCGACTATGGAGAAAGTTGAGGCTATTCAGAAGGCGCCTTCACCCCGGAACAAAACGGAGCTTCAGTCATTCCTAGGACTGCTCAATTTTTACAGCTGTTTTTTGCCAAACAAAGCTACCATCTTAGAACCGCTGCACCGCCTCCTGCATCAGTCTGAAAAAGCTTACACTGCTGCAAAACAACTGTTTCAGGCTGATGGCGTGTGACGAAACAAAGCCATTAGCCGTTGTTTGTGACGCTTCGCCTTATGGCTTGGGGGCACTGCTCTTCCATATGGAGTCCGATAGCCGGGAGGCTCCCATCATCTTTGCCTCGAAGACACTATCCTCCACTGAAAGAAATTATGCCCAAATAGATAAGGAGGCATTGGTGGTCATTTTTTCAGTCAAAGAATTTCATCAGTACCTTGCTGGTCGCCACTTTGTGGTTTTTACTGACCACAAACCTCTGTTGGGCCTGCTACACCACTCTAAGCCCATGCCACCTGTCCTGTCCCCACGCATGCTACGCTGGAGTGTTCTTCTTGGGGCCTACGATTACGAATTGTGCTACCGCCCTGGCAAACAGCTAGCAAATGCTGATGCCCTCAGTCGCTTACCACTGCCCACTGGTATGCATGATACCCCTCCACCCATGGAGGTGCTCTTACTGGAAATGGCGCCTGAAGCCCCACTGAATGCAAAACACATTGCCGCCCTTACTCGGAAGGATCCAGTTCTGTCCCGGGTGCTGCGCTGGGTCCTGCATGGCTGGCCAGTGGATACACCTGACAGCCGTTTCAAGCCGTTTTTCACCCGATGCCATGAACTGTCCACACACAAGGACTGCCTATTATGGGGGAGTCGTGTAGTTATTCCCAACCTGGCGAGGGAGGAGGTACTAGCCATGCTGCATGATGCACACCCAGGCATTGTGCATATGAAGGGCCTGGGGAGGAGTTATGCCTGGTGGCCAGGTATGGATTTAGCAATAGAACAGACAGTAAAATCCTGTGAAACCTGCCAGAGAACTCGTCATGTACCACCAACAGCACAGCTGCACCCTTGGGAGTGGACAACTAAGAAATGGTCCCGGCTACACATTGACTTTGCTGGTCCATTCCAGGGGAAGACATTTCTCATAATTGTGGACTCGCACTCTAAGTGGTTAGAGGTTGCCACGGTGAGTTCAATGTCCTCCTCTGCAGTGATCAGCACACTGAGGCTCCTCTTTGCAACTCACGGGTTGCCAGATGTCATTGTTTCTGACAACGGTACGGCCTTCACATCAGAAGAATTCAAAGAGTTTGCCAGACGGAATGGCATCAGAGCAGTGACTACAGCCCCTTACCATCCTCGTTCAAATGGCCAAGCAGAACGTATGGTCCAGACAACCAAGGAGGCCCTGTCTAGGATCACTATCGGTGACTAGCAGACACGCCTGGCTAGGTTTCTGCTGTCACAGCATGTGACTCCCAATTCAGCAACAGGAAAGAGCCCTGCCGAGCTTCTCATGAACCGGAGTCTGCATGGTCTTTGATCGCTTTCATCCTGACTATGAAAATGAGATGCACCTCAAGCAGGAGGTGAGTGCAGAAAAGCTGCAAGGCCCAAACAGATGTTTTAGGCCACAGGACACTGTGTACATGAGGAACTACACTCTGGGACACAAATGGGTCCCTGGTGTGATAGCCGATCCTACTGGCCCAGTTTCATATAGAGTGCAGACTCCTGATGGGCAAATGCATCGATGCCACGTGGATCAGCTGCATGGTAGAGCGACTGCACGCACGGATGTGGTCGCTGGAGAATCCATTGTTCCTGGTGAGCAGTCACCTGAAGATGGGCCGCTCGAGTCTACCTCATCTGAAATGCCACGACCAGAGACCAGCAGGTCTGTTGAGGTCCTGTGTCTATTCCTGTGCCCACTACCCCTCTTACAGCGTCCAGCAAGAGACCGGCACCCTCCACACCACTTGGCAGATTTTTTGACTGGGGGAAAGGGGTGTAATGTATTGGGACTTATGTTAATGCGCATGCTCTCTGGTTAGTCTTTGATGGGGGGCTCTCGCGGGGCGAGACTAGGAAGTAATGTTAAGTGTGAGCCGAACTGGAGGGAACGCAGATGTAGCCTGATGGCTGAGTATCCTAACTTTGCTAAGGTCTAAGTAAAGAGTTCGTATACAACCAATGTCTCTCGTCTCTAAGTCGAATCCTACAAATTTCATTTTAAAACTATTTTATAGCAGAAAAGTAGCGAAACTCAATTGATTTACATGACAGTCGGCCAAGTCAATTTTATTTGTATAGCCCGATATCACAAATTACAAAATTTCCTCGGTGAACTTTACAGCAATACATCATCCTGTCCTTAGACCCTCACATCGGATAAGGAACAGCTCCCTAAAAAAAAACAACCTTTAACAGGGAGAAAAATATGAGGAAACATTAGGAAGAGCAACAGAGGAGGGATAAACACAATTTACAGAATACAGCGTTGAAAGAGGATAACAGAATTATAATGGAATTATGAGATAATATGAAGAATAGGATGAGGAGGATGCCAAGCAGTGCCCAGGTGCCACCGGAACAGCCCAGGACGTGAGCCATGCGACCACCATAACCATGGAGACCTGACAGGAGGACAGACTGCAAACGCACACAAAGGAGAGTCGGTAACACTTTCTATAAAGCTTGCATCTATAATGCTCTATAAGCATCTATAACGCCCTATAAGTGTATCTATAAGTCATTGTAAGATTCATTATAACCACGTATACGCCCCCACAACACCTCATAACCACCTTTATGATACACTATATCAATTTAAAATGGATTTATGCGTTATAAATATGTCATCATTAGCCTGTTTATCTGTCAAATGTCATAATGCATCATAGCCAACTTGTTTTGCTGAAGTTTTGTAGAGATGCATAATGAGACTTCAGTGCTATTTCACAGTCGTCAGCCCTAGCTGTTAGTCATTGTAATACACATTATAGGAAAGTATGGGCGTTATAGATGCTTATAGGGCATGATAGATGCTTCTGGGCCTTATAGGTGCAAGCTTCATAGAAAGTGTTACCGGAGACTCACATGACACCATTCACATACAGAAAAATATAAAGGAGAAGGCATCATTCAGAGAGAGAGAAAAGATGTGAGAAGAGAACAGTTTGCAGTTGTCAATAATCTATACTCTATAATCTGGTCGGCAGAGCAGTGCTTGGTAAATTCATTGAGACAGAAACCGATCTGCCATTCAGTACAGGTTGTGGAGTTTAATTTGGTAGATGGTATTCATCTGTTGTCTGCACGTCGCTTGTTTCCTTGGCCTGTATATTTGAACGCCTTCGGTCCTCCTTGCCCGCTATGTCCTGTTGTCAATTCTGCCTTGGTGTTTACATGATTCGTTTTTGTATGAGAGTTTTATTATACTGGCTGCAAACTAATTTTCCTGTAAGGGACAATAAAGACACTTTGACTTTGACTTAAACCTCTGAACCACCACTGCAGCACAGAGCTCAATCTGAGACAGCTGAGCCATAAGTGCTGTAGAGTTTCTTCATCATTACAGAAAAAACAGTGACTTCTTGCTCAGGGATCTACGTATATGTGCCACATGCCTGTTCATAGTCACATCCCCATGTACCACCTCCACTGCAGAGCTGCAGTGTGTTTCTTTATGGGGGTTTTGTACAGGTAATTCCATCTGCCTTTGGGAGATGAACCTGGTGTCAATACACTCAACCACCTCGCCTCCTGTACACTGGCTAGTTATGTTCTGTTGAGAATCTTTACAGTGACTGCATACAAGGCCTGCTTTGATGTTCTTGAGAAGTCCTGTAGATCTGGTGTTTTAAAAGACAGAAGGGGCCCGTTTTCTTCCTCCTGCTCTTCCACTGCAGCATGGATCCATAAAGATTGAAAAACAGACCGCATAACTGACTGATCCTCTCCACATCCTGCTCCAAATGCCTCTCTGAAGAAATCAGGAAGTGCACTGATCACTTCCTCCAACAGCATCTCCATTAGACAAAAATATTTAAAACCAGTCTATTGGCTCAAAATGGCAGCCGTTTTCCACACGCTATCTTAGTAAATCCAGCTCTTGTGAGGGATCGCCGTACACTGATGGAGCTGAGAATCCTGCAGTGTATCAGTGGGTTACAGAACAGAGATTCATCCGCTACACTGCCATAGATCTGGGAGCAATCTCTCTTCTTGTTTTAGACTGTTCCCCAAGCTCGGAGGACAGCCTGATAGATAGGTGTCGTAGGGAACTCCATGCCAGCTAGTTCCAGAAGGTGCAAGTGCTTGTCATAATTCAGGTTCTACAAAGCAAAACAGATGCAGTTTCACTTCAAAGTAGGTTTTTTCCCCCCATTTGTATCCAGCCAATTACCCCACTCCTCTGAGCCATCCTGGTCGCTGCTCCACCCCCTCTGCCGATCAGGGGAGGGCTGCAGACTACCACATGCCTCCTCCGATGCATGTGGAGTCGCCAGCCGCTTCTTTTCACCTGATAGTGAGGAGTTTCGCCAGGGGTACGTAGTACATGGGAGGATCACGCTATTCCCCCCAGCCCCCCCCCCCCAGACAGGCGCCCCGACCGACCAGAGGAGGCACTAGTGCAGTGACCAGAACACATACCCACATCTGGCTTCCCACCTACAGATGCAGCCAATTGTATCTGCAGGGACTCCCGAACAAGCCAAAGGTGACACGGGGATTCGAACCGGCGATCGAACCGGGCACGAACACAAACTATCTTTATATGCAGATGATTTATTGTTATACATATCCGACCTTTCTGTTTCTGTCCCCGCAGCCCTTGCCACTTTCACATCCTTCGGTCACTTCTCAGGGTATAAACGGAATTTTAGTAAAAGTGAATTGATGCCACTTAATGTGGCCGCCAAAGGTTTCTCTCTACATAACTGTCAATTTAAAACGGTTTATGATACTTTCACCTATCTCGGTGTACATGTCACAAACAGACTTGAAAACCTCTTTCAGGCCAACTTTGTCCCCCTTTTAACCCGAACTAAGGACGATTTGGGACACTAGTCATTGCTGCACCTCTCTTTAGTCGCAAGAATTAATTCTATTAAAATGAACACCCTCCCTAAATTCCTATATTGCTTTCAATGCCTACTGATTTCTCCTTCCAATAAGATTTTTGAAAAGATTGATGGCCTAATTTTCCCTTTCATATGGGATGGAAAGTCTCCTAGGATGCGAAAACAGCTCTTGCAGAGGCCCAAGTCAGACGGAGGCCTTGCGCTACCAGATTTAAGGTCAAGTAAAGTCAAGTCAACTTTATTTGTATAGCCCAATATCGCAAATTAATAAATTGCCTCAGTGGGCTTAACAGCAACACACCATCCTGTCCTTAGACCCTCTCATTAGATAAGGAACAACTCCCTAAAAAAAAACCCTTAAACAGGGAGAAAAAATAGGAAGAAACCTCGGGGAGAGCAATAGAGAAGGGATCTCTCTCCCAAGACGGACAATGTGCAATGGATTTTGTGTTTACATAATTTACACAATACAACGTGGAAAGAGGATAACAGAATCCAGGTCCTACTACTGGGCTGCTAATCTCAGGATTATTCAGTTCTGGTTGCAGAGCAAAGAAATATCCACACCCCCAGTTTGGCTAGAGATGGAGGCCGCCTCATGTGCACCGGTGTCATTGTCTTCCCTCACTCACTCTTCCATTACAGGCCCTCATCACTTCTTCACTAAAAATGCATGTGTCAAAACAACATTGAGGATCTGGAACCAATTTAGACACCATTTTGGGTTTCAGACAACTTCTTTTGATGCCCCTGTGGCTTCAAATCCGGCTTTCCCCCCCATCTATGGTGGACAGTGCCTTCTCAATGTGGTCTAGTTTTGGTATTAAAAGGTTCAGAGATCTCTAGTATATTAATAATACATTTCCTACATTTGAACAACTCTCAACCAAATTCGGGCTTCCCAGACATCATTATTTTAGGTACTTACAGATCCAGAGTTATATCTGCAGCATATATCCTCGATTCCCCGCTCTTGCTGGTGACACATAGTTTTGACACTTTTCTTACCCCCCTTCCTACTCTAAAAAGTACCCTGACATTAGCCTATAGACAAATTTGTTCTCTACAGGCCACCTCATGAAACAATATGAAATCTTCATGGGAGGTAGAACTGGGTGAGGAAATATCTGACCAATTATGGGTAGAGGCACTCAGAAGGGTACACAACTCCTCTATCTGTGCCCGACACAGCCTCATCTAATGCAAACTCATTCACAGGCCTCACTGGACCAAAGCAAGATTATCCAAAATTTACAAAGATGTTAGCCCTAACTGTGTAAAGTGTAACCAATCTCCTGCAAATCATGTTCCTATGTTTTGGGGTTGCCCACCTCTTGTTGGTTTTTGGGAAGACATATTTAACACACTCTCTGAAATAAGCCGCACAAGTTGAACCAGACCCACTCATCGCCCTATTTGGGGTTGCCTCACCCACATTACCACTGACCAAAATGGACATAGTTGCCTTTCTCACCCTGTTGGTGAGACAATTGATCTTACTTAGACGGAAATCTCTGGCACCCCCTTCCCATGCTCTCTGGATTAAAGCTGTTTTAAATTGCATAAAGCTGGAAAAATTAGACATACACTTAGAGGATCCATATTTTGTGTTATGTGGACTCCCGTCTTTTCTCGTATTAAGCCATTACACCTCCCTGCAGGTCCAGAGTGACGTCTAACCATTTTTTACAGTATATAAAAAAGAAATAAAAAACAATTTATTGTCAAAAAAAAGAGAAAAGACAATCAATGCTTGGCAGAGAAGTACTTTATTATTTGCAAGCCTGTAAGGTCTACCTTGAACAGTAGAAATGAACTGGCCACCAACTGTAGACACAAAAAAATATCTGCTTTGCCATTATAAACAAGCCATTGTCTTTATTACCCCCCCCCCATTAGATGATATACATGTGATGACCTTTATAGATGTTATATTTTATATTTCAAACGCCTGCTCTTTCAACTGTGCTCCAGCCCCACTCCACTATATGATATACGTAAAGTACCCCACTGGATGGTATTTTGTTATATTTTGAATGTATGCTTTTTCAACAGTGCCCCGGCCCTTTAGGTCCATGCTTTTTCAAAACGAGCCCCAGTCTCTCCCCCCATTGGTTGTAATGATTCTGTAGTTATTTTTGAAATGTTTCCTCTCCTCTCATTGGTTGCCGTGCACTGTAACTAGGGGCATGGCGCGGGGCAGCATGGCATTTATTGGCGGTATCTTCTATCTTCTTTGTTGTTTAACCACCTTAGCAGCTTGTACTACTATGAATGAAAGTTTTTTTCCCCTACATCTATCTTTATATATACGTAAGTGCTCAACAAATGAGCGGAATATCAATATAGATGTAGGGGAAAAAACGTTTAATGCAAAGCAGTACAAGCTTGTTTCATGCGACGCACACTCAACAGCTGCTAATGTGATTCAACAAAGAAACAACACAGTTTATGTTGCCCCACGTCATGCTCCTGATTTCGGTGGGCAGCACAATTGGAAGGGCAGGCAGTTAAAATATAAAAAAATACAACATCTAATAAATGTCACACGTGTGTCATCTATGGGGAGGGGGGGTGAGAGAATAATAAAGACATTTTACTTGTAGTTACAAAGAAGATATTTTTTCAGTGTTTACAGCTGATGGCCAATTTGTTTCTTCTATTCAAGGTGGACATTTTGGGTGGACGGCACAGTTGGAAGGGCAGGCAGTGATCAGCTAATTGACAGCTGATGATTGCTTATGGCATGAAACAGGCTTGTACTGTCTCATAAAGAATGCACTTGACTCTGGATATATATTTATATATATATATTTATTTATTTATATAAATAACACTCAGCAATTCATCCTGAGGGGTGCTCTTCCTGATGTATTCATTATTTGTATAGCCCAATATCACACATTACAAATTTGTGTCAGTGGGCTTTACAGCAACACAACACCCTGTCCTTAGACCCTCACATCGGATAAGGAACAACTCCCTAAAAAACCCCTTTAACAGGGAGAAGAAATAGGAAGAAACCTCAGGGAGAGCAACAGAGGAGGGATCTCTCTCCCAAGACGGACAACGTGCAATGGATGTTGTGTTCATACAATTTACAGAATACAACATTGAAAGAGGGTAAACAGTGGTCCTGACACTCACTAACCCCTCGGCCCCCCATCTGTTCATTTATCATACAGTCTCAGGCTGCTGGACTTCGAGTGGAACCCTCTGTGCATTGTGAGGAGGTTCCGTATCCTGATATCTGTGGCCTTTGATTTGAGGAGGATAAACTCCTGAGAGAGTAGCACCATAGAAATGTGACTTATACACCGAAGCAACTTGTGTTTTTTTCCTCGCAACAATACGTTTTTTGCTGAGTAGTACTTATACTCCGGTGTGACTTGTAGTCTGGGAAAAACTATATATAGTGCTTGGTTAGTGACCATCAGTTGTATACTACTTTTCACGATGCGTTGTGGGATACTTTGAGTCCACTATGTAGAGTATAGCGATTCTCGCCATACAGTCGGACAACACTACAAGTGAGTAGTGAGTGATTTCGGACACGGATCTTGTGGCTTGTGGGTGAAAGCTGTCCTTAAGCCTGTTGGTCTGGGCCCAGATGCTCTGGTACCATTTTCAACAGTGGAGGAAGATCAGCGGCGAACAATCCTCCTCAGCCTCTCAAAGAAGCGCTGGAGATGGCCCTTCTTGCGCTTAACTTTATGCTCTCTTCCTACCTCAGCCTCTTCATCTTCGTTGGGGGAGGATGTTCCTGCCATGGCCTCTTCAACGTCATCGGGGGAGGGTGTTTCTACCTTGGCCTCCTGTGCATTCTGATCAGGGGAGGATGTTTTTTCTTTGGCCGCCTCCTCTTTCTGCTTGGAGGAGTCCTTTCCCTGACAGGTTTTAGATGAAGCTCTGTAAAACACAAAACTGTTGTCATTCTACTGTCAATACACTATAATTTGTGCTACTGCTGTACACTGATTGTCTGACATTACAGCAAACTTATTTGATCCATTTCACTGAGACACATGGCAATGTTGTATACTTGTGTATAATGTACACCGTTTCTTCCACCTACCACTAGAAACACAGTGAACATACCTGTCTCTGTATTCTGTCCTGCTATCCATGGAGCTGTCCTCCTTTTCTTTCTTGGCCAGGAGGACTTTTTCCTCCTGCTCCTCGAGGGCGGTGTCTCTCTGCAGGGCCGCCATCTGCTGCAGGAGCATGTCTCTGTCCAGGAGGAGTAAATCCTTTTCTCGAGCCATGATTTCCGTGGCAGAAATAGCAGCATTTAACTCCTGCTCCTTCAGGGTGCCGTGTCTCCACAGGGCCTCCAGGAGCACGTCCTTGTCCAAGATGATGGACTCCATATCTTCCTCCATGGCCTCCTTGGCAGAAAGAGCAGCATTTAACTCCTCCTCTGCCTTGACAAGGGCGGCCGCCATCTTTTTGTTGGTCTGAGAAACCTCGTCAGCATGGCGTTCCAGCCTCTCCATCCTACGACCAAGCTCCATGGCAGCAATTTGAAGTAAAGGTTCCACCTTCAGGGCCGGGTCTTTCTGCAGGGTGGCATCTCTTTGCACAGCCTCCACCTGCTGCAGGAGCTCGTCTTTGTCCAGGAGGATTGACTCTTTTCCTTGCTCCATGGCCTTCTTGGCAGAAAGAGCGGCACTTAACTCCTTCTCTGCCTGGAGGGGTGCAGCCGCCATCTTTTCTTTGTGTTGCTCCCCTTGGGAAAGCTCGGCAGTGAAGAGTTCTAACTGCTCCTCCAGAGCCTTCATTTTCACCATGGCAGCAGTGTGTAACTCCTGCTCCTTCAGGGCAGTGTCTCTCTGCAAAGCAGCATCTCTCTGTATGGCCTCCACCTGCTGCAGGAGTGCCTCCTTTTCTTGCTCCATGGCTTCCTTGGCGGAAAGAGCGGCATTTAACTCCTGCTCCTTCAGGGTGCTGTGTCTCCGCAGGGCCTCCAGACGCACCTCGTTGTCCAAGATGATGGACTCCATATCTTCCTCCATGGCCTCCTTGGCAGAAAGAGCAGCATTTAACTCGTCCTCTGCCTTGATCAGGGCGGCCGCCATCAGGGTGGCATCTCTTTGCACAGCCTCCACCTGCTGCAGGAGCTCGTCTTTGTCCAGAAGGATTGACTCTTTTCCTTGCTCCATGGCCATCTTGGCAGAAAGAGCAGCACTTAACTCCTCCTCTGCCTGGAGGAGTGCAGCCGCCATCTTTTCTTTGTGTTGCTCCCCTCGGGAAAGCTCGTCAATGAGGAGTTCCACCTGCTCCTCAATAGCCTTCAGTTTCATCATTGTAGCAGTTTGTAACTCCTGCTCCCTCGGGGTGGTGTCTCTCAGCAGGAGCACATATTTGTCCAGGATGACTAATTCCATGTCTTGCTCCATGGCATTCTTAGCAGAAAGAGCGGCATTTAACTCCACCACTGCCTGGCGGACGGCAGCCACTCTCTTTTTGTAGTTTCTTTGTTTTGTTGTTTGCTACACAACAGATGGAAAATATCAGTAAATGTCCGTGATTAGATCTGCTCAACACATTAGTGGCAAACACGAAGTCTGTAAGTATCACTACAAGAACCGTCTCATTCCCCCCCTCATTTGTTGAGAAGGTAATGCCTGCAGCCTGCGGGAAGGCAGAGTTGGCCGTTCAGCCCCGCCCACAGGTCCAGTCCCGCCCGCCCACAATAGATTGACAGTGACAGCGATTTATGCAGAAAATAATTACTGTTTAACATAAGCCTGAGAGTTTCACGTTTTGTTCTACAATAATAATAATAATGATGTAACCGGTTATTTTTTTACCCGGTGCGGGATTCTATACGGGGTGTACTGCACCACAAGGCGACATCACTAACAGTACTCTCCCACTTGGCCAGATACAAAAGGGAAATTAAAACAAACATCATAAATCCCATAAATCACAGATGAAGTCTGAAGAGGTGAGTCCCGACACAAACCATGGCCGTTAATACAACGACTGTTAATTATGAAGCTACTGTGTGCTTCAAACTTCCATTAATTGCCTGTGTGGCTCAACATCCGTTAAAAAGGGGGGGGTTGATTTTTGGGGATTATCTTGATGAAGAAAACGTGTTAATATCATAAGCCTTTGTTCGCTACGGAATTTATTTTCGTAATTTATCCAAATTAATCATTTTAGGATTCACCTGACCTTTTCCCTTTTCCGGTTCCGGGTTAAAAACGACGCCGGAAGAAGAAACTCGCGTTATGGCGGTGAGTGTTAAATGGCCGCGCTACAGTTATCTGAACGCTCGTTCAGATCTTATCAGGAATCAAACGCGTTTGGTTGCAGTGACGTGTCTTCTTAATATGAACGTTAGGATGTGTAGGTTGGTTAGCCACGTGGCGTCGCGTTGTTAGCATGTAACGCTAGATCGGTTATTTTAAACGAGCGGCAGCGTCGCCGTCGTGTGACGGAGTATAAACCAGGCTTTCCACCGAGCCAACATGCTCAATAACTGCTGCTGTTGTGCAGATATTAGTAACAGCTGACTGGTTTGGGGGCAGGACCTGTGGGGTAAAATGCTAAACCAAAAGCGCGGTGGGTAATCGATGTGGGCTTGGGAGCGAAGCGCGGTGTCGTCATGAATGTGGGCGGGGCTGGACAGACAGGACGTCCAGCTCCGCGTCCCGGCAGGCTGCAGCCGGTACTACTTGGCATCTGTCTGGCTTGGCCCGTTTTTTCGTTTTGTTTTTAACGTTATAAACATACAGTCCAAAATATTCAGACGTTCAGTCGTTACGTGAAACATACACCCTTATATAATTTACACTTATACGAGTGGTGCAGTACACCCCGTATCGAATCCCGCACCGGACAAGAAAATAACCGGTTACATAAACAAGTTAATTAGCTTAAAATGGCTTGGCCTGTTTTTACCTGCTGACCGGACTCCTGGTTCAGACCAGCTCTTGCGTTTTCACGTCCTTGGTGGTGAACGTCGTCCTGCTTCATCTTTCCTTTCGCACTTCTCTGTCTGCGACTCGGGAGTCTGACCTGTTCTGTCCACCGCGAATCACCAACTGACTCCGCCGCCGCTGCGCGGCCTTTTATAGCGTTCCGAGGCACGGCGCCGGAAATGGAACGCAGCATGATTGACAGATTCTTTCTTACACATTCTACAGCGGTCGGTTTGTTGTTTGTTTTTAAAATGGCAAACACACCGCAGAATGAATTACAATTATTTCAGTACAATTACTGGTACAGAAATATTAAATGTGTTCACTATACAAGCCTTAAAATGTACTTTGTGGCGGACACTAGGGGCTATGCCTCTCACCCAGCAGGGCTGTGAGCTGGGGGCGTGGTTTACGTTCCCGGGCTTGCTGGTGCAGGGTTGTTCCTGCTGTAGTTTTGGTTCTGGAGCTGAGGAATAAACAACACACTCGCCTTCGTCTCCTTTGTTTTTTCCTCATCCTGCCACAACTTCATATTTTAGAACCTGTGGGCACTTTCTGGAGCGCAGGACCTTTCTCATACCATCCTGTAGCTGAGCCTTCACTCCAAGTACCCAACTCCACAACCAGCAAGAAACGCACAAAAACCGGCTGCAATCCAGCATCAATATCTGTCCCTAAATTCACACCGGGGCTGTGTTAAGCTCTGGGTGACGGATCGAGATCGGTGGGCCAGAAAGGCATGCAAAATGACGACAAAAACACTAAAAACAACTTCTGGGGATCTCACAATTGCAAATCCAACTCTATGAATGATCAACTTTTAGGTTATCTTGCACATTTTTAATACGCCATTTTTTTTATTGTGAACGCGCACGTTTGTAAACACTGTTGGTGCATTCTTCTGTCCACAATTTATCAGCTGACGTACTGTTAACATCTGGGATTTTGGAGCGTTTTATTTTGCTTTATTTTCTCTATTGATGAAACAGGTCGCTTGCAAGCCTTAACTTGATTTAATCTGCAGTTCCAAGTACCCCCCCCCCCTCCACGGCGTGAGCAATGCATTGCACATTGTGGCCCCTCACTCGTGGACGACCTGAGAGGGACGCTTAGCTGGGACGTTTAGTAGCACGCGCTTCTGCTAATCGCGCGCTCGTTATTCTTTGATATATTAATTTATACATTTCAAAGTTGATCGGAGTAATCTGACCAAAACGCTTCCACTTCATGAAATGCGCGCAGCAGAGGGGCGCCGTGGGTCTGGACGGCAACAGGCAACAAAGAGAACACGACTAAGATTTTTGGTTTTTTACTTAAACAGGCCCAAGTGACCTTAAAAGATTTGCAGCATTTTGAAATCAGAGTTAACAACTGGCTGTTAATTTATCACAACAAATAAAACAAAGATGCTACAGCAGTCTTTTCTGTTTTAAGTTAAATTATACATTTCAGATAAAAAAATTAATGGTCCATAGCCTTGAAATAAATAAAATTTAGATAGATTAAATGTGATATAACGTCAAACACAATGAGTGAAAGGTAAACCTGCTATAGAGCAGTTGTTTTTCTGCTGAATTATATTAGTATCATTTGAACATTGAACAAAGTGACAATAGTATAAAAAACAAGGACCTATTATGGCTTTCATTGGAAATGGCCATTTAGGGCTTCTCTTTCACCATTGTTGGCAAGTTCTTTGCAAAATGAAGCATTTCAGTTTTTTCACAGGCTAATCTGTTCCTCTTCGTCCACCACAATGATTTTTCAGACTGGAATAGATTCAAATTCAGAAATTCGTTGGATTTCCACACATGATTTGGTCCACAACAGTTTTGTAATTCAAAAGTAAAAGCAATTGTCTCATAATAGCAAATATTGTACAGGTGTCTGACACAAACAATTTTTGTAATGTATTGGGACAAGCCATTAGCCGTTGTTTGTGACGCTTCGCCTTATGGCTTGGGGGCGCTGCTCTTCCATATGGAGTCCGATGGCTGGGAGGCTCCCATCGGCTTTGCCTCGAGGACACTATCCTTCACTGAAAGAAATTATGCCCAAATAGATAAGGAGGCATTGGCGGTCATTTTTTCAGTCAAAAAATTTCACCAGTATCTTGCTGGTCGCCACTTTGTGGTTTTTACTGACCACAAACCTCTTTTGGGCCTGCTACACCACTCTAAGCCCATGCCACCTCTCCTGTCCCCACACATGCTACGCTGGAGTGTTCTTCTTGGAGCCTGTGATTACGAACTGTGCTACCGCCCCGGCAAACAGCTAGCAGATGCTGATGCCCTCAGTCGCTTACCACTGCCCGATGGTATGCGTGATACCCCTCCACCCATGGAGGTGCTCTTACTGGAAATGGCGCCTGAAGCCCCACTGAATGCAAAACACATTGCCGCCCTTACTCGGAAGCATCCAGTTCTGTCCCGGGTGCTGCGCTGGGTCCTGCATGGCTGGCCAGTGGATACACCTGACAGCCGTTTCAAGCCGTTTTTCACCCGGCGCCATGAACTGTCTGCACACAAGAACTGCCTATTATGGGGGAGTCGTGTAGTTATTCCCAACCTGGCGAGGGAGGAGGTACTAGCTATGCTGCATGATGCACACCCAGGCATTGTGCATATGAAGGGCCTGGGGAGGAGTTATGCCTGGTGGCCAGGTATGGATTTAGCAATAGAACAGACAGTAAAATCCTGTGAAAACTGCCAGAGAACTTGTCATGCACCACCAACAGCACAGCTGCACCCTTGGGAGTGGACAACTAAGAAATGGTCCCGGATACACATTGACTTTGCTGGTCCATTCCAGGGGAAGACATTTCTCATAATTGTGGACTCACACTCTAAGTGGTTAGAGGTTGCCATGGTGAGTTCAATGTCCTCCTTTGCAGTGATCAGCACACTGAGGCTCCTCTTTGCAACTCACGGGTTGCCCGATGTCATTGTTTCTGACAACGGTGTGGCCTTCACATCGGAAGAATTCAAAGAGTTTGCCAGACGGAATGGCATCAGAGCAGTGACTACGGCCCCTTACCACCCTCGTTCAAATGGCTAAGCAGAACGTATGGTCCAGACAACCAAGGATTCTCTGTCTAGGATCACTATCGGTGACTGGCAGACACGCCTGGCTAGGTTTCTGCTGTCTTTCCTCGCGTCGGGAAAGCTCGTCAGTGAGGAGTTCCACCTTTTCCTCCGCGCTCAGCTGCCTGGAGCAGAGCAGCTCTGGTCACCTCCAAGACGCGACAACACCGGTTCAGATGGGCCTGCACGGAGGGAACCGCCACTTCCGACTCCTGCGCAGCAAAGAGAGGCGGCTGGTAGCCCAGGGACACCTCAAAAGGTGAGAGGCCGGTGGCAGAGCTGACCAGGGAGTTGATGGCATACTCGACCCAGGGGAGGAACCGGCTCCAGGAGCTGGGCTTCTTGGCGGCCACGCACCGCAGCGCAGACTCCACGCTCTGGTTCATCCTCTCTGTCTGTCCGTTAGTCTGTAGGTGATAGCCAGAGGAGAGACTAACAGAGGCACCCAACCCCTTACAAAAGGCCCGCCATACCTGGGAGACGAACTGGGGCCCTCGGTCCGAGACGACGTCCAGGGGAAGGCCGTGGAGACGGAATACGTGGCTCGTCAGGAGGTCCGCTGTCTCAGAAGCAGATGGGAGTCTGGGGAGGGCCACCAGGTGCACTCCCTTACTGAAGCGGTCCACCACTGTCAGGATCACAGTGTTACCCTGGGAGGGAGGCAGTCCGGAGACAAAATCCAACGCCACATGGGACCAGGGCCGGCTTGGAGTTGGGAGGGGCTGCAGCAGACCCGCGGGTGCCTGGTGAGAGGCCTTGCTGCGAGCAGGCCCCTGCGAAGTCCCTGACGTCGTTCCTCATGGTGGGCCACCAGAAACACCGAGCCAGAAAGGTGAAGGTGCGGTGGACACCCGGGTGGCAAGCAAACTGACTGGCATGGCCCCACTGGAGAACCCGGGGCCGGACTGCGAATAGGCGGCGTGGAGGGACGTGGCTCGGGGCGGGATGGGAGCGCAACGCCTGCCTGACCACGGTCTCGATGCCCCAGGTAACCACGCCAACCACCCTGGCCTCAGGAAGGATGGGAGTCGGCTCCTCTGTAGCTGGCTCCCTCCTCGGGTGTTGTCGGGACAGGGAGTCTGCCTTCGTGTTGTGGGACCCGGGGCCATAAGTCAGCGTGAAGTCAAACCGACTGAGGAAGCTGGCCCACCGTGCCTGCCGACCATTGAGGCGCTTGGTTGCCCGGATGAACGTCAAGTTCTTATGATCCGTCCAGATGGTGAACGGCTGTTCCGACCCCTCCAGCCAATGGCGCCACTCCTCCAGAGCAGCCACCACTGCCAGCAGCTCCCGGTTCCCGACATCGTAGTTCTCCTCAGCGGGGAGGAACCGGCGAGAGAAGAAGGCGCATGGGTGGACCTTCTGGTCAGACGCTGACCGCTGGGAGAGGACAGCCCCCAACCCGGTGTCCAAAGCGTCCAGCTCTACGACGAACTGCCTCTTGGGGTCGGGATGGAGCAGGACCGGGGCGCTGGTGAACCTCTCCTTGAGGGACTGGAATGCAGAGCGGGCAGCCGGGGACCAGATGAATGGCTGGGAGGGGGAGGTCAGCCTGGTGAGAGGTTCTGCCACGCAGCTGTAGTTCCGGATGAACCTCCGATAGAAGTTCGCAAACCCGAGGAAGCTCTGCAATTCCTTCCGTGATGTGGGATCGGGCCAGTCCACCACAGCCTGGATCTTACGGGGGTCGGCCCGGGTCTGTCCCCTCTCAACGACGAAGCCCAGGTAGTCAACGGAAGGGGAATGGAACTGGCACTTCTCTGCCTTGACGAAGAGCCGGTTCCGGAGGAGACGTTCGAGTACCCGGCGGACATGCTGGACATGTTCCTCGAGGGTCCTGCAGAAGATGAGGATGTCATCGAGGTACACCACCACAAACTCGTCGAGCATGTCGCGGAGAATGTCATTCATGAGAGCCTGGAATACTGCCGGGGCGTTGGTGAGGCCGAACGGCATGATCAGGTACTCATAATGACCCCGGGGCGTCTTAAAGGCTGTCTTCCACTCGTCCCCCTTCCGGATCCGGACCAGATGATAGGCACACCGGAGGTCCAGCTTAGTGAAGACTGTAGTCTGGGTTAGGGGCTCAAGGGTGGAACTCATGAGAGGAAGGGGGTACTTGTTCTTGATGGTTATCTCATTGAGTTGGCGATAGTCAATGCAGGGTCGGAGGCCCCCGTCCTTCTTCTTCACGAAAAAGAATCCAGCTGCCACCTGGGAGGACGAGGGCCGAATGAGCCTCGCTGCCAAGGTCTCGGAGATGTACTCGTCCATCACAGCTTTCTCGGGGATGGTCAGACTGTACAGACGACTGCTGGGAAGGGGTGCCCCAGAGTGGAGGTCGATAGCACAGTCATAAGGCCGATGAGGAGGAAGAGATTGGGCCCGGGTCTTGCTGAAAACCTCACCTAACTCATGGTACTCAGGGGGAACAGAGGAGAGGTCGGGAGGCGGGGTACTAGGGGCACGTCGGGGGGATGGGGCGGGAGCAGCCTGGAGACATTGGGCATGACAGGAGGAGCTCCACTCCATGATGGTACCGGAAGCCCAGGCGATGTGTGGCTCATGCTGCACGAACCAGGGGTGCCCTAGGATCACAGGGACTAACGGGGACTGGATGATGTAGAACCGAAGTCTCTCCACATAGTTACCTGCTATGGTGAGAGAGACAGGGTGGGTGCGTTGGGTGACGCTGGCCAGGCAGCGCTCGTCCAGCGCAAAGGCCTCCATGGGCTTCTCCAGCGTCTCCAGCGGGATGTTAGCCTGGGCAGCAAACTCCGAGTCCAGGAAACACTCATCAGCCCCCGAGTCGAGGAGTGCACCCACCGTGAGCCGCTGGTCAGCCCAGGCCAGGGTAACGCTAACTAGATGGTTCTGTGGGGCAGGACGGCGGGAACAGGAAAGTCGGCTCACTAGGATCTCCCGGGGCCCCAGTGAGCCTAGTCTTTTGGCCGAGTGGGGCAGCCGCTGATCAGATGTCCCTTCTGGCCACGGTAGAGGCACTGACCCGCCTTGAACCGGGCCTCCCGTTCGGCCGGGCTAAGGCGCGTGCGCCCCAGCTGCATAGGTTCCTCCCCCGTCGTGGTCTGGGGCATGGGGGGAGAAACGGCCACAGGGAAAGTGGGGCGAACAGGAGTAGGGATCCTGTTAGGAGTGCTGGACGACTGGGGAATGGACGGGGATCCACACAGGGCTCACTCGTGCCTCCTCTCCCGGAGGCGTCCGTCGATGCGGATGGCGAGCTTGATCAGGTCCTCGAGGGAGGTGGGCTCCTCCCGGGTGGCTAGGTGGTCTTTGACAGCCTCGCTGAGACCTCTCCGGAAGATGACCCGAAGGGACCGGTCATTCCAGCCGCTCTCAGCTGTGGCCAGCCTGAACTCCACCGAGTAGTCTGTGACACTGCCACTGCCCTGCTGGATACTGCTCAGCCGAGCACCAGGGTCCTGGCCACCGACTGGATGGTGGAAAACCTTCCGTAGTTCCGCCTCAAAGGCCTCGTAGGTGAGGCAGAAACTGGCCTTCATGAACCAGGAAGCAGTGGCCCACTGAGTTGCTCGGCCTGTGAGCAGGTTGGTCACGTAAGCGACCCGGGCAGCATCAGACGTGAACATGCTGGGTTGGTGTAGGAAGACCAGCTCACACTGCATGATGAACGTGGCACAGGTCTCAAAGTCGCCATCAAACGGTCGTGGGCTGGAGAGGCAGGCCTCCCGGGGAACTGGGTTGAGCCCCACAGGGTTAACTGGGGCAGCGGGCCCAGGGGGTGGGTTACCCACGACTCCAGGGGCAGGCTGGCCCGGCGGCTGGATGGTGAGAGCCGCCGTGATGGTTTGCAACTGCCGCAGGATCTCTGCTTGTTTGCTCGCCAACGCCGCCTGCTGCCTCGTTAGGTTACCCACAAAGGCCTGGAGGGGCGGGACCCGAGTCTGAAGATCTCTCACCGCGGCGGAGGCCGCCTCTAGCTGCTGGGTGTGGGAGTTAGTCAGTTGGATCTGTTCGATGAGAGCCGCTCGAAGCGGGCTGGCCGGTACGCTCTCCGTGTAGGCTGGGGTCGTCATGGTCAGTTCGTACTGTTAGGGTTTGTGGAAGACCCCAAGTGCACGACACCAGACAGAGATGAGGTTAGCCGAAAACTGGCATACTTTATTCAAACATAGGAAGGCAATGAGCGACAAGGAAAAAACGGAAAGTCCAAGGGGGGGGAAAAAAACTCGCGGGTAATCCAAACGGGAACACGGCAGGATACTTCCACGGGGAAACTTTGCAAGGGAAAAACATGAACCAGGAGCTGGGATGAGTTCGTAGAGAAAAGGACCGTGGGAGGAGAGTGGCCGCTACTGCGGGTGCGGGAGGTTACAACACGAACTGACAACGGGCACGTGGGAGGCCACCAAACTTAAGCCCAGCCCTGATGACTAAGCCCGGCCCTGACGAGCCGATTGGCTGCCGGCGCGGGGTGGGCGGGCCACGGCGCGGGGTAAGCGAGCCATAACATGAAATTTGCTTTGGTTTTGCTGTAAGGTAGCATTTTGATATGAGATGCACTTTGTATTTTCATTTTATTGAGAAAGAAAAATGTTTTTGTTTCTTCTGCCGGAATCTGTGAGTATGATGAGGCCAGCGGCCAGCTGATAGATGAGAGGCGAAGTGCAAGCGAGTGCCAAAAAAGTGTCCGGGTCTCAGCCACGATCCCAAGCCTCCGCCCTTTCCCACGCAAACATCATACTGCAACAAACACAACGCAGAGTCCCAGGGCGTGTAGGGAGACGACGGCCAAACGCAAAGTACGGGTTACATAAACAATTAGCTGTACGCCATTATGCTGGGGGTAATGTTTAGATACTACTACAGTTATATCATGTAATGTGATTAGAATGCAGTCCAATCCAATTATGAGTCTCATTTAAGTTAATTTCCTGGTTTTGCAGAGGGTAGCAAAGATGAGCTCCAGGCTGAGGAGCCAGCAGCAGCAGCTGAGTCAGAAGCAGGCGTGGAAACTGGTAACAACAATTTAGTGTTACTTTGTGTGTGTGTGTGTATCATGGAGAGTCAAAGATTTTGATTAGCTAAAATGCTAATGCTTCTCATGCCTGTACATTGCAATGCATTTTGTCAATTGCAAATGTTAGTATATACAGGTCAATGCTATGGTGTACCTTTATTGTTTTTTTTTAATACATGTATTTCTGATTTTTCCCTTTTTCTCCTAATTTAGTGGCCAATCGATCCCTGTTATAGTTCAAACACCCACCCTCGTACTGCATGCGTTCGCCAACTGCACCTCTCCGGCCGGCAGTCTGGAAGGAGACGCCTCGTCACTTCCGGGACAAGGCGACTCCAGGCCGAACCACTGCTTTTTCCGACACACCCAGAGGCGCGTTAATGTGACGAACACAAGCCGACTCCGCCCCCCTCCCGAAGACAGCGCTGCCAATCATTACCGCTTCATCGAGTCCGGCCGGTGGTGTACCTTTTAAAGTGTAACCGGTTATTTTCTTGCCCGGTGCGGGATTCGATCCTGGGTGTACTGCACCACAAGGCGACATCACTAACCGCTCGGCTAAAGGGTCAGACCCGTTAGCTAGGGGCTAACGTGTCTTATTAGTAGTTTACAAAAGTTACACTGAAATAACAAACGTTTTCATTTTAGCTCATTTTATCATGCCGTACACCATTTTGACAATTGATGTGGCGGCCTGTCCAGGGTGTCTCCCCGCCTGCCGCCCAATGACTGCTGGGATAGGCTCCAGCAATCCCCGCGACCCTGAGAGCAGGGTAAGCGGTTTGGACAATGGATGGATGGCAAAAAAGTAAAATACTGTAACGTGCATGGATAAGAAGACATGCTGGCTGGCTGGCTGGCTGGCTGGCTGGCTGGCTGGCTGGCTGGCTGGCTGGCTGGGTCTGACCCTTTAGTCGAGCGGTTAGCGATGTCTCCTGCGGTGCGGGCGATGCGGGTTCGCTTCCCGGCCGCGGCAGTTCCTGTGGTTGCGTTGTCCCCCGAATTCGCGTCAATACATTAAAGTCGCATTATTTTGACTTCCTGAAAAAAGAATATATAACCCGGTTATTATTTTGGTTTCATAAAGTTTATTATGTTGGTACAGTTGTACTATTTACCCGTTGTACGTAAGGCCAATCAGGAGTAAGGGTGAAGGGTCACGGTGAAGGGCGGGGCAAGCGGTTGTCAAGAAGGAAGAAGAGGGGTGAGACGGGAGATTCACAGCTTGTGAAAAAGGAGATAGTTGGAACATGTGGCAAATGTCAGGCTTACAGTTCACAAGTTTAATCGCACAGTATTCGAAGGTGTAAGCTATAACTCGTGTATGTAAATTGGACGTCGGTTAGATGTTACTGCGCCATTCCCCAGTTCACCGCGACTGTCGTTAGCCGGCTAGTTAGCTAAGCTAGCTAATGTGGTAGCCTTGTTTGCTAGCTCAGTGAACATACACAGCTATTAAAAGAAGTGAATGAGAACGTTCACAGACATCTATTACAAGAAGGGGACCAGGCACACCAGATAGCGGGTTGAGCCACCAGGGTTTGCTCACGCTTCCTCTGGCTACGTGGGATTCTCACTTCGGAACAAGTCACCGGAAGCAAACCGTTCGCGCGCACCGCCATTTCCGGTCAGTGTAAGACCATTCTGGGACAGCCGCCCTCCTGAACTGAGTGAGTACGTTTTGTCCGTTTAGCTCGCAAGGGTGACGACAACTTCGGTTGGACACATTTATTGTGTTTGAACTGGAATATTGAAACGGGTACCTACTTTAATTTTGTACTTGAACTGTATTGAGCCTCATATAGTGAAAGTGCACTATTTGCTTTGTTTTCTTTGTTTTGATTTTGATTTTTTACAGTAAGTAAATATTTCGAGTTGCAACGTTGTCTTGTTTGATTATTCATCTGAAGGTTATTAATTTCATGAGAAATGTTATAATTAGGGAACCCAAGCTAAGATTACTAATAATTGGCTTATAGTGAGAGAACCTAGGGCCCTGCCCTCTATACTCACGGGGTAAAGGGGCTACATAGATAGAATATAACTATTTTGTGGTGACTTCATTGTAATTTATATCACAAGGTACATGAAAATTCCCACCAGAGTAGGAGTAAACAAGTTTTTGAGGTACACATTTCAGTTTTTCAGTGATTAAGATATGCACTTTGAATGTAAATTTGGTGCCAGAGTACATAAAAAGGCATCAAAATAGAGCTTGTTTATAAAAATAAAAAAAACAACTCCGGGAGCGGATCCCCCGGACCCCCTACAGAAGTCTGGGCTGATGTCCTCAAATCCTGGGAACGCCCCTGTCCTTTTCCATAGTTATGAGGGTCACTGCCATAACCAGTAGTTAAACACTGAAACACACTGCTACCGTCCATAGCCTTATTAAATTGCTAAATGAATTCACTAAAAATATTACATGCATTCTTGGCACGAAGGCTATGACACATTCTTATTCTGTTGGAGAGCAAGGAAAAAAGAATCGCCCTGCAATTGTGGGACCAATTATTTTGCACAAAGACTTGATCTTTCTTGAAAATCAGCTCATCCGGGGGCTGCAAAATGTCCCAATATCACATTTCCAGTTGCATTGCATTGGTACCTCGTGACCGGGTAGGACAGGTGTCACACACCTTCAATGAATTATTCAGCTGTGCAGGCAGGTACTGAAAACCAGTCCTTCCCAGATAGCCTTGCAGTTAGCAGGAGGACCACGTATTTAAAAGAGTCCTACACCATGTTTCATTCAGAAAATACGAAACAGTCTTACATGTTGTCGGTTTAATGATCTATCTATTCCATTTCATATGGATGACCAACCAGTGGTGGTGGAGAGGCTGTTGCTATAGTAACAGAGAGAGTAGGAGGGAGAGAGACAGAGCGAGAGAGAGGGAGGGAGGGGGGAGGAGAGATCTAGAAGGTAAAGGTGTGTTGTTCATTTGTTTCACGAATGTGGAAAAGACAGAAAGACAGGAGAGTGAAGGTGTGAAGAAGAGGAGACGGACCGGCGGAAGAGGACTTTTGATGCAGGCCTGCAGGAGCGAGGGAAAGAAGAGAGGGATGTCCGAGAGGATCGCGTCGTGTGGGAGTCTGTACGACAGCACGAACCTGCTGCTGCAGTACTGCAACAATGGTAAGGCTCTCTCTCTCTCTCTCTCTCGCTCTCTCTCTTTCTCTCTCTCTCTCTATTTACTCCCATTTAGGCGATGAATGATGAGCTCTATAGTAAACCGACATCTGAATTGGTCTCTTATCTAATGCAAACAACCTTTCACGCTCCATTTGTGCATCACATGTCTGATGTCTTTCCATATGGACCTGCATGCATGCAGCCAGCCAGGAGAAGGAGAGACGGGTTGACTCAGGCGGCTTGTGAATCTGATGTTGCGTTAAACAATGAAAGGATAGCCACATATAATTTCATTCTATTTTTTTGTACCGTGTTTCTTTATCATCATATTTCCCACAAGTGGTTCACATCATCATGAACCGACATGAGCCATGTCGTCTATGATACCACAGAGCAAGTCAATGATACACCCTGTGCAAAAATGGCCACGTTACAGACTGATAAACATTTATAGTGAGTATACGAGTCTTTTGCGTAGGTGATGCTCTAACGGCAGTGTCACAGACTAGCTGCTGTCAATCAATCTTATATACGCTATATTCAAACTGTCCAGTGCAACTTCATTGTAAACCATTTCTTCATAATTCAGAATAGGACTTGTCGGTCAAATATCACAAAATCAAACATGATGATATTTTTCAGTAAGTTCCTCATGGGATGATAGTCGGTGGATGACTACTGGTGCTTTTACAAGATATTTACACATCAGGAAATGATAAATGATCATTAGTAATGTGGATGTGATGATGGCCAAGTGGGTGGAGACATTCATGGTTCATTTCACTAAGAAGGTGGAATAAGTTCAGAAAATGGTCTCACGTTACTGTAAAGCAGCCTTCAAGACCAAGTTATATCACCAGATTGCCACAACCTCAATCCCACAACACATTTTGACAGAAGACCCTCATCTTGAAATTTTGGAGAAAAGCCACTTTCTGTCTTCCGGGGGGGGGAATGTGGTCTGATGAGATACTGGTAATAACACATGGGTTCAAATGGGGGCATCATCTGTGGAGTCAGCTGAAGTCAGAGTTAGCTTTGCATGTATGCAAACCTGCAGAGCTAATGCCAGATGATATCTGTAACGAAAATATATTTATACGGTGAAGGCATCAGTGAACAGATTACAGACGGTTAGTGGAATGTGTCTTATCAGTGGACCGTGGTAGGACTCGGTGATTTTGTGGTATCGACTCACACGTTCTCGTGAGGACAGCTGTGTCTGTGTGATGTTGTAACGAAGTTGCTTTCATTTTGGCGGTCCTTCTAACAAGCAGGTCTGCAGAAGTGGTTACCTGAAAGCAAAAAGATATAAAACGAATACAAACACATGTAAATGAGACTGGAAGAACATAACTGAGAGAGGACAGTGTGTGTGTGCACGCGTGTGCGTCCACGTGCCTTGGCATTTTGCCCAGAAGATTCTCACATATCCAGGCTTTATCGGACAAATCGTTAAAATCAAAACTCATCTGGCCGACTATGTTTTGGTATGACAGAATCAGCCCTGGTTTGGCGAACACGTCTTTAATGAGATCTGAGCACAGGCAGACAGACCGGCGGAGACGAGCCAGATGGCCATGTTGAGTGACAGGTGGAGAGACAGTGAGGGGTCACGAAGTCTGGTCACGGCCAGCGAGCTGATTATCCCAGATCCAACACTTGCCATTTGGACCGGTTGCTTGACTCGTTTTTTTTCGAAAGCCCCCTACGGCAGCCCCACAGGTTCATAGAGTTTACATATAATCGTTTGGTAAATTTGATATTCGTCAGACAGGAAGGTGAAGCTGAACAGAGAAGGAAGGGGCCCAGACCTGAGCCTTGTTGACATGGGTGGAACAACTGGTATGAATGAGTATGAACAAAATATCTCTCATTGTTTTATTGCCATATCACGCCCACTGAAGTAACAATCACATAAACGGGCTGTCTGAAACGAGGCCTGTGCCAAGGCCGAGCCCTTTGGAGGCCCAATACATGAACTGAAAGTTTTGTTATTTGTTTGTTTGTTTTCCTTTGTTGAGTCACCTTTACATATTGTATCCTGCTGACCAGGGCGGCACGGTGGTGCAGTGGTTAGCGCGGTTGCCTCACAACAAGAAGGTCCTGGGTTCGAGCCCCGGGGTAGTCCAACCTTGGGAGTCGTCCCGGGTCGTCCTCTGTGTGGAGTTTGCATGTTCTCCCCATGCCTGTGTGGGTTTCCTCCGGGTGCTCCGGTTTCCTCCCACAGTCCAAAGACATGTAGGTCAGGTGAATCGGCTGTATTACATTGTCCCTAGGTGTGTGTCGGCCCTGTGATGGCTTGGCGGCCTGTCCAGGGTGTCCCCCCGCCTGTTGCTCAATGACCGCTGGGATCCCGTGACCCTGAGCGTAGGATAAGTGGTTTGGATGGATAGTTTGATGGATGGATCCTGCTGACCATCCAGGGCATTACTACAGGGTTGGGGTTAGGATTATGTCTGAAAAGAAAGATCTTGTATTTCATCAGGACAATAAGCTTCAGAGCAGGCCAGAACTACTAGTTTGGTTGTAAATTAGTCAAAAACGATACCTTAAATGGTGTTTGTTACTATTTCCACATTTCCATGAAATGTGAAAATTAAAACTTTGTCGTAAGACTAAACCAAATACATCGCTAGAAAGGTCTTGACCTGTAGAGTGATATTATGTCAGTTGAAATATTGACCTCTGAACCTTGACCTCAGTGCATGTTGGAGGACTTGTCATTCAGCAACAGCAGGGGCTGCAGACATGGGACCAACTGTTAAAAAGAGCTCCTGACTTCAGGTATGTGACTTTATACATGTGGTATAGTTACAAGTGGAGGCGCTGTCAAATATGGGCAAAATTAGTTTTCATCTATTTAACAATTAGATATATTTAAAATTTGATCACTCAAATGTGTTTCCCGTCCCTGTAAGCCCCTCAGTGTACTCTCAATTCACTATTTACAACTTCCAATTCCATGAAATACATTAATATTTTTAAAAACTACAATTCCCTTGAGCCGCGTTACGCTGCTTGATAAAAATCACCATAGTTGTAGTTCTTCTGGTTTGCAAAATAGCATGAATGGGATCATAAAAATATGTCTACAGAATATATCAAATATTTACTGCAGCCGAAACATAAATTGCACTGCACAGGTGGTTTATTTGAAGGGGAAAAAAAAGAAAAAGAAAAAAACATACAGATGTTGATGCATTTAGGATATTTTAGCAAGTATTGTGGAAACACGTTTTAGGTTGTGCTCGGTGTCAGAAACGTTGCATTCCAACAATTTTCTTGAAAGACTTTAAAGAATCTTCATAATAACAAACAAACTAAAGATCATATACATTCATTGAACAAAGAATATGAAAGTAAAATGCACATTTCTCACTAGAAATGTTATCAAAACACATTTTGATGCCAGAAATATCTTAAAATACTGCATTTTCCACTAAGAATAACATGAATGTCAGCCATTTTTTTTTCGTAGACAAACTTGACAGTCATGTGATGTGGACGCAGGCTCCAACAACATTGGCTATAAGTTCAAATGTTGCTATGAAACATATTGTAACGACCACGGATGTGTACACTCGCTAGCCCTTGGCTAATGGGTCGGACCCTTTAGTTGGCTGGTTAGAGCAGTCGCCCTAAAGGGGAACTTCCAGCATCATAGGTTGAAGTGTAGGGCAACTGAGCAAACTGCCGTATTTGACAAGTTGGGATCTCCAAAGGAGTTGAATCAAGTGCAACTGGACTAGCTTGGTCTAGTCAGAAAGGCACGAACTGAGGAAGCCTCTTGGATGAGAGGCGAAACGTCTTCACGGATATATACCAAGTCCAGTTGCACTTGATTCAACTCCTTTGGATAACCATGACCTGGATGAATGAGAACATTCACAGACGACAAGTTGGGAATGACAACATGTTGACCGTCCTGGATTGGATTTTTAGCCAATAACAATACAGTCCATCACGAGCTTCCAGTCTTGATGGATACCTGTCGGTATATAATGGGAATTGATAAAATGGTACTAAAATAAAGATGTGTACAGCAGCTTTAATATAGATCAGCGGTGGCCAAGCATGTGCCATGGAGAGCCATGTGTATGCAGGTTTTCATTCCAGCCGGACTCCACACCAGGGGATTTCACTGATTAGCAACCCTTCAGCCGAAGAGGAAGAATGTATCAGTGACATCACCTGGTGTGGAGTCTGGTTGGAAGGAAAATCTGCATACACATGGCTCTCCATGGCACATGGTTAGCCACCCCTGATATTGATCATCTGTTTCAAACGAATGACCGTCGCTATAGGAAGATTTCCCGTTGCCGACTTGTCCAGTGTTGTTTTTTGCACAAGTACCACAGATGGGAAGCAGCTTGTTGAGATGTGTGTGTGTGTGTGTGTGTGTTGATGTACAATAGATTGGCAAACAATGGAAGGGAACAGAAGGTTTTTGTTCTCCAGTGGAAACTTCTGGTTAGGCCTGGAGCGGTGCATAAGACAGGATGTTTTGTTAAGGGCGTCCATCTTTAGCTGCTGTATTATTTATCTGGGCTCATCTCTTATCTGTCGGGCCGAGTATTAACCACCAGCCAGGGCAGATAACAGGTGGGTGGTGTGGATTCATCTGTCCCCCTTCCTCCAAACAAAACCAGATTTACACCTCCAACCTTCCTGGTTTCTCTCTTCCTCCCTCTGTCTCGCTCTCTCTCTCTCTCTTTGCCTTCTGTCTTTTGTGTTGTTGTTTTTGTTGTTTCTGTAACTTCAGACCCTCTGGTCTTGTTATCCACAAGGTAATGTGAATAACCTGAGGCCAAACTGGTCTTTGTGCTGGGCGATATGGAAAATATTGTCATGATAATCATAGGTATTTATACACAATATCGATATACATCATAATATCTGCTTACAAATGCACAAATAACCTGTTTAAGAATCCAGCTGAGGGGTGTCGGGGTAGCATGGCAGTCTATTCCGTTGCCTACCAACACAGGGATCGCCGGTTCGAACCCCCGTGTTGCCTCCGGCTTGGTCGGGCATCCCTACGGACACCACTGGCCGTGTCTGCGGTTGGTAAGCCAGATGTGGGTATGTGTCCTGGTCGCTGCACTAGCGCCTCCTCTGGTCAGTTGGGGGGCCTGCTCAGGGGAGAGGGGGAACTAGCGGGATAGCATGATCCTCCCACGCGCTACGTCCCCCTGTTGAAACTCCTCACTGTCAGGTGAAAAGAAGGATCTGGTGACTCTGTATCGGAGGAGACATTTGGTAGTCTGCAGCCCTCCCGGATCAGCAGAGGGGGTGGGGCAGCGAATGGGATAATTGGCCAAGTACAGTTGGAAAGAAAAAAAGGGGGAAATTATTATTAAAAAAAAAAGAATCCAGCTGAGGTTCATCATATTGAACTGTTTGGGAATGTAAAGTACAATATCAAACCAGAAATAATTCTTTTAGGTTTAGGCATGTGGAGTGAGATGTTATGGTAAGAATATCAGGGTCACAGCCAATCAGAGGCAGAGTAGGGGTGGATCGTCACAGAATACGGGTGGGAAAACGTTACGCGAGTAATGCGATGTATCATAACCTCAGTCATGTGAGAGACCCACGTTTTCATGAATCTGAAAGGGTGAACAAGCCGTCAGTCTAGTCCTGGAGGAGGAGCGTGCAGGTGTGGAGGAAAGGACCAGCAGAATGGTGGGCATGCAGCAGCAGGGAGCATGGACAAGATGGGAAGGTGCGCTGGAGGGGAAGATATCCTGGGCAAATATCTCGCAGGCAGAACCGCAGTGGATCAAGTTCATTGTGCAAGACTTGTATGATGTTCTGCCTAGCCCAGCAAGTTTCCATCTCTAGAACAAGATTGATACTCCATCATGTCCTCTGTGTCCTGGAAAAGGTTCACTCGAGCACCTCCACAGCAGCTGCCCATCAGCCCTAGGGGAGGGGTGATACCGCTGGCAACATGACCAGGTGTTGAAGACAGTTGCAGAGGCCATCTCCAAAGCCGTGGCCAATGAAAAGCAAGCCCGCGGACAGAGGAGCATTGCCTTTGACAGGGCTGGTGAGTAGCCTCAGTCACAGCCCAGATCAGCAGCCGGTCTCCTCACCTCTGTGTCAGACTGGGAGCTGCGAGTCGAATTAGGGGAGGCAGCTCAGGTTCCCAGACCGCTTTATGACAACTTTGCTGAGGCCAGATGTAGTGCTATCATCAGCCTCTTCAAAACGGGCTCCTTATAGAGCTGACGGTTCCTTGGGAGGACTGGTTGGAGGAGGCAAATGAGAGGAAGCAGTCCAAGTACCAGGAGCTGGTGGATCAGTGCTGGAGGAGTGTCTGGAAGGTGTGTATGAGCACATTGAAGTGGGGTGTTGAGGCTTTGCTGGCCACTCACTGTGCAAGGTCTACGCTCTACTTGGCATTACTGGGGCTGCTAAAAGGAAAGCCATCAAGTCTACCATGGAGGCTGCCTCCAGATGGCTTTGGCTCAGAAGGAGTGATCGGTGGGCCAATGCTGCTGGGACACAAGCCAGGGCTTGGTCAACCCTGGCTGGGTTGCCCGAGCGAGGGTGTATGATGTTGAACAACCCGAAACACCCGAGGACCTCAGGAAACCTCACTGATGATGTGTCCCAGTTGCATCCTAGGATGTATCCTCGAATCAGTCTGGAGGTGTGCAGGCTGGGCAGGTGAGGTGAATAAGCAGCAGTCAGGAGAGAGCCGGAGTGTGCCAGGGAAGGAAGCCACGCCCACACACACACACTCGTTATTATGGATCCCACTGCTTTTCTGGGCAAGACGCCCGGCATAGCATCCAGGCGCTAGGATTCCAGGAAGATCCACCCCTACTCTGCCTCTGATTAGCTAACCTTACACCGAACTCCACCCTAACCTTAACCAACCCAACCAACGGAGGCAACGAGTACTGGCCAATCAGAGGCAGAGTGCCCAGAAAAGCAGTGGGATCCATAATAACGCCCCACACACACACAGACACAGACGGAAAACAAGAGACACGGGAAAAAGGGAAACACATGTAAACACAAGGGAAACAACTGGAGGCATGGCAGTCTAACAAGGACAGCAAAGACCTACAAAATGACAAAATGTACTACAGTTAGCAGGCCATGGATATTGATATGCATGCATATCTTTGTGATCAGACAGCATAGTATATACAATGTGGACACACAACACAAAAACATGTCCATTCATCCATCCATTGTCCAAACCGCATACCTTACCTAGGGTCAAGTCAAGTCAATGTTATTTGTATAGCCCAATATCACACATTACAAATTTGCCTCAGTGGGCTTTACAGCAGCACAACATCCTGTCCTTAGAACCTCTCATCGGATAAGGAACAACTCCCTAAAAAAAAAACCCTTTAACAGGGAGAAAAACTAGGAAGAAACCTCAGGGAGAGCAACGGAGGAGGGATCTCTCTCCCAAGACGCACAACGCGCAATGGATGCTGTGTTGAGACAATTTACACAACACAGCTTTGAAAGAGGGTAACAGAATTAGGTCAGAACAGAGTCCTGACCCCTAGAGTAGGGTCGCGGGGATGCTCGAGCCTATCCCAGCAGGCGGGGGAGACACCCTGGACAGGCCGCCGGACCATCACAGGTTGCTTGCTAGCTTAATTCTGGCAGCCCGAACAGTGTCCCAACGTCCCGAGGTGAAATCCACTCGCAACCTTAACACACCGGCGGTGTTACTAAAAGTCACACACGGCTCGCGGTTACGCCAGATAAAATAACCTCCAGACTAACTCCAGCAGTAGAGTTGAAGCAATCACTTGATCCACAGCAAGACTTCTGGATCGTCCCACCGCGTGGATTTCTTTGTTTTTCCTACCCTCTCGCTCTCTCCCTCGCTTCGTCTGTCATCATCTGATTTTTTTTTTTCAGGGAGCAAAATGTTTGAAAAAAATGTGTTGTGCAGTGATGTCTTGCTGACTATTCCGTTTCAGTCCTCAGTCGAGTCTTAACGGCAGGGATGTGGTCTGTGCTGATGTGTTTTGAACCTCAGGTCCAGAATGAGGCGACGTCCAGAAGCTCCTGCGTTGCTATGTTTGTCATTGAGGTATGCCAGGGCCTTGGTTTAGACAGGTCAGTGTCCTCATCATCTTCAGGGCTGGTTTGAGGTAGGACATGCTGACGTGCTCCTCTCCAGAAAGAGCGTCAGTGAATTCCTGGAGAGGAGGTAGCACCTTGTGATTGGACTCTTAACACGTCAATGTCCTGTCAGGTGGAGTCGAGGGGGCACGCTCGAGGGGGCAATACCTGGGAAATGGGCTTGGTCTGATCCAGCACTCTTGCAATCATCATTTCTTTATGTTGTGTAATCACTCACTTACTCTACTCACAACCCTCTCCTGCAACCCCTCAACTGACACCCCACCCCCCGACTTCCTAGACCACCCCTCCTTTCTTCCCCATGCTCCACCTTGGCTCCATTTCACCTCCCTTCATTCAACTCCCCTCATCTCTCTCACTCCTATCCCCCGTCCTCTCCTCCTCACCTGGCAGCTCATGTCTCGTTAGCTGCAGGCGGAGGCAACGGTGGCAGAGGGCGTGCTCAGAAGAGCGCCCTCCGGAGGTGCCTCGGACATCGCTGTCTTCTTCCAGCTGTGGGAGAAGTGCCCCACCAGCTTCTTGCACAGCCCTGTTGCTCTTGACACTCATCTGGCGTTGGATTTTCTGGAAGTGATCCGTCCAGCACCTTCCCATATTATCTACCCCCCTACCTAATCTTATGTTCCTGCACATGCACAAAGTCACCCCTCCCCCCCCCAAACACACACATGTGAGCAAATACTGTGACATCCTCTTGCGTGCACTACTGAAACCCTCCCACATAAAATATCGAACACGGTCTTTATAAACCACTGGAATGGCTGTACTGCACATGCAGTATTGAAAAGCTCGCACCGCTGATGATGCAGTACGAGAGTATTTGTGTCCTTGACGTGCCATTTCTACCGACCTTGGTCCACTGACGTGTTGCACAGGGTCTGTACTGCAGGTCCTATTCCGGTTGCGACGGCAGGGGGTTGTTCATCTTCATACTCTGAATCTATGAATTATAATGATGACTGGCTCTTTTTTTTAGTGAAGTAAGCAGCAAAATGTGTTGTGTTGGAAAGGTGTGTTAATTATCTCAGTGTGTGTATTTATGCATGACCTATGGGTCACGTGGAGTGTGTCTAAGGTGTGTATGTTTGTGGGTGTCCATGTGTTGGTGTGTGTTTGCATGCATGCATGTTCATACAAGACTGTCTGGGTATGAATGTGTGTGTGTGTGTCACAGTGTGTCCTTGCATTTGTATATGATAGTTGGGGTGTGTGTTTGTGTGTGTTTTGTGTCATTGATCCTAGAGGCAAGCTCTGCAGTATCCCTTCCTGGTAGTGCCTGGCTGTGCTGACCCAAGTGATGATGCTGCAGTGTGTGTGTGTGTGTGTTTGTGTGTGTGTGTGTGTGCTGTAAATCTGGCCCGGTGCCAGGTTCCGCCCCTCTGCCATTGTTGCCTCCGCCTGCAGCTAATAAGACATGAGCTGGAAGATGAGGAGGAGAGGAAAGGGGATAGGAGTAAGAGAGGAGACGAGGAGTGTTGAATGAAGGGAGGTGAAATGGAGCCATGGTCTATGGAGCATGGGGAGGGAGGGGGAGGGAGGAGGGAGTGGTCTAGGACGTCGGGGGGGTGTCAGTTGAGGGGATGGGAGGGGTTGCAAGAGAGTAGAGTGTGTGAGAGAGAGAGAGTGAGAGAGAATGAGAAAGAGAGAAAGCGAGAGATTACTGACCATGGAGGGGGAAGGGTACAACTGACGGCAGTCCAGAAAGCTCCGGGACAGAGAGACTGACTCACTGTCTGTCTGTCTGTTTGACTGAGCCCACTGACTGTCCGGCTGACAGTTTGATTGACAGGAGGGGAGACGAGGCAAGTCCATGGCACAATGACAGGTAGGAGAGGCAGTGATAATATTTATACAGCCTGACTTTCCGTTGTCCATCTCTCTCTCTCTCCCTCTCTCTCTCTCTCCCCCCCACTTGGTCCATCTTGCTCCATCAGCATCACTCGCCGGGTTAAGTTTTCCCTGCCTCCCTCAGCCCGTCCTCGCAGACCACCTTCATCCTCTTTTCATGTGCATCCCTTTATCTACTCTTCAATCCTCCGCCCATCTTTTCTTTCATTAATTTGTCCTTAATTAATTTGACCTTAATTTGTCCTCCCTGACGCACCCCCAGCCACCCACACTCCCGCCTACCTACCTCTCCTCGTTGTCGTTTTCTCTACGGCATCTGTTGTTTGTCGGTGGAGCCTGCCATGCTATACAACGCTGCACAGAAAGGGAAAGTTGGACGGCCACGTTGTTTCTGGGAAGTGTGTGTGTGTTTGGGATAACTTGATATCGGTTTGATCAGTTTAGGAAGTGGTTTCCAGATCGTTCCTCGTTGAGAGTTTCTGGGGTCTTCAGAACTGATAAGACTAAAGCCTCTGCTGATTGCATTTGTTTTGCTGCTTCGGTCCGGACGGCGTTCCGGCTTTGTTATACTTCCTTACACCCTGAGAAATGCTGTATGCTGCATACGTACGGTGCCGTCACCCTCGGGTCTTATGGAAATATACTTTATCATCCCGATGCGTACTTGTTGACTGGATTTCAGTGCGGTTTTTGAGGAGGTCGCCATCTCACCGGCCTTTTGGCTTTTCCAGTAGCAAACTGTGACTCCTGGGCGGCACGCGCCTCACGGCAAGAGGGTTGTGGGTTCGAACCCAAGGCCGTCCCAGGTCCTTTCTATGCGGAGTCTGTATGTCCTCCCCGTGTCAGTGTTGGTTTCCTGCAGGTGCTCCGGTTTCCTCCCACCATCAAAAAGACGTGCGTGGGGCGTCCGGGTGGCGTGGCGGTCTATTTCATTGGCGCCTCGTCTGGTCAGTTGGGGTGCCTGTTCGGGGGGGAGGGGGAACTGGGGAGAATAGCGTCATCCTCTCACGCGCTACACCCCCCCCCTGGTGAAACTCCTCACTGTCAGGTGAAAAGAAGCGGCTGGTGACTCCACATGTATGGGAGGAGGCATGTGGTAGTCTGCAGCCCTCCCCGGATCGGCAGAGGGGGGTGGAGCAGCGGCCGGGACGGCTCGGAAGAGTGGGGGTAATTGGCCGGATACAATTGGGGAGAAAAAGGGGGAAAAATCCAACAAAAAAAAAAGACATGCATGTTAGGGCTAATACTCCCGCCTGTGCCCCTGAGCAAGGCAGTGGAAAGAAGAACTGGAGTTGGTCCCCGGGTGCTGCAGCTGCCCACTGCTCCTACACAATAGGATGGGTTACATGCAGAGAACACATCCGTTGTAACTGTACAAGGACAAAATAAAGTGGCTTTCTTCTCGAACCTTGGCCCCCCTGACCCCCCCCCCCCCCGTCAGCTTCTTCACAGAGGGAAACGCATCATCACAAAGTCGTCACTTGGTCACCGACACCGCAAAGCGACACCAACTTCTGAAACAAACCCGTGCCGTCACGTCAGCTTGTCGTGAGGCTCGGCTGTATGCAAACGGCTGCGGGCTCGATCTCATTATGCAAATATGACGTTTGGCCTCATGGCCACCTCTTCCCGCTTTCCCACCGCGCTTCATTTGACTGACGGATGTGGGGCGATAACGGCGCAACCTTGTCGCTTGAACTTTAGCGGCTGGCTAAAGCGGGCTCAGGGGAGGTGGTGGTGGGTGGCACGGACGCGAGGCGATGGTTGAAAAACCTGTCGGGCGGTGTGTAAGTGCTTAGAGTTAAAAGCATTTACAGCTTCGCGGTGCTTGGAGGGACTTTATGAAATGCAAATCTGCACGCGCATTGCTCAACGGCACGTGGGTTGGACGCCACAGAAACCCACAACGAGCTTGATTTAGGGGCGAAGCGGGTTGAAAACCATATTCAAATTTCTGTAAATCTTTTTTGTCCCAAGCAGCGTGGGTCTGCATTTTTGGCCGTGCCTTACGTGATGCGAGTTTGTGCGTTTGTATTTTGCAGGTCGTGAAACTGGTGGCTTATTGGCGGGGAGGGGGCCGGCGTGGAGAATGTAGGACAGCAGACGGGAGAGCCGGTTCTGGCCGGCCAAAGCCTCGTTCCTCAGTTCAGCGGGTTGTAATCTGTTGATCTGGGCCGCAGATTGATAATCTGTCCTGGGAAGCGGGCCATAATCTGCCCGGACCCTGGTGATGTCATCGTGATGTCATCGTGCTGTCGTCGTGCTCAGAGAGAGCGAGACAGAAACATGCGCAGAGCTGTACGAGAGAGATATACAGATGTATTTCTGAAAGTGTTGTCAACTTTTGTCATGCCCATCAAGTGCACTGACACTGCGGCGTCCGGGTGGTGTGGCGGTCCATTCTGTTGCCTAGCAACACAGGGATCGCCGGTTCGAATCCCCGTGTTACCTCCGGCTAGGTCGGACGTCCCTACAGACACAATTGGTCATGCCTGCGGGTGGGAAGTCGGATGTGGGTATGTGTCCTGGTCACTGGACTCGCACCTCCTCTGGTCAGTCGGGGCGCCTGTTCGGGGGGGGGGGATAGCGTGATCCTCCCACGTGCTACGCCCCCCTGGGGAAACTCCTCACTGTCAGGTGAAAAGAAGTGGCTGGCGACTCTGCATGTATCGGAGGAGGCATGTGGTAGTCCTAAGCCCTCCCCCTATCGGCAGAGGGGGTGGAGCAGCGACCGGGACGGCTCGGAAGAGTGGGGTAGTTGGCCAAAGTAAAATTGGGGAGAAAAAGTGTCGGGGGGGGGGGGGGTGAGAGATACGGTAAACATACTGAAAGAGAGAAAGACGGATAGAGACACACACACACACATACACAATGCAATAGTGTGCGTAGTACATAAATAAGGCTATTTTTGGTTATTATGTCCTTCTCTGTCGTCTGTTTTATCACTCCCTTAATCCGTCTTTGTTGACTTAGATATCCTCGTCTCCAGCTCGTGTGTCTTCTCACACATCCTCCTCATCCTCACCATCTCTTTGAATGAGTGAATGAATGATGATTTTTTTCGAACATGTAGATAAGCGGAATATAACATACAGATAAGCCATTGCCGGTAATCTGAAGTGATCAACAAGTCCCCACATCAGACTCCGTGAACAAATCTCCGTATGCATCAGGTTTTTTTGTTTTGTTACATGTTCGAAAAGGAGCAGGAGGAAGTGTACACTTATTTCCTCTTCTTCTGTCAGAGGATGGACAGAAAAACGAGTGTGGTCAGATGTTATTAAAGATCAGGTGAAAAGTCTGCTCTGCGATGTTGCTGTCATCCAGTGAGGAAAGGTTACCATTAATTTTACTTAACCTTTATGTTAAAGATACAGTCTATAATCCCCCCCCCCTCTATTGCCCAACATCAGTGACCAGTAGGAATTGCAGCAACATCGGCAAATTAATGCCCCATCCCCTGGAGCAACAGTTGCCTGTATATGACAGAAGCAATGATGATAACTTCTCCAAATTTTCAAGCTGGCTAATTAAAAGCTCCAAATTTAAATATGCCGCTATTTACCCCCTTGTCAAGAAGCCTTCTCTAGATCCCCCTGTTTTAAGCGATTTTAGACCCATCAGCAAGCTGCAATTTTTACTGAAGATTTTAGAAAAACTGTCTCCGCTCAACCAAGTTCTTTTTTCAATGGCAATCAAATCTTTGAAAATTTTCAATCTGGTTTCTGTGTCATGGTTTGGTTTTCTGTGGACCCAAAAGCAGATACAGGCAGCTAGGTTGGAGGTAAAGATAAAGATTTTGTTGTAGACTGCAGAAGGTGAAGGTGTGGGTGAGTTGTCGGTTGGAGAAGGCTTTTTCAGGAGATGGTATGGAAAGGTGAGGCCGGGCAGAGCGAGCGAGCTGGTAATCCATAGGGCTGGTTTCAGAATCAGAATACTTTATTCATCCCCGAGGGGAAATTGGGTTTAGCAGGCAGGCAGATGTGGCGTGGGTGGACAGAGGACACGAGGAAATATTGAACACAGAAAGACACACGGTGAGATTGGCAGACACGAGGAAACATAGACAAGGTAAGTTGGAAAAAATATACTGAAGCAACTGGTACTAGAGCGGCCGAGACTGTTGTTACCACTGAAAAAGGCTGAACAATCTGGCAGTGAGGGAAGGAAGCCTAGACTCTTACGCTGGAGCACTGTTGAGTAGTTACAGACAGGTGAGGAGGTGAAGCGGGAGACGGGAGAGAGAGTGAGCCGCATCCATGCCACACTGACAGACACAGGGAGACAGACAAGGTAGGAGGATACTAAAGGAAGATAGGGAACATAGAGGAACAAGGAAAATCCAGAGTCAGTGCTGGAGCTGTGACATCCTGCTCCCTACACAACACTGACACTGCTCTGGTCAAGGTCACCAATGACTTAGTGCTTGCAGTAGACCCTAGCCTGTACTCCATTTTAATTTTCCTTGACCTCAGCTCAGCCTTTGACACAGTAGACCATTTCTGAAGAATTATGTTGGCATCAGTGATGTGCCTCTGGTTAATCTCCTTTTTGTCGAACAGGTCCTTCTCTGTAATGCTTGGAGATGCTTCCTCCTCTTGTGCTCCTCTATTTTGTGGGGTTCTCCAGGGATCTATTTTGGATCTGCTTTTATTTACCATATACACGCTACCCCTGGGGCAAATCATGCGTAGACATAACATAGAGTTCCATTGCTACGCGGTTGACACCCCAATAAAGCCTGGTACCATGGATGCATTTATGTACTACCTCATTGAAATTAAAGATTGGATGTCCACAAATTTCCTGCAGTTTAATGACTCCAAATCAGAAGTAATTATAACTACCCCCTGTGGCCCCAGCATTAGCAACATCAAAAATCGCTCCTCTAGTGTGGGCACCTTATCTAATAATGTTTGTAAAGAGGCCCACAACCTAGGTGTTATTTTTGACTCAGAATTGTCATTTGATGCTCAGGTGATGAAAGTGGTGCAGTCCTGCTTTGCATCCTGTGGGATGCTGGAGCCTTTCCCAGCATTCATTGAGCGGCAGGCAGGGAGACACCCTGTACAGACCGCCAGTCCATCACAGGGCTGACACACAACAAGTCCTCCAACCACAGGAGCATTTCCTAAATTAGCGCCCCTGCCGTCGGCAGGAGATATGCCACAGATACTTTTCATCTCTGTGCATTGTGGATTTTTAAAACAATTTGAGAACAGTAGAATATTTGGTCAGTGCATTTTTGTGTTGTTTCACTAGTATAGTAACGATAGATTAATGGTCATGAGGTTGAAATTGTTGGGTCATACAAGCACTTGGGCACTATAATTGATTTTGAGCTGAACTTTGATTGTAATACCAATTTGCAATGCAAAAAAGCCAGCAGCACCTTTTTTTGTCAAAGGAAGCTGGCTCAGTTCGGCGTTGACTTTGTTCTACAGATCTTTTATTGAGTCGGTTATTACTTTTTCTTTTATCGGTGGGTATGCCTCTCTCGAGCTTGAACAGAAAAATGCTCTCACAAAGGTGATCAAGGGCTCTGATTGCCGAGCGGCATAAACCGCCGTTCTTGCAGTCCGCTCGTCATGTGGCTGGGAGGTTCGTATCCCAGACTCGCCGTAACCGGTCACGGCCAGAGCGTCCACGGGGTGAGGCCTTCATTAGGCCACCCTTACCCGCGGGATAGTGGGTGTAGATCGGTGTAGTGTTCGGGGACTTGTTCTCCAGCGACCCCTCTGGCCCGTCCGGGCACCTGCAGCCAAGCAACCGAAAGCATTCTCCCTACGTCTCCTTCGCGGCTTGAAGGTGATGCAATCCATGCGAGGCCTCAGCGTGTAAAATGGCGAGAGCAGCCGACACGAGTTTGAAGGAAGCTGGTGTTATGACTATCTCCTTCCTGTGGAAACGTGAGCCAGAGGAATTACTCGACAAGAGTTCCGGCCATATGCCATTGGGTCAATCGGGTGGGATAAGAGGAAAAATTAGAAATAATTTTATTAAAAAAAAAACAAAACAAAGGTGATCAAGGTCTGCAGTAGTATCACAGGTACCCACCCGAAAAGTCTGATTTATTTAACAAACAGATGTTAAGGAAAGCAGAACCCATCCTGTCTGACAGCACCCACCCTCTGCACCTAGAGTTCCACACCTTGCCTTCTGGTTCCCGCTTCAAATACCCAGCAGTCAAAACCAATACAAACACGCCTTCATTCCCTCAGCCATTTCACTGCTAAACTCCACCAGTAAGAGGTAACACCAGCTCCACCTCGATAACCACTGTTAGCACTGTCTACTGTTGCATTGCTTCTCGTGGGCTTTGTTCTCCTCAGTACATGTTGTATTTATTTGCTTTATGTGTTCTGTGGAGTGTTTGTGTTTACATGTTGCTGCTGCTACACAACAGTTGCCCCTCTGGGGACAAATGAAACCTACTTGACTTGACTTGACTTGAACTAAGATTGCTTATGGAAGGAGATGCTTACTGTTACAGGGAAAGTAACGTATTATAATCACGGAGGACCACGAGGAAGTAGCTTAAAACGTAACTATAGGTCGTAATAAGCTGCTCGTACAAACGACCTATGGGGCCGTTTTTTTGGGGGGGGAGGGGGGACAGTCTGCCCCCCCCACACACACATTCACTAGGAACAATTTAGGATCAATTTAGTGTCTATTTTACGATTTCTAAATAACATAAACTTTGTTTTTTTTTCAAGTTTAATGATAATTTGTTTCTGTCAAACCACATATTAAACTTTTTCATTTCAGCTCTAAAAGCTCCTGTAAATTCTCCCCGGAACAAAAAATGGTTGTGTCATCTGCAAATAAAATGATATATTATAAATGGTATATGTTTTTAGTCACAAAGTTTTCACCCCTTCTTCAAAGGGAAAATTAGAATTATTTTACTTCTAAATTTATTTCTGATTTTTCCCTTTTTCTCCCAATTTGGTGGCCAATCGATCCCTATTTTAGTTGAAACTCCCACCCTCTTACTGCATGCGTTCGCCAACTGCATCTCTCCGGCCGGCAGTCTGGAAGGAGACCCCTCCCCACTTCCGGGACAAGGCGACTCCAGGCCGAACCACTGCTTTTCTGACACCCACAGAGACGCATTCATGTGACGACCACAAGCCGACTCCGCCCCCCTCCCCAAGACAGCGCTGCCAATTATTGCTGCTCCATCGAGTCCGGCCATAGTCGGATCTGACGAGACCGGGGCGCGAACCCCAGTCCCCAGTGGGCAACTGCATGCACACAAAGCCGATGCTTAGACCGCTACGCCACCGCAGACCCCTGAATTATTTTACTTTTGGAACGAAATGTGCCACGAACTTCTTTTGCCAAATGAAAAGACTCTTAGGATTCTTTAGAGTTGTGTTACTTTCCATATTGGAAAGTTGTGACCTGCAATGAGGTGAATGTGAGAGGACACGGTTTTGTTGAGGAACATTGGGTTCTAAGCGGCGGGGCGCCCCCTACTGGTTTGATTATCAAAATAAAGATTGCAAACTGCAACGCAGGTTTTAAAATCCAGAAATCTCAGCTTCTCACAAAGCTATCATGTTGCGGGCGATATACGTCAACAACTCTTTCCGACATGAGTCTCATTTCTTGGTGTGATAAAGTCAAAATTTCACCAATGTTACCTTTAAGGCAAAAAGATCGTTAGGTAGCCACATTAATGGAATAGAAAAGTCACATCCTGTCCTCTGTTGTCCCTTCTGTCCATCCAGACGACGCGGTGTCAGCAGGAAGCAACATGGATATGGAGGACCGAGTGTCGCAGCTGGAACAGAGGCTGCAGCTGCAGGAGGACGAGATCCAGCTGCTGAAGGCGGCTCTGGCTGATGCCCTGCGCCGCCTGGGCTTCTGTGAGGAGCAGGGCCTGGGAATCACCACCGGGGGAAGCCATGCGGCCGGCAGGAGGCCTGTGACTGCTACCGCCCCAGCACCACCTACCAAGGGTAAGCTAACATGCTAACAGGATAGTGGCGTCAGTGATACTCAAATTACGTTTCATTGTGTGCCAACTAAGTTGTGACGCAGCGGGAATTTGACTTGGTCTTGTGCTCCTCACATAACAAACAGTAAGGGCCCAATCTGCAGAAGAAAGGAGTGTATAAGATTATGAGAGCCTGATGTTAAGTGGGCCAGAATGTATAGAGACTTAGGTAGCTAACTTTGCACAGGTCACAAAATTAAAAAAGAATAAAACAAACCCCGCATGATAGAACGTCTGCCACCCAGAATATCTGTAGACTATGGGTCTTTGCCTTCACATTTCACATTAGCAGATACATTCACATGTCATTAACATTCAACATAGCAATCACAGTGTAGCGAATTGGGGGGGGGGGGGCAGCCGGGAACCGCCGCAGTCAGGACGCGAACCCGGATCTCCCGCACCACGGGCGACTACGCTAACCAGTCGACTAAAGGGTCCGACCCGTTAGCCAAGAGCTAGCGAGTCTCCTCATCCGTGGTCGTTACACTATCATGATAAGTCTTCTACAAAACCCAGAAAGTTGAGTCAGCTCATCTGGACACAACATTTAGTCCAGATGAGCTGGTTCAACTTTCTGGGGTTTCCTGGATTATTGAGCACGCGTCAAGACATTCCACAAAGTAGTAGTAGTGGTAGCAGTACTGTAGTTGTAACTGTAGTAGTAATAGTAGTCATAGTAGTAGTAGTAGTAACACATTTTCTACATAGTAAATCATATCACTGCTGCACTTTTTCCAATTAGTAGTAGTGGTAAATTTGCTACACATAATAATATCACAGTATATGAAGAAGAAATAGCGGTACATTTGCTACACAGTAATCATATAGTAGTGCTATATGAAGTTGAAGTAGTGATACATTTGCTGTATAGTAATCATTTCATAGTGATACTACTACTAGTAGTAGTAGTAATACTATATGATGTAGTAGTAGTGATACATTTAATTCTTAGTAATCACAGCATAGTAGAGCTGTATGAAGTAATTGTAGTAGTGCATGTACTACATAGTAATCATATCAAAACCAAGAGTGAATGTCATATTGAGTGCATTAGTGTCAGATCACCAGATCACCACTTAGTGGCGCCAGTATAAAACATTTACACATTCAGTACAGAACTAATTGAAGAACATAATAGGTAGAAAACTCAGCACTGACCCTGGTATATGATTTTACATAAAAGCAATATGTAATACAATATACAGGCATGGTAAATATTACACTAGACTCTTCCTCTATAGGCTGAGTTCATTTTGTTTGGATTTTTTCTCTTCCCTTTTTTTTTTTATAGCTTTGGTGCCATGTTCCCGGTTTGGTCCCCGCTGTAGTTACACATCTGTTCCCCTTCTGTCCTCCCATTTCTCAAATCTTCCCGTTTATTAAATAAGATAATAGTAAATCCACATCAGAACGTGGCTCCCTCCAGTCTTCTCACTGGAAAACACTGGTAATTTAGTAATTTAGTCAGTGTGCTGCATGTGTGTTAGTCTGAATATGTGCGTTCTTGTAGTTTTTGGATGTGTTTTTGTCTGTATGTGGTGCTGCTGTGGGCTGGGGGAAACGGCATTTCCTTTCATTTCATGTGTGCAAGTACATGAGGTGAAATGACAAAGTGTTCCTGATTCCCGATACTTTAACTCGTCTTTATATTCACTAACAGCTCAGTAGAAATTCAGTAGAGATAGCAAGTCAGTACAAAGTACTTTCACTGAAATATGTGGATGTGCTGTTCAGTACTGTGTCAGGCACAGGGAATAATGACTTGAGACGTCTCACTCCTTGGAGTTTTGTTGAAACGTGATCATCGTTAGAGACGTTGGTGGAACAAGCAAGTCATACATTGCCCTCTATCGGCCGATGCGTGTAACTACTTCATATTTGCTTTCCACTGTGCTGTAAATATTTAATGCTATTCCTGTGTATGTTAAGTCTTTTTATTATTTTCACAAACTTGTGACAACGGCTCCTTCATGCTATACGTGTACAATCTTCTTGCAGACCTGTCAGCCTCTAACATGCATAGTGTGGAGTTAGAAAACAACGAGACAGGAGACGTGAGAGTAGACGTAGTCGAGGTAGTTTACTAGCTCCAACTTAACATGTCATACACCCGACAACGACACTGAACTGACTGTTAACCGGACGCGGAAGTGCATTATCTGACCCCTCGCCTCTTCCCTTAAAGGTACACCGTCCTCTTAGGTGAATGTCTCTCGATATATAGATGTGGGTCACCACAATAGACTGTTTATTTACATTGTTTTGTACTTATATTACGTTTTCAGCCAGATCATCCAGCTTTCCAATAATACATAGTACCCCTTAACATACTTATTATGTAACTTTTACAGTTACGTTTAACACTTCTACTTTATTACTGTTATAAAAGTATATTACTCACCTTCCCCTTTTTTTATAACCTCACTCATATTTTGCATTAAGTAAACGTGCTACAGCGAGAAACACGTTAAGTCAAAACATAATGAAAAAAGTGCTAAAACCAAAACATAAAAACAATTCAGATTTACAGATTTATAACTGAAAAAGTACTGTAGTAATTTTGTGTTTTTTTTTTTTTTGGTGACTACTACACTACTACTACTACTACTTTCGGCTGCTCCTGTTAGGGGTCGCCACAGCGGATCATCCGTTTCCATCTCTTCCTGTCTTCTGCATCTTCCTCTGTCGCACCAGCCACCCGCATGTCCTCCCTCGCCACATCCATAAACCTCCTCTTTGGCCTGCTACTCTACTACACTATCGTCACTAATGTTTTCCATGTTTTTTTCTCATATTACTGTACAAACACTACACCCAGTGCTGTACAAATTACTAGTGTTTCCTGATACCAATACTGTAGTATTCTATCGTCAAGTCAGGACAATTTTATTTGTATAGCCCAATATCACAAATTGCAAATGTGCCTCAGTGGGCTAAACAGCAACACAACATCCTGTCCTTAGACCCTCTCATCGGATAAGGAACAACTCCCTAAAAAAAACCTTTAACAGGGAGAAAAAATAGGAAGAAACCTCAGGGAGAGCAACAGAGGAGGTGTAAAGTATTCCTATAGTATTACCATAGAAACGCTGTATTACTTGGCCATAGCTTCTGCAAAGTAATAGGAAGAGGGGAAAAAAAGAACATGTGAAAGCACCAGTGATTTTTCTGTTTTTCGTGGTTTTACTGTAGTCCATGTTCGGGTGGGTTTGATGCCCCATATGGTGTAGGCAGTGTGGAGGAGATTGATTGTAATGTGTGTGAAAATTAAAACGCTTAGGTTTGTTCTTTCCAAGCTTTTGTCAACCTAGACCCGTAGAAAAATGTTTTGAGGTCAAAACATGTCTAAAAAAGGTTTACAACCTGTTTAAACGTGATAGACTGCAGTGATCAGACGTCTTCATGACCTTCCTCTGCATGTGAATGTATGACTCCAGCTCTCGTTTCGTTTCTCTCAGTCCGTCAGCTCCTCCAGGCGCTCCCCTCCAGACCGCTGAGTAACGGCTATGTCCAGCAGAAACGCCTGCTCTCCTCTCCTTCTTCACCCAAGAAAGAGACGCTGCAGTCCATCAAGAGGTACGCCGACCCCCCGTCATCCCTCCATCCCTCGTCAGCCTGACCCTCAACCTAAAAAACATAATTAAAATGTCTTATCTACGATTGTTTTAATATCCTATCGGAAAAATCCGAGATACAAGTTGCTGACTTAAAAACTTAAAATTGACGTCCCTTCAAGTCATAATTACAAGTGGGAGCTTGTGAATATACAGTGCATCCGGAAGGTATTCACACCCCTTCACTTTCCCCACATTTTGTCATGTTACAGCCTTATCCCAAAATGGATTAAATTCCTTTTTCTTCCTCATCAATCTACATAGAATACCCCATAATGACAAAGGGAAAAAGGTTTTGTAGAAATTTTTGCAAATTTATTAAAAATAAAAAACTGAAATATTGCATGTACATAAGTATTCACACCCTTTACTCAGTACTTGGTTGAGGCACCCTTGGCAGCGATTACAGCCTCAAGTCTTCTTGGGTATGAAGCTACAAGCTTGGCACACCTATATTTGGGGTATTTCTCCCATTCTTCTCTGCAGATCCTCTCGAGCTCTGTAAGGTTAGATGGGGAGCGTCGCTGCACAGCTATTTTCAGGTCTTTCCAGAAATGTTCAATGGGGTTCAAGTCTGGGCTCTGGCTGGGCCACTCAAGGACATTCACAGACTTGTCCCCAAGCCACTCCTTCGTTGTCTTGGCTGTGTGCTTAGGGTCGTTGTCGTGTTGAAAGGTAAACCTTCGCCCCAGTCTGAGGTCCTGAGCAAGTTTTCATCAAGGATCTCTCTGTACTTTGCTCCATTCATCTTTCCCTCGATCCTGATTAGTCTCCCAGTTCCTGCCGCTGAAAAACATCCCCACAGCATGATGCTGCCACCACCATGCTTCACTGTAGGGATGGTATTAGCAAGGTGATGAGAGGTGCCTGGTTTCCTCCAGACGTGACGTTTGGCATTCAGGCCAAAGAGTTCAATCTTGGTTTCATCAGACCAGAGAATCTTGTTTCTCATGGTCTGAGAGTCCTTTAGGTGCTTTCTGGCAAACTCCAAGCAGGCTGTCATGTGCCTTTTACTGAGCAGAGGCTTCCGTCTGGCCACTCTACCATAAAGGCCTGATTGGTGGAGTGCTGCAGAGATGGTTGTCCTTCTGGAAGGTTCTCCCATCTCCACAGAGGAACGCTGGAGCTCTGTCAGAGTGACCATCGGATTCTTGGTCACCTCCCTGGCCAAGGCCCTTCTGCCCCGATTGCTCAGTTTGGCTGGGTGTCCAGGTCTAGGAAGAGTCCTGGTGGATCCAAACTTCTTCCATTTACGAATGATGGAGACCACTGTGCTCTTCGGGACCTTCAAAGCTGTAGAATGTTTTTTTTACCCTTCCCCAGATCTGTGCCTCGATACAATCCTGTCTCGGAGGTCCACAGACAATTCCTTTGAGTTCGTGGTTTGGTTTCTGCTCTGACATGCACTGTCAACAGTAGGACCTTATATAGACAGGTGTATGCCTTTCCAAATCATGTCGTCAATTGAATTTACTACGGGTGGACTCCAATCAAGATGTAGAAACATCTCAAGGATGATCAGTGGAAACAGGATGAACCTGAGCTCAATTTTGAGTGTGAATACTTATGTACATGCAAAATTTCAGTTTTTTATTTTTAATAAATTTGCAAAAATTTCTACAAAACTTTTTTCACTTTGTCATTATGGGGTATTGTGTGTAGATTGATGAGGAAAAAAAAGGAATTTAATCCATTTTGGAATAAGGCTGTAACATAACAAAATGTGGGGAAAGTGAGGGGGTGTGAATATTTTCCGGATGCACTGTATATATATATATATATATATATATATATATATATATGTTTTCTGCTCCTCAGTAGTTGAGCACTTATACCAACACCATTGACGGTTTTGGAAAAAAAACATATAAATAGTGGATATAAAAAATCCACACATCCCTGTTAAAAATGGCAGGTTTATGTGATGTAAAAAAAAATGAAACCAAGATAAATCATGTCATAACTTTTTCCACCCCTAATGTGATATTGCAGCCTATAAAAATGAAGTGAAAAACAATCAGAAATATTTTAGGGGGGGAAAAAAGAAATTAAAATACAAAACTTACAACAACCTGGTTGCATAAGTGTGCTCACCTTTTTATAATTGGGGATGTGGCTGTGTTCAGAATTAACCAGTTACATTCAAACTCATGTTAAATAGTAGTTAGTATACACCCACCATCAATTGAAGTGGCTGTGATTAAGCCCAAGCAAAGTTCAGCTCTTTCTGTAGGATTTTCCTGACATCTTCTCTGTTTCATCCAACTGCAAAAGCTGCGGTGGACCACGGCTTTCTTTCTTCTTCTTTTACGTGGCGGTCTTCTTGTGCTGACCCTCTGCACCACAAGTCCTGTCTCTCCTTTGGCATTGGCCTTGCTCCATCTCCTTTTGGTGTTGTAGTTTCCAAGTCCTTGCCATCCTTGACAGACCACCCCAACGATCTCCGGATGTTTCCGATACACTTCTGCTTCCCTCACTGCATCCTGAGGCTTCCACTTTCTGCCACACTTGATGGTCTTGTTAGCGTGTCTGACTTTCTCATCCTCAGACAGTAGCGGTGTACTGGCTGCTCTTGCCTTGGTGGCGTTGAATTCTTCCACCACCGAGACTGGTAAGCGGAGCTTGGAGGTCTTGCTGTACAGGTTGACTGAGCTAAAAGTTGGGGGAATACCCAACCGTCTTCGCAAGAATTTGCTGCAGAGTCTCTCGGTTGAGTGGTTGAGTCTCTCGCCACGCTATGCACATCATTTTCTTCATAAATTTTATAATTCTCTTATTCTCTCTCAATGTTGTATTGTGTAAATTGTGTAAACACAACATCCATTGCACGTTGTCTGTCTTGGGAGAGAGATCCCTCCTCTGTTGCTCTCCCTGAGGTTTCTTCCTATTTTTTTCTCCATGTTAAAGGTTTTTTTTTTAGGGAGTTGTTCCTTATCCGATGCGATGGTCCAAGGACAGGATGTTGTGTTGCTGTAAAGCCCCTTGAGGCAAATTTGTAATCTGTGATATTGGGCTATACAAATAAAATTGACTTGGCTTGACTCTTGATTGCTTCCACTTGAGTCATCGGGAAGTCATGTAGCAGGAATGGCCATTGCATTCTGGGTATGATGCCATGCTGAAAGCACGACACCTTGAACCTTCCAAGCAGGCGGTTGTTGTCAGTTACACTGAGCCAGATGTTTAGTTGAGTCATGGTGTCTTTGAGATTGCCACTGACCTTCAGGGTGCGGTCATAATTCTTTCCCAGGCATGGAAAGAAATTGAAATCTCAGCCCCTTGGATATTGAAGGTGCTTTTTGTCAGCTTTCCTTTCAGGATACTTAGGCTCCTAGATTTTCTTGGGTTGAATTGCGTCCATGACCATGTAGCCATCTTCTCCAGCAAGTTCAGGATCCATCGTGTTCCGTGGATCGAAGGAGTCAACAATGTTTAATAATAATAAGTGTTTGTTATTTGAAGATTATTATTATTATTTTATCCCCCCCTCCCTTTGCTCCCCAATTTTACTTTGGCCAACTATCCCACTCTTCCGACCCATCCCGGTCGCTGCTCCACCCCCTCTGCTGATCCGGGGAGGGCTGCAGACTACCACATGCCTCCTCCCATACATGTGGAGTCACCAGCCGCTTCTTTTCACCTGAAAGTGAGGAGTTTCACCAGGGGGACGTAGCGGATCACACTATTCCCCCCCAGCTCCCCCTCCCCGCCGAACAGGCGCCTCGAATCGCCAGAGGAGGCGCTAGTGCAGCAATCAGGACACATACCCACATCCGGCTTCCCACCCGCAGACACGGCCAATTATGTCTGTAGGGACACCTGACCTACCCGGAGGTAACATGGGGATTCGAACCGCCGATCCCCTTGTTGGTAGGAAATGGAATAGACCGCCACACCACCCGGATGCCCCTTGAAGATTTTTAATAAAGAATTAAAAAAATAAATAACGGGCACATGGAAGAGGAAGTCTTAATACGTAACGGAAGTGAACAGCCAGCAGCTAAACCGTTGGCCCTGAAATATTGCATAACAGAATATGTTTCACGTTTTCAGAACATATTCAGGAGATCAAAACACTTTAATTCTGCTTTGCCAGAGTTGTTCTCCTTAGACTTTCGTCATGTGCACAGTTCACGTTCCTTGTTGGAACATTCAGTTTTCCTTGCTTTGGAAGAAAAACATTTGTAACGCCTGTCTGTATGGGTGTGCTTGAGGGGAAGGTCCATTTATTGAGATTCTGAGGCGTGCAACCTGGTGTTTTCCGTTCAGCCTGTTTCTTAGGTCAGTTCTGACCTGAAATAGAAACAAACTTGTATAACCATTTTTAACACGACAATTTTGAAAGAGCACAAGAGAAAACGTACAGAAAATGTACACATTGTGCTCTCTTGCATGGGTGAAAGTCACTTAAAAGTGTCAGTCAAGGGCGTCTGGGTAGCGTAGCGGTCTATTCCATTCCCTACCAACACAGAGATCGCTGGATCGAATCCCCGTGTTACCTCCGGCTTGGTCGGGCCTTTCTACAGTCACAACTGGGCGTGTCTGTGGGTGGGAAGCCGGATGTGGGTATGTGTTGTGGTCGCTGAACTAGCGCCTCCTCTGGTCGGTCGGGGCGCCTGTCCCCCTGGTGAAACTCCTCACTGTCAGGTGAAAAGAAGTGGCTGGTGACTCCACGTGTATCAGAGGAGACATGTGGTGGTCTGCAGCCCTCCTCGGATCGGCAGAGGGGGTGGAGCAGCGACCGGGACAGCTCGGAAGAGTAGGGTAATTGGCCAAATACAAGTGGGGAGAAAGGGGGGGGGTCAGTCAACCTGGTTATGTTAGTCCAACTTTCCATGCTGTCACATACAAACGTGTTGGTAGTTGTACGCTGCTGTTAACCGAGTGTTCAGTTTGGTGTTGAGGAGTACATTACAAGCTAGCTAGTCCAGCTACCCTTGTAGGTTACATTAAAATGAGATGTGCAACATTAACATGAACACTTTAAATTAGACAAAGCATTATTTTTTTAGGCATCCAATACACAAACTGATAATTAATAATTAATTATCGATAATTAATTATCGAGTTCAGAAAAAAGATAACTTCAAAAAAACTTGACACTGCCAGTGTCCTCTTGAAATTGACGGACCAAACGAATTGTTCTGTCACGCACGCCTGACATGGGCCTTGTCTTGAGGAGGGAGGGGGTGGGGGGGGGTGTGAGAGGGGCCGAAGGTCTGCTGGTCTGTGTACATTATGAAATGACAATTGCGCGTCTTGAGGAATTTGGATTTTATCCACCTGGGTGGGCTGCCCACATAAGAGACTGTGTATGGGAATTGCTGCAAGTTTTCAAGTTGTGACATTGACCTTTGAGCTCTCTATCAGGGCAGAGAGAAGGTTCGTTGCTTCTGCGATTCACGTTTGTAATTGCAATCCACCTTAGAATTCCATCCATCCACCCATCAATTATCTGAACTGCTTATCCTGCTCTCAGGGTTGCGGGGATGCTGGAGCCTATTCCAGCAGTCATTGGGCGCCAGACGGGGAGACACCCTGGACAGGCCGCCAGACCATCACAGGACCAACACACACACACACAGACACACACATTCATACCTAGGGACGATTTAGCACCCAGTTCACCTGACCTACATGTCTTTGGACTGCTGGAGGACATCGGAGCCCCCGGAGGAAACTCACGCAGACCTTCTTGCTGTGAGGCGACCGCACTAGCCACTGCGCCACCGTGCCGCCACCTTAGAATTCCCTACCATTAAGATGTCCACTTTGCCTACGCAAATCAAGCGTTTGCAGTCAATAAAGGCCTGATTTACATACATTACTCACCGGATGCATTCCTGCTCCTCTTTATTTTGCTGCAGAAGACTGATCATGCTGTCGAATTAACTTTTTCCAATATGCATAAGCAAAAGCATTCTCCTGACTATGCTGACATGCTCTGTAGTTCCGACTTGAACGGCACAGCTTTGTAATTATGACTTAATAAGTTGAATTTAGGTGCTTTCCAATGACCATGTAAAGGCGATACAAGTTAAAAACAGCCATGCTTTTTATTCAACCCTGTTACAAAGTAAAGAAAAGAAACCCAGAAACATTGTCTAAAATATATTATGTTTTTATTTTCACAATTTCTTCCAACCAAAAGAAGGCAAAGGTCCACCATAGGTGGGTGGCTTGTTGCTATGCAACCAAGTAATGATGCTACATGCTAAGCAATGAAGTGGAAACAAATTTTTGCCAGCACATAAATGAGCTTCGCCACAAACACTTGTAATTCAACACTTTGTAGCTGTGCAAATAGCAACATTCATTAAACAAGTAGCATAAATTCGCTGCTAGCTGGGTCTCTGTTTTTTAGATATAGTTTAATTTTTACTGGTATATGTTAATCTGAACACTGTTGTTTATGCAGGAGAAGAAGGTATGTGCTATAGGAGGTGCATTAGCGTTAGCCTCACTAGTGGCGTCACCCTGTGTGTCGTCTGAGTCAGACTGTCTGGATATTTTGAAACATACTTATCGCTGACACGGACGCTTAATGACAGCCATTGAAATCAGCTGTTGGAGGTGGAATAAAAACAGGTGGCGATGCGGCTCCCATGACGTCATGGTAAATAACGCTCAGCTCTCGGCCAATCAAATCACTTGATCACAAACAGCCGCAGTCTTGTATAAATTGGATGAGCGGATGAGTTTCAGTAAATGGAAGTGTTTCTGGGTCATGAAAGTTGTGACAGACAAGAAATACTGTCTTCTTCAACATGACACTTTAGATCATGTCTCCTCAGCTCTTCTCTATTACTATCTTCCTTACGTCCTCTATTTCCCCCCTCTTCTCTCTCCTTCTGCCCTCGTCCTCCTCCTCTCCTTTCTCAGGAAGAGTATGTCTACAGAGCGCCTCACCCTGGTGAAGAGGGAGATGGCAGCAGAGAGCCGCAGTCGAACCACGTCCTCCAGCAGCTCCAGCTGTGGCAAGAGGTATCGGCATCATTCACCCTCCACACATACGATCTACGTGTTATGTATACTATTGCCCCTAAACGCCTCTCGTCTCCACCTGGGACACCTGTGGCGGTCTGTCGTGCTAATATGCTAATGCTAAAAGTAAAAGCTAAAATTGCTGAAAGCTAGAAAAAAAAAGAAGCTAAAAGTAAAAGTACTAAAAGTAGAATGACTAAAAGCAGCGACCGGGATGGCTCGGAAGAGTGGGGTAATTGACCAAGTACAATTGGGGAGAAAAGGGGGGGGGAATCCCCCCCCCAAAAAAAGTAATAAAGGCTTTGAAATGAATATCACACATTAGTTTGGTACTTATAAGTCAGCAGCTCTCTCTCTCTCTCTCTCTCTCTCTCTCTCTCTCTCTCTCTCTCTCTCTCTCTCTCTCTCTCTCTCTCTCTCTCGCTCGCGCTCTCTCGTTCTCTGCCCCCCCCCTCTCTCTTCTTGCGCGCTCTCTCTCGCTAAAAGTAGAATGACTAAAAGCAGCGACCGGGATGGCTCGGAAGAGTGGGGTAATTGACCAAGTACAATTGGGGAGAAAAGGGGGGGGAAATCCCCCCCTCCCCCCCCAAAAAAGTAATAAAGGCTTTGAAATGAATATCACACATTAGTTTGGTACTTATAAGTCAGCAGCTCTCTCTCTCTCTCTCGCTCTCGCTCTCGCTCTCGCTCGCGCTCTCTCGTTCTCTGCCCCCCCCCTCTCTCTCCTTGCGCGTTCTCTCTCGCTCACTCTCTCTCGTTCTCTGTCTCTCCCTCTCTCTCTCTCTGTCTCAATCTCTCTGTCTCTCTCTCGGTCTCTCTCTCTCTTGCTCAATCTCTCTGTCTCTCTCTCGCTCTCTCTCTCTCTCTCGCTCGTGCTCTCTTGTTCTCTGTCTCTCCCTCCCTCTCTCTCTCTCTCTCTCTCTCTCTCTCTCTCTCTCTCTCTCTCTCTCTCTCTCTCTCTCTCTCTCTCTCTCTCTCTCTCTCTCTCTCTTTCTCTGTGTGTGTGTGAGAAAAGAGTGTCTGGGCCAGTTTTCAGGGAGGTGTGGTACTGGGATAGATTACATTTAAACGGAGGTGGTTGTGTTACTTGGCATCACAGACAATTGTTGTTATGTGACTTTGAGTTTCCAAGGGAGTAGGACCATACACATGACTCCCATTAATGATTTACAACCTGTGCACCTGGGTGTGTGTGTGTGTGTGTGTGCGCATCCATGTCATGTGCTTTTTTTTAACCTCCGCCTCAGATTTGGCTATGCCAGGTTTTGCCTGTCCCCATCACTGAAGTGTCAGTGGATGGACTGTTGGACAGCGCCACAGCTCTATATAAGTCCAGCAAACAGTCCAGCTTCATTTCCAAGTCAAACTGAGACAAGACATCAGGACTGACTGATGACCGCACACACGGCAAACTGTCGACCGTCTGCAGTCTGGAAACCGAGATATGAGCCTGCCGCTGGGTTTATGGACCTGTTGTTAACACACCTCCCTCCTGTCTGTCCCTCTGTTTTCTTTCTACCGTCTCTTTCTCCCTGTTCTTTATTCTGTCCGTCATCCTTTCTCGCTGTCTCTCTACCTGTTCTTCATGCTGTCTTTTTTAATCCTGTCTCTTAGTTCTTCTTACTGTCTGTCTGTCATTCTGTCTGTCTGTCTACCTGTTCTTCATGCTGTCTTTTTTAATCCTGTCTCTTAGTTCTTCCTACTGTCTGTCTGTCATTCTGTCTGTCTGTCTACCTGTTCTTCATACTGTATTTTTTAATTCTGTCTCTTAGTTCTTCCTACTGTCTGTCTGTCATTCTGTCTGTCTGTCTACCTGTTCTTCATACTGTATTTTTTAATTCTGTCTCTTAGTTCTTCCTACTGTCTGTCTGTCATTCTGTCTCTCTACTTGTTCTTCATACTGTCTTTTTTAATTCTGTCTCTTTGTTCTTCCTACTGTCTGTCTGTCATTCTGTCTGTCTGTCTACCTGTTCTTCATGCTGTCTTTTTTAATTCTGTCTTTTTGTTCTTCCTACTGTCTGTCTGTCATTCTGTCTGTCTGTCTACCTGTTCTTCATGCTGTCTTTTTTAATTATTTCGCTTTGTTCTTCCTACTTTCTGTCTGTCTGTCTGTCTGCCTGTCTACCTGTTCTTCATGCTGTCTTTTTTAATTCTGTCTCTTTGTTCTTCCTACTGTCTGTCTGTCATTCTGTCTGTCTGTCTACCTGTTCTTTGTTTTGTCATTCTTTGTCTCTTTCTACTTTTTCTGTCTTTGTTTCTCTTTCTATCAGTCCTTTACACCGTTTTCTTTCTTTCTTTCTTTCTTTCTTTCTTTCTTTCTTTCTTTCTTTCTTTCTTTCTTTCTTTCTTTCTTTCTTTCTTTCTTTCTCCCTGTTCTTCATACCATCTTTCTTTTCATCTCTCCTGTCCTTCCTATTTCTTTTTCTTTCTCTCTTTCTTTTTCTTTCTACACCTGTTCTTCATACTCTTTTCCTTGTATAACTTCCTGCTACTCAATTTTTCCTTTTCTCATCCCTCAATCTTCTGCCGTCCTCTGTAATAATTTCTCTGTCTCCTCCTTCTACCTCTCCTCTGCTCTCTCTCTCTCTTTACTCCTCTCTCCTTGAGCGCCCTCTCCTCCCCGTCTTCAATCCATCTTCATCTCATTATAAGCACCCCTCCCCCATCTCTCTCCCTCCCTCTCCCTGCTCTCTCTCGCTCCTCCCTCCCTCTCTGCTCTTTCTGCAGAGAGCATCAAATTTCACTGTGTGAAAGGGGGTGTGGTCACAGAGAGGGTGGGCGGGACCAGTGGCACAAGCAAGGACATTTTGATTGGCTGAGTAAACTTGACAGGCAGAGCTAAAAGTTAAACTCGGTGTATAAGGAAGTCAGTCTGTCAAGTTTGTGTTCAGACGCACACAGAGAAACAAACCGCTTCAACCGTTAACCTGACAGAGACCCGGAGCCATGAGCAGATCTCCCAGGTAACCAGACGCTTCCCATTTGTAGACCTTTTTTTTTTTTTTTAAACAAATTCATGATGCAAACCCATCTGTACATAATAATGTGTTTTGTATCACAAATGTGTTGCTAAAACAGAGGATCCACCATTTTAGGAAGATTCAAAGTTTTAAAAATGACGAACTACAGCCAGTCGTGTTTAGTGACAAATAGTGTTTCAGCTCACCAAACGAGAATGCTTTGAGTAACGGAGCTGAGGTAATCATTTCATTTGTTTGACCAAATATGTGCCGTGAATTATGGGTCAGAACTCAAACCTGTAAATAGAGGAATAAAACACTCTTTTCTTCAGTTTGTGTGAAACGGTGATGTATCTCTCACACAGTCGTGTCTGTTCCTGCCTTCTCTCTGACTAACGTTTGAATGTATTTTGCAGATAAATGTTGAAGATAAGTTCATGCGGACCAGACTTTGGTCGTGGTTTGTGTGTCTGTAAGGCGCGCTTAGGATCTAGAGTTAACGTTTGGGTGAAGGGAAGTGGTTATTTTCAGTAAACAGCGGTCCGGGTTTAGATTCATCCCAGCTGGAGTAAGTTGTGGTCTTTTGTGTTGTCACGCATTATGTTGCTTAGCGGCAACTTAACAACAGCCCTCCTGGCCAGTCTCCCACCTGGGACTCGAACAGGGAGGGGCTGTTGTTCACTTAACTTGCTTCAATAATTCAGAGACCAGAACTAATTGCTGGCAACGGACCGGGCCCCTGTTAGAGAGGCGATGGCATGCTCCAGTTATCTCTTCGTTGCAGAACTGGACTTCTGCAGAACCGGACTGAGACTGACGGGATCAGATGCAGTGACAGATTCGGGCCAAGTTGGGGCCCCATTTTCTTGTCTGTAGGCTGGGCCCCAGATGGGCTCAGGCCCCTAAATTAGACCGTCATTAGAGGTTCAAGATCCCACAGAGAAATATCAAATCCATCCATTTTAAGAAGCAAGGCCCCTTAAACTTGGCTCTTGGATTTTTTTTCTGCATAGGCTTTTGATGTGTCTTTTTTGGTCTGCATTATTTATCAGAGCTCTTTTCAGAAAGGGACACGGTGTTGTTCCAGAGTTCAGGTCTGTTGGCGTGGATGGCGCTGCTGCATAATGCATGTATTGAGAGAGTCTCTTTTTAAAGTACCGTCATGTGTTGGTCCACTTCTTTGACCGCGAGGCCTCCGATTATGACGGAAACAAAATAATGCGTCACATCAGATCCATATCTCTGTCTGTCCCTCTGTCTGTCCGTCGGTGTTGTTGGTGGGGTTTGGAAGCTGTAATGGCGACTGAGCGGGGAACCATTCGCACAGCACTCAGCAGCTCTTGTCATGTAGTCGATGGGACTGTTAACACTGACCGACTCTGACAGGAGAGGACAGCTCAGCACTTTTCAGTGCAAGCATTCAACCCTCGCTCCCATCCAGGGCTGAGTTGCAGAAAAGCAAAATGGTAAATGGACTGCATTTATGTAGCGCTTTTCTAGTCTAGCGACCACTCAAAGTGCTCCACAGTTGGTATGCCTCACATTCACCCATGCATTCATACACTGATGGCGGAGGCTGCCATGCACGGCACCAACCTGCTCAACAGGAGCAGTCAAGGGTTCAGTGTCTTGCTCAAGGACGCTTTTCCAAGCTCTCCGCAGGAGCCGGGGATCGAACCAGCGACCTTCCGATTACTAGACGACCCACTCTACCTCCCGAGGCATGCCGCCCCCATAAAGTTAACTTCCTACTTCATCAGAATTGTACCTAACTATCGGAAAAAGAGGCTAGAGACTTAGCAGCCTCAACACAGACCAGCGTTAATCATACTTACCAGTCTTGCTGTATTTTTCAACAGGCGTAGTCCAAAATGTCACAACTACTGTTGTGAAAATGTCGCTAAAGCCCCTTGAGAAACTCTCCCCCTGGTAGTCAACATAATGAAACCGTTTCAGAAAACCAATCAGCTGCTGGTAAGAAATGACATCATCTAACACTCTTATACGATTGGGTAGTCAATGAATTGTCGTCATCAGTCTCTCAGTTGTCTCTTTTGAGTAGTTGCCTAGCAACATCATGCTAGTAGCTGAGTTTTGTAAACTCAACCTCCCGAGATTGCCTGTGTGCAGACAGGGGGCGCTAAAACGGGTATATCAAATCAAATGATGCTTCTGGCACTCCTAACATTAATATTACGCAATAAAACTTTTCTGACTGAATTAAAATCACTGGACTGGGTCTTGAAGGAGTAAAGAGGATTAAATTTTAACAGGTTATGGTTTAATATTCAGAGGGTGATATGAACCACTTCTTAAAAAGATGAGATTGCTGCGTAACATTGTTCTACACTTTTCCTATTCGGTCGACTCAGATTGGGCAGGGACAAGGACTATGCAAAACTTCCTGTTTTGACTGCAATCTGCAGGATATTTTTTCCCTTTGTAACTTTCCCATTTTTTTTTATTTTAAAAATTATTTTCATACATTTCGATCATGCCGCTGCCCGATACAAGTCAACCGTAGATGTGAGTCGCGCATGTGCAGGGTTGACTCAGATCGGGCAGCGACAATTGAGCGAGCTAAGACGGTGAATGAAGAGAGGGAGCGGCGATAGCGAGCAAAAAAAAAAGTTTTTTGAAGGTTTTAAATCACCACAACCATGAGTGGTTCATCATCATACAGTCATAACTGTACACAAAAAAATGTTGTTTGCGAGATCAGCTGCGGACAGACACACACACCCACGCATGTGCGTGCGACCGAACGCAATGAAAACTCAGAAATATGATAAGCTTTTATGGTGGAAATGCTGAGTATATGGCCGAGTCTGTTTAATACAAGTGGGCGGTCGTCTGTTTAAACACAGAATGAGAAAAAGATGTGAATTTTATACGGTCAAATAGCTCTCTGTCTCTCTGTGGTAACCCAGCCTAATGTGTCTAATGCCCGAGGACAAGTATCGAGTGAAGCCAATTTGACATAAGCAGGGAAAACATTTCCGTATGGTCTTGTTTACGCGTGTGCGTGTGTATGTGTGTGCTTGCTTCTGTCCATCCGTTATCTGCACCACTGTAGTACTTTTACTCATAATTGACACTTTCCACCATAACCCCTCACTGTTCCCAGTTATAAAGTGCCATTCCCGCTGCAGCAGACTTCCACCCACCCACCAGCACTCAGACTGACCACCCCATCCATTTACTCCACGGCCACTTCGCTACGACGAAGAGTGAACTACTGTAAAATCCACTACTGCACTCTCTCTGTGTTAGAAGAAACACCGTCCTTAAGTCCTCCATGTTACACCGCGCTGTATTTGTTTGATTGACGGGTGAAGTGCATTGTGTGTGCTCATATACCCTGTGCACACTCTCTCTCTCTCTCTCCCTCTCTCTCTCGCTCATCCCATGCACACCATATGTAAATAATCCACTCTTTAACCCTCACTTCCAAACTCCCTTTGAATGCGAATGCATTGCAATTTCACGTAAAAATTGTACCATGTAAATAAAGTTTTATTCGTTTTTTGAACGACTGTAGGCCAACTTTGGGGTTGAATAGAATTCCAGATTAATCCCTGACTATAAGTGTGCAGACAAAAAAAAAGGCTCAGTAACAACACAAATTGGACAACACAACGTGTATTAATCTGGGTTGAAACTGAAGTATGTGGGAAAAAATACAGCCGGTACATTCCAGTGAAATTAAAAATGTATGCCCTAGGCAGACAGTAGTGGTGCAATACACACACACACACACATCTAGAACAAAGGACGGAGTATAAGAAAAAGTGCTGGGTGCCTTAACAATAGATACATCATACACATTAACAAACAGTAAAAGGTAAAGAAAATGTCACAGCCGGACTACAACACATAGCTGCTGTGTTTACGTGTCATATGTTTGTGCACATGTACATGTCCATGCATGTCTGCATGCGAAACAACCCCTTCTGAGTGTGACAGTTTCTCTGGAAAGCGTGTGACTTGGACAGGAGCTGTGTGATTTTTTTTTTTTTTTGTGTGTGTGGTTATTTTGCCCTCGATCCCTCATCCTGCTGCCAGTTACTCAGCATGCCTGACCTAACACCAATTATGTTCTGGCTCCGACTCAATCAGTCCCTCATTGGTTCGAGTCAGAGCACTCCTCCTCAGGCAAGCCACATAGACACACACTCATAAGGGCCTGCGCATGCACACGCTGTGGAAACAAACGGGTCTTTATGTGGTTTGTTTGAAGGGCCGACACCCTGCCTGGTTGTCTGTGTCCACAAAGTCTACAGCAAACAAGCTGCTTTCTGTTTGGCGAGGAGACAAGTTACTTGTCAATACAGTGAGACCAGTTCAGCTCGGCTCCCCATTTAAACAAGCCAACAGCATCGTGTCGTCCTCCACCCGTTGGTGCCTTGACCAGCTTCCACAGAGGCTCAAGATTCGGACCTAAAAATTCAGTTCTCTTGTTATTTCTAATGGGTCTGGAAAACCCGAGCTCCCACAATTAGTTTAGCAAAGCGTTATAAACCCTCTGCCCATGTAATAGGAGAAACACATTGACTGAGATGACCGACTTGTTTTGTTGCTTTTTTTGGGGGCCCCACGTAGTTCTGCAGCGTGACGAACACGCAGAGACAGATCCATTGTCTTCTGTTGGGAAAAAGTTTACTTCAGTGCACTTTCAGATATAACTCTTTTAAAGTAAAAATAAGCAAGTTTTTCTGCTTGCGAAAAGCGAATTTAAGAAATGTATACACATGTTAAATACTCTTTTGAGTACACTTTTAGCATACTGAAATCCACTCTGTCAACGGACATATTTCAGTCCCAACAGTATACAGGTATACGTTTAGATAATTTAAGTACACTTGCAAGTATACTTCTATAAACTAAAATGGGGAAATTTAGTGTAATAGTATACTTGTAAGCACAATTTTACTGTCCCAAAGTTAGCACAATTTATAGCCTTAGTTACAGACCTACTTTAGAAAATATACTAAGCTTGTGTGTGCACTTTCAAGATCTACTTGGTAAATTACCCAACACATCATCTATACAAAAAAACCATAAATTATGAACTTGATATTAAGAAAAACGATTTTTACAATGGATGAACTAGAAGTGATCACCAAGAAATTACCAAACGGAGAAGCTGCCGGCCTTGACAACATTCCACCAGAAGTATGGAAAACAGGCAATTTTAATGATATACTCCTGAGTCTCTGTAATGCAGTTTATAATCAGCAAACAATCGATCAATGGAGAGAAGGATTCTTCCTTTTCCAAAGAAAGGCGACATCGGCCTACCTACAAACTACCGCGGCATCACACTTACAGCAGTAGCAGCAAAGATATACATGCAACAAGATGCGGCTAAACAGACAAGGCTCAGCGTTTTCGGTTTTTATTTTTCAAAGCCATCCAGCATGTCGAATTCCGCCACAAGAGGACACTGTTACATAACCTCACATGAACAGGAACAACTTTTGGATCTGTGGAAACATAAAATCCGGGTGAAAATCAGTTTAAAAATGTGGGTATTTTTCAGTGAAAATCGGTAAAAACTGAAAACGCTGAGCCTTGTAAACAGTACAGCCGTCTATTAACAACATTCTTCGTAAAAATCCGAACGGATTTCGCAAGAACAGATCAACAGTTGGTCAGATACTGACAGTGAGGCGAATCATCGAGGGAGTAAAGGCAAACAATCTACCAGCTGTAATTTTGTTTGTTGAGTTTTCAAAGGCCTTTGATTCGATCGACCGTGATAGAATGGAGAAACTCATGCTAGCTTGTGGCCTTCCACAAGAAACTGTCGCAGCCATCATGATGTTTGTACAAAGACATGCACTCAAAAGTTTGCTCTCCAGATGGAGAGACAGTTTTTTGATATTGCTGCTGGTGTGTTACAAGGTGACACGCCAGCACCATTTCTTTTTATTCTGTCTCTCGATTATGTACTAAGAACCTCTATGGACACAATCAAGGAGCTTGGCCTTACGCTGAAGCCCAGGAGAAGCAGTCGACATCCTGCTCAAACCTTAACTGATGTCGACTACGCAGATGATCTTGCCCTTCTCGCTGACAACATTGAGCACACTACCACACTGTTGCACAGTCTTGAAAATGCAGCAAAACAAGTAGGCCTCCACATCAACTCCAGGAAAACTGAATTCATCAGCTACAACCAAGAAGGAATCATCTCCTCATCAGGTAGTCATAACATCAGATCTGTCTCGGAATTCATTTACTTGGGAAGCAACATCGATTCCACCGAAAGAGATGTGCAGCTTCGAATAGGAAAGGCTTGGGGTGCCATTGAGGGACTTAACGTCATCTGGAAGTCCACGTTACCAGACAAACTGAAGTGGGAATTGTTTTGAGCAACAGTTGAGCTCATTCTCACTTATGGATCATCTTCTTGGACCCTCAATAGTTGGCTTGAATCCAGCCTTGATGGGGCTTTCACCAGAATGCTGCGTGCTGCACTAAATGTGACCTGGAAGAAGGACCCTACAAAGAAGTGTCTCTATGGCAATATACCCGCCATCTCAAACACTATCTGAGAACGAAGGGTTCAATTTGCTGGTCATTGCTGGAGGAGCAAGGAAGAGCTTGCAAGCGACACTGTTTTGGTCACCCAAACATGGAAAGACACGTGTGGGAAGGCCTGCAAGAAATTACATTAGTCAACTTGTCGACGTCCATCTGAGGATCTTCCAGCTGTTATGCAGAATAGAGACGGGTGGCGTGAGAGGGTCAGATCCAGCCGAGGACACTGGACCTGATGATGATGTGTCTCAAACCATTCCCAGTTCAGTAAATCACCATACAGTGAATTGGATCAGGTTGCTGATTCGATGAACATCGAGACATCCTGATGATTCATTGATGTACGACACAACTCCAAAGCAGCACAGTGAAATGACCAAACATCAATTATAAAAATATTATGTGAGACGAGCATAACGTTAGGTCAGTTTTCAACCCATTAGCCAAAGTTTGGTAACGTTAGCTATAGCTAGCTACATTCTGCAAATGTTATTCTAAAAAAAGCCTGGAGTTAGCAATGTATGGAAAACGTATTGGAAAAATAAAGAATGAACCGTATAAACTGTTAAACATAGTATGTAGCTGTAGCAATACTGTCACTTGTAAATATGGTCTCTCATTTTAAATCTCAGCCCAGAAAGAGTAGCTGTAGCTAAAGAGGAGCTGCAACACTTCCGATAAGTGAGGATGCTTAGCGAAGATGCTCGCTATTTTCTATGGTCCATCCTGAGAATTTTCCAGGGAGCTGAAATTCCAGTGAACTGGAACAATTTGACATTGAGACGCCCAAGAAAATGTCTGAGTCCCTTGGCAGTTCACTACCTACTGAACTAGGGAGCGGTTTGAGACGCAACCTTAAACTTCACCATTGTTTTGTTAAGGCTTAGCTTGCTTTATTTTTTGCTGCTGTTCCTATGGAGACAGTCACTGGTCTGTTTCAGCAGAGTGTCAGCATCTTCACATTCTGATTGGTTGACAGTATGCTGACAAGTTAGGCTGAGCTTTCAACGGGCGCTTGTGATTGGTCGACAGACAGCTGATTCAGGAAGTGCTGTCTTTTGGATGATGCAACCTGACGAGGAAGTCTGCTGTGGTTTGAGTTTTGAGCAACTCGTCTAATTCTGGATTCTGCAGAGCTGTTTACTCACCACAGTTCAAGATGGCTGGATGACATGTTTAATTTAAATTAACTGTGTTCTTCAGTGCTGGGATATGCACTGTGGAAAATATGATTATTATCACAATAACCATTGTGAGTTTTACATGATATCGATATCACCATGTCTGCATACATATGCAAAAATACCATGTTTAAGAATTAAACTGAGGTTCATCATATTGAAAAGTCTGGTAATGTCAAGTATAATATTAATCCAAAACTGGTTTTCAGGTTATACTCTCTCAAACATTTCAGACCTCTTTCTGTGAAATATTTTAGGTCACAGATTCTCGGTGTCATTAATTTAGACAACCCTCCAAAATTGTGTGTCACGATAGGAAAATATCCCAGTTTCATCCCAGTACAATACTTCTGAAAGAAAATAAGCACTAATGTGGAATTACTGTTGAAGTCGACATTAGAAACTTGATCCGGCACCGCACGTAAACAAACACCACATGATCTTCACTCCACAATGGCAGAGCTGCTGTTTGAGAAGATGGATCCGCACTATTTAAGATGGATGACTGCTGATTTGAGACAGTGGTGTGTGATGTCACAACAGAGAATGGACACCGTACTTGTCAATAATATATAGACTTATAGATTAATGTCTCTGTTCCTTGAGTGATTGTTTGGGTTGGGGAACAATGGCACCGCTGTGGTCACTCTCTGTAAACCAAGTTATCATCAGTGAAGAACGGCACAGGAAGTCCACGCTCCCTGTCCGCTCAGCTCCTCCCAGTTACGAGATGTTTCTGCATTTTCTCAACATAAATAACAATCTAGGACCAGGTTAAGGATGGATGGAAGTGTAAAGACGGATGTGTTTCGAAATGCGTATCGGTGCAAGGGGGTCCTGGTTGGAGTCGAACCCCAAACTCACAATGCAGTGTTTTACACAGGGAGCTGTGCAAGTACATCAGCTGATGTAAACCTGTTTTTTTCTTCTTCCAGCAAATCCAAAGAATGCACCCTCAATGCAGGTAGGTTGTATTTTTACAGATGTATGTTTGTCTGTCTGTTTGTGCGTATGTGTGTGAGTGTGTGTGTCTGGGGGAAAGCTCTGATATCTGACAACCCTCTATTAATTCAGGCCTGTAATTTTCTGTGGAGGGTTTGAGCACTGGGCTGTGTTCCCTTACGGTCTTTATCCCTCTGTTTTAAATGTCCGTCCCTCCGTCTCTCCGTCTTCCTCCACCTCTCTCCAGAGGACGGCTACGTGCGGATGTTCCTGCGGGGTCGGCCGGTCACCATGCACCTCCCTGATGAGCAGAGAGAGACTTACAGCTTGGAGCACAAGGTGACCCTGCCTGACCGCAAGCTCAAACTGCAGTGGGTGTATCCTTTTAAGAAGGGGGGGGCAGATAGGGGGGGGCAGAGAGGGAGAGGGGGGGTTGATAGGGTTTTTTTTTCAAAGGGGAAAATATAATGCGGGTTTCAGCATGTGATCCGTCGCCTATCTCGCGGCTAATTTCGTGCAGCAAAATGTCTAGCGTGGCAGGGTGGGATTCGAACCGTGAACCGCAGGGCTGTGACGCTGCTTGGAAGTCGAAGCACAACCCGCAGTGCTGTTCCGCTGTTATTAAACGGGCTTGGGGGTCGGGAGCGGTTTTCTATATCCACTCCTGAAAGCAGGACCCGTTTGGCCGCCCACGTTCCCTAACCCGTCGCTGACCAGGTATGGCTACCGCGGCCGGGACTGCCGCTGCAACTTGTACCTGCTGCCCACCGGGGAGATCGTCTACTTCAACGCCTCGGTGGTGGTGCTGTACAACACCGAGGAGCAGCAGCAGAGACACTACCTCGGCCACAACGACGACGTCAAATGGTGAGACGCGAAGCGCTAACGGCCTCCTTACTGATTTCCGCAACAGACAAGCTATTGAGTCCTCAAGTGATAGGTCAGCATCGATGGGGTCAGTACTGGCTGTGCAGCATGCGGTAGCGTAACCAGTGGCGCCTTAAGTGGGTATACATTTTATGAAGATTCTAAGGGTGCCAGACTAGAGGGGGCGCCACAACGGTGCTCAAAATGTTTTTTTTATAAATGTATTTCTAGTTTTTCCCCTTATCCCACCCGATTACCTAATTGCGTGTGGCCAGCTCTTGTCGAAGACCGCTCTGATTCGCGATCCACAGGAAAGAGCCCACAGGTTCAGTCTGGGCTATGGTGGTATCACGTTCCTTTTTGTTAAGAGCATTTTATATGTAAACTTGTCAAACTAAGAAGATGGGTCCCTTATTGGGGAAGCTGTTGATGAGGGGATTGTTGGGCAAGCTGGTAGCATGGGATGAAGGTAGAGGAAGGGGTTTAATGCTTAGAGAAGTCAGGGAAATAATACAATGATTATTTGATCAAGTAAATAAATAAGGGGTGCCCAGTCATATTCTTTATAGGGGCGCAAAATCCCTGTCAACACCGGGTCCCGGTGCAAAGCGGCCCCGGCCCGCACGCCACAGTCAGACATAACGTGACCTCATGTCGGTAGCAAATGAAAGACTTGAAAGCATGCGCCTTTAAAACGACCAGCAAGGGGCGTCAGGGTGGCCCAGTGGTTAGTGCTGTCGTCTCACAAGCAAGAAGGTCCTGGGTTCAAACCCCGGGGTTGTCCAACCTTGGGGGTCATCCCAGGTCGTCCTCTGTGTGGAGTTTGCATGTTCTCCCCCGTGTCTGCGGTGGGATTTCTCCGGTTTCCCCCACCATCAAAAAGACATGCATGTTAGGGTTAAGTACTCCTGTCTGTGCCCCTGAGCAAGGCATGGCTAGACGGACTGGAGTTGGTCCCCGGGTGCTGCGCGGCGGCTGCCCACTGCTCCTAGCTACACAGCTAGGATGGGTTAAATGCAGAGAGGAATATCCCTACGGGGATCAGTAAAGTAGCTAAAAAAAGATTACCGGGAGACACCCCCCCCCCCCCCCCCGTAGAAGAGGAGTCATAATAGCAACGCCAAGACGGTAATAGACTGGCCTACTTATAAAAAGTCTGATGGTGCAGCAGCTCCTTGACAACATTCATGTCTGCACATAGACCTCATAAACACAGAACACACGTGTAGGTTGATTATTCGTCAAATGAATAATAAGCTCGACTAACGTGATGGGCGCCACCTCCTGGCTTTTCGCTGGTCGCTGGGATGTTGATACCAGGTCTGACCCGAATCCATCTCAAGACACGACCTGGATCTGTCTGGATACCAGGAACCAGGTCTAGACCGGGACAAGCTGTGGAGGCCTACCGCCACACAGACGTGGTGACGTCATTATCGAAGCGCGAGCTGAAGGTTCGGTCATGAGGCTTTTCAAGCACCGCCAGCGCTTCACACACGGACTCACGCTAAACACAAGCGGATGAAAGGTTACCAAAGTAGGATGTGGACACAGGAACAACTTCCCTCAGTTCAGATCCTGTTTCAGAGTCGGGGCGGCCTCGTGTTTAAACCGCTTTGGCTCCTCGCCGTCGTTCCACGTCTTGAGAATGATGGTGTTCAAATGATGGGTAGGCCAACCCACCCATCCATGATCCAAACCGCTAATTAGGGTCGCCCGGGTAGGTCCATCCATCTTGTTAGTGAATTTGACAGTGAAGATGTCGACATGAACACAGGCTGAACGTTGTGTTTGTGAGCCATCGAAAACAGAAACGCTACGTCTGTCAGACTTGTTGAGGACGTAGGTTGTTTTGGTTTTTTCCAGTGGGTTTTGTGCTGCCATGAAAAAAAAACAAAAACACTGATCAGCCTAAACATTAAAACCGCCTGCTTAGGGCATCCGGGTAGCGTAGGGATCTTTTCAGTTTCCTACCAACATGGGGCTCGTCGGTTCGAGATCCTTTAAGTGCTGTAAGTTGGGAGGTGGGGCCTCCATGGATCGGACTTGTTTTTACATCACATCCCTGACCGGATTGAGATCTGGGAAATGTGGGGGGGCCAAAGCAACATCTCCAACTCTCTGTCATGTTCCTCAAACCATTCCTGAACAACGTGTGCAGTGTGGCAGGACACATGATCCTGCTGAAAGAGACCACTGCCATCAGGGAACACCACTACCATGAAGGGCTGGACCTGGTCTCAAAGAGACCACTGCCATCAGAGAACACCACTACCAGGAAGGGCTGGACCTGGTCTCAAAGAGACCACTGCCATCAGGGAACACCACTACCATGAAGGGCTGGACCTGGTCTCAAAGAGACCACTGCCATCAGGGAACACCACTACCATGAAGGGCTGGACCTGGTCTCAAAGAGACCACTGCCATCAGAGAACACCACTACCATGAAGGGCTGGACCTGGTCTCAAAGAGACCACTGCCAGCAGGGAACACCACTACCATGAAGGGCTGGACCTGGTCTGAAAGAGACCACTGCCATCAGGGAACACCACTACCATGAAGGGCTGGACCTGGTCTCAAAGAGACCACTGCCATCAGAGAACACCACTACCATGAAGGGCTGGACCTGGTCTCAAAGAGACCACTGCCATCAGAGAACACCACTACCATGAAGGGCTGGACCTGGTCTCAAAGAGACCACTGCCATCAGGGAACACCACTACCATGAAGGGCTGGACCTGGTCTGAAAGAGACCACTGCCATCAGGGAACACCACTACCATGAAGGGCTGGACCTGGTCTGAAAGAGACCACTGCCATCAGGGAACACCACTACCATGAAGGGCTGGACCTGGTCTGAAAGAGACCACTGCCATCAGGGAACACCACTACCATGAAGGGCTGGACCTGGTCTGCAACAGTGTTTAGGTAGGTGGTGCGTGTCAAAGTAACATCCACATGAATGCCAGGACCCGAGGTTTCCCAGCAGAACATTGACCAGAGCATCACACTGCCTCCACCAGCTTGTCTTCTTCCCATAATGCATCCTGGTGCCACCTCTTCCCAGGTAAACGACACACACGCATCCGGCTGTCCACATGATGTAGAAGAAAACGTGATTCATCAGACCAGGCCACCTTCTTCCACTGCTCCATGGTCCAGTTCTGACGCTCGCGTGTCCATTGTAGGGACTTTCGGTGGTGGACAGGGGTCTTCATGGTCTCTCTGACCGATTGGCGGCTACTCAGCCCCATACACAGCAAGCTGTGATGCCCTGTGTGTTCTGACACCTGTCTGTCATAGCCAGCATCAACTCTTTCAGCAATCTGAGGGGCAGTGGCTCTTCTGTGGGGTCGGACCAGACGGGCTAGCCTTCGCTCCCCACACACATCAATGATCCTTGGGTGCCCATGACCCTGCCCCCAGTTCACTGGTTGTCCTTCCTTGGACCACTTTTGCTAGGTACTGACCACTGCTTACCAGGAACACCCCACAAGACCTGTTGTTTTGGAGATGCGCTGACCGAGTCGTCTAGCCATCGTAACGAGATAATCAGTATTGTTCTCGTACCGTCAGTGGTTTTAATGTTTTGGCTGGTCGGTGTGTACTGCTTCCCATCAAACTGCTTAAACTCCATCTTCGTGATAAAGGAGGTGAAAAATGTTTTGTTGCCGTGAAAGACAAAAATTCTATTTTATTAAAAAAATGTCCAATGAATTAATGAAAAAATGTTTCAGGTAATCCAAGTGGGATTTTTCCTTTTTTGAAGAGGAAACTGGTAAATTCATAAAGATGCGTACATCAAAACTGTTCTGTGAGCACCTCAAGAACATAACTGTCATTTGCATAATCGCCTTTCCTACTCTGTCGGCAAAGGTGAGAAGTGATGTTGTATTCCCTCCTTACAGCCTCAGCGTGCATCCTGACATGGTTACCATAGCAACAGGACAAGTGGCCGGAAACTCCAAAGATGGCAAGGTACCTGAAGCCTCATAAAATCACATAAATTACATCTAAAATTACTTCATTTATCAGACGATTTTATCCAAAGCTACTTCCACGAGTCAGTAATTAGCAGATAAATCTGAGTGTTACCATAGTAACCATATCATAGCAGTACTATATGAGGTAATAGTAATAATATATCTGCTACATGCAGTAGTGTTAATATCATGGTAGTACTATATAGAGTAGTTGTTGTGCATTTGCTATTGGCTGTAGTAATGATATCGTAGTAGTAGTATATTTGCTGTATAGTAATTAAATCATAGTAGTACTATATATTTGTCGGCAGCCATACCAGCATGTACCCCGGCTCTGCCAAATGACAGTAGCTAAGCAGGTGTGGGCTTGGCTAATACTTGGATGGGAGACCTTCCCAGAAAAATCGAGTTGCTGCCGGAAGTGGTGTTGGTGGGCCAGTAGGGGGCAGTCCTCCCTCTGGTCCCAATAAAATCAACAAATATCAAATCCCAGTGCAGTGACAGGGACACTGTGCTGTAGGAGATGCCGTCCTTCGTATGAGACGTTAAACCGAGGTCCTGACTCACTGTGGACATTAAAGATCTCACGGCACTTATCGTAAAGAGTAGAGGGTGCCCCAGTGTCCTGGCAAAATTCCCAACCTGGCTTTCTCCATCTGGCCACCTAATCATCCCCCCATGTAACTGGCTCAATGATCCCTCCCTCTCCACCTCAAGCTGCTGTGTGATGAGCGTTCGCGTGCCTGTCACGTTGAGTGCATTAGTGCAAGTTGGACACAACAGTAAACACTGATAATGGCACCTAAGTAAGTAAGTAAGGGCACAATAGTAATAACCGACACTAATATTAGTACTGGATGATTCATATTAGCTGCAAAGTGCCACCGGAGACCATTTCATTGATCAAGGCAGACCCGGAAGAGGAACGTCTTTCTTTAATGAAGTAATCGAGTCAGTAGCTCCGATAGATAATGAGAGTTTGTTCGTTCCACTGTATTGTGAGAGAAAAGTCTGGACTGAATGAAATACTGGAGCGACAACAGGCCGTGATGCTGGAGCCTGTTGTGAATGTCATGGTGTACGTGCGCTGCTTGATATCATCTTACAATAGTTTATCCACACTCACTTTGACTCCTGCTTCCCCTCACCTCCTTCTCCTCCCACCAGCTGCTGGCTCCTCACGTGCGCGTGTGGGACTCGGTGAGCCTCAACACCCTCCATGTGATCGGGATGGGCGTGTTCGACCGAGCCGTCACCTGCATCACCTTCTCCAAGTCGGTGAGCCTCTCCGCTGGGGCCTGCTGGACAACCATAACACATAACATTTATGATATTCACCGCAGTTGAAAATTATCCAGATGTGAATCGCCGTAGGATTCAAAAAGGCAAACAAAAAAAATCTAATTTTCAATCATTAACACCACCTTGATTGTAATTTTGCAGCCTTACCTTTAGATTATGACACCTGATGTCAGTCGGGGCTCTTTTGCTATGGATGATTCTCTGGAATAATAAGTAAAATCTGGCATTTGAAAGCTGCTAGCAGAATACTGGTGCTGGGGTCTCATATCCTCATTAGTCCTGTCACAAACTCTCAAGGTTTCCTATCGAAAGCAGGAATTAGGTCAATTCATGGCCAATTTACTTAATTACAAATGTAAATTAAATTTCTAAATCAAATAATAAATTAATTGTGGCCCTTGGGCAGCTCGATGGCACAGTGCTGTCGCTTCACAGCAAGAAGGACCTGGGTTCGAACCCTGGGTTGTCCAACCTTGGGGGTCTTCCTCTGTGTGGAGTTTGCATGTTCTCCCCGTGTCTGTGGTGGGTTTTCACCGGGTGCTTCGGTTACCCCCCCCCCCCCCCCCCCCGTCAAAAAGAAACATGCATGTTAGGGTTTATACTGCTGTCTGTGCCCCTGAGCAAGGCAATGGGAAAAGAACTGGAGTTGGTCCCCGGGCGGAGCATGAAGGCCGCAGCCCGCTGCTCCTAGCTATACAGATCACAGCTAGGATGGATTAATTTGCAGTAAATGAATTTCCCCAAAAGGATTAATAAGGGAAACCTAATTAACTTAATTATTCTCAAGATTGAATACAAGAAGCTTTTATGGCTAAAAGATTCTAGTTTCCACACAACTGATCACATCGAAAATGAAATGACTTCAACTGTGACCTACATTTGTGTAGCCCACAAATTATTGTTAATTATTATTGTTATTAACACCAACAGCTAACAATAGCAGGAATAAAGTTAATATTCCATTTCGGGGCCCATAGAACGGCGGCGCCCACCTCTGTGCTGTGGATGACGCCAACGACCACATCCTGTCGGTCTGGAACTGGCAGAAGGAGAAACAGCTGGCTGAAGTCAAGGTATCCCAACCCTATACCTTTTGACACTCAACCCTTTACCCACATTCTCTTCTTTTGCTGTCCAATCCTGTCTTACATTGGTGGCACATATTCAGAGTAACAGCATCCCAGCTGGTATTCATTGTTACAGGTACTGATATTTGTCGGTGCTCATAGACATGTTTAGCTAGATGCTGAATGTCAAGTTCATGATGTTGCACCTCGCACCAAGTTTAATTCCTTGTAGGAGCAAGTCTACTTGGCGACGGGGGAAAACTTGACTTTTCTCATGTGGAAACACTCCTGTGGCGCCTCCTTCTCCACAGTGCTCTAACGACTCCGTGCTGGGGGCTGCTTTCCATCCCATGGATGCAAACTTGATCGTCACCTGCGGAAAGTCACACATCAACTTCTGGACCATGGAAGGGAGCACGCTCACCAAGAGACAGGGCCTGTTTGAGGTGAGGACGACCCAACACGATGGGCGAATGATAAATGTCAGACGTATGACTCTTCTCTGTGTCTCCTTTGTCAATGTCGTGTCTGTACAAAAGCATTATTGCTGCCCCCAGAAACCCATGGTATTAACTGGGTACCCGTTTCATTAGCATTTGACCCTATTTTCCGCATGACGTACTTAAATTGCCCTGATGCTGCTCGATTTTTCTGAGCTGTCTTTCACTGCAACGCCAACAGCACCGTAAGCTAGCTCACATAGGCGAGGAAAGAAACACAGAAACCAAAGAAAACTGAATCAGTTCGTCTGGACACAGTGTTTATTGACAGATAGGTTTCATCACTCATCTAATGCCCCTTTACATGGTACCGGCTCAACTTGACTCGACTCATTTTCCATTACCTCAACAGTACCCCCTCAGTCTAGCTGGTCTGCATTGATTTTGGTACCCACTCCAGTTTTTTTTGGCACCTCGACGAATGTGGTAACCAGTTACCAAAATGCCGGTACTTTCCAGTAACGGAAAACAAAAAAGTCGAGTCTAGTTGAGCCGGTACCATGTAGTGGAAAAGGGGCGTAAGTGACCTCTTCAGTCTCAATTGACTGCAGGTATCCCCTATAAACAATATAGTGGCATAATGACCGAAACCAACTGTCGGTTTCATATGCAAATTACCTTGACCATTAACTAGAGTTACAAGACCATGTGTGCTATTCACAGAGGATTGGAGAATAGTTGCAATCACATCATTGTAAGATGGCGACAGTTACGCAGGTAAAGGTCTCATCTCATCATTAGCTGCTTCTCCGGGGTCGGGTCACGGTGGCAGCAAGCTAAGTAGGGCACTCCAGACGTCCTTCTCCCCAGCAACGCCCTCCAGCTCCTCCTGGGGGGGATCCTGAGACGTTCCCAGGCCAGATTGGACATCTAGTCCCTCCAGCAAGTTCTGGGTCTACCCCGGGGTCTCCTCCCAGTTGTACGTGCCCGGTAAACCTCCAAAGGAAGGCGCCCAGGAGGCATCCTGATCAGATACCCGAACCACCTCAACTGGCTCCTTTCGATGTGAAGGAGCAGCGGCTCTACTCCGAGCTCCCTCCGGATGTCCGAGCTCCTGACCCTGTCTCTAAGGCTGAGCCCAGACACTCTGCGGAGGAAACTCATTTCAGCTGTTTGTATCCGCGATCTCACCCTTTCGGTCACTACCCAAAGCTCATGACCATAGGTGAGGGTTGGAACCAAGATCAACTGGTAAATGGAGAGCTTTGCCTTCCGGCTCAGCTCCCTCCTCACCACAACGGTCCAGTACAACGTCCCCAATACTGCTGATGCTGCACCAATCCGCCTGTCAGTCTCCCGCTCCATCCTACCCTCATTCGTGAACAATAATAATAGTAATACATTAGACTTATTTTAGCACTTTTCTAGATAGTTCACATCAGAGGATAAAACTAGACAAGCAAAGAAACCGTTAACAGAGATAAGAAAAGGTTATAAATGAGGCAGTAAGACATGGGGAGGGGGTGGAGGTTAGCTGGGAAATGGTAGTCAAAGTGGGTAGCGAGTGGGTATTCAGTGATCAATAAATAGTTAACCTTCGTTTAAAGATGGTGTAATAGTAATTAAATGAAAGTAAATATGACTTCAGGATTTAAATCATCTGAATTAGTCATTAGTTCATCTCGGCAAATATCTGTCTCCTCTTTTTCCTTCTGTGTTGTTCCTCCTCTGTCCATCTCAGTGTGTGTTTTGTCCTTCATTCTCTATCAGAGTCTCTTTCTGTATGTTTTCATCCATCTCTTATTCTTTGTCCCTTGCTCTCTCTCTCTCTCTCTCTCTCTCTCTCTCTCTCTCTCTCTCTCTCTCTCTCTCTCTCTCTCTCTCTCTCTCTCTCTCTCTCTCTCTCTCTCTCTCTCTCTCTCTCTCTCTCTCTCTCTCTCTCTCTCTCTCTCAGAAACATGAGAAGCCTAAGTATGTGCTGTGTGTGGCGTTCACCGAGAATGGCGATGCCATCACTGGAGACTCCAGTGGAAACATCTACGTCTGGGCCAAAGGTCGGTTCCCCTGGTACTCCGGAGGTCATGTGACCCTTCATTTAAATCCCAACGCAGTTATCAGCACACCTTCATCATACGTTTCCTACAACTCAGAGGTGTTTTATTCTTTGAGTCCATAGTTTAATAGTTGGATGTAGTTTTATGTGTTTTGACTTCACCGCTTCAGCTGTAAAAGGTGAAACATGGAGGCGTCCTGGTGGCTCAGCCAATTAAAGTGGCCTACCGGTGTTTATGTGTGTTTAAGCCAATTAACTACAAGTGGCATGTACTTTATATTGCTGAAAACCGTTTCTCAAAGCGTACGAAGACATTTTAGATGTCTGAATGGGTTTTTCCTCTCTTCCCACGAGTTCTTGCTTTCCATTCATGTCAGTGCAGTATGAAAATACGCTTGCAAAGACTTGAAACTTGCTCGAGATAGGTCATCATAGTGAGCGTCCTGTTTATATTATTATTATTTTGTTAAAGTTACACTGTTGCTGTGGAACCAGTGCAGCTTAAAGCGTGGGTTACTGTGAGAAGTCTTCAGGATGGTGCGTTCCAGTGTGCGCAGACATCGGAGTTATAAGAGTCATCTGCTTAACAGTGTTAATTCAGGAGCTATCTTGTTGTGAAATCAAATCCAGAAGATAATCAATAATCAAATATGGAGGGCGTCCGGGTGGCATAGCGGTCTATTCCGTTGCCTACCAACACGGGGATTAGCGGGTCGAATCCCCGTGGTACCTCCGGCTTGGTCGGGCGTCCCAACAGACACAATTGCCCGTGTATGCGGGTGGGAAGCCAGATGTGGGTATGTGTCCTGGTCGCTGCACTAGCGCCTCCTCTGGCCAGCGGCTGGCGACGCCACATGGATCGGAGGAGACATGTGGTAGTCTGCAGCCGACCAGGACGGTTCGGAAGAGACCATGTACAGTTGTGGAGAAAAAGGGGGCTAAAATCCAGAACAAAAAAATAAAGTTAGCTAGATGTTCGCTGTGATGTGAGACCGTGTCTCAAGCAAATTCAAGTCTCTGCAAGTAGAGTTTCATACGACACTGAACTGTTGTAGTTGTAGATAGCAGGTGGTGAACTTGGAGCCCATCTGTTATCAATGTGGGCTCTGACTGACTTGTGTTGTTTACTGGCAGGTGGTAACCGCATCAGCCAGGTTGTGGCGGGGGCCCACGAGGGCGGGATCTTCTCTCTCTGCGTTCTGAAGGACGGCACGTTGGTGTCTGGAGGAGGGAAGGACCGTAAGGTGGTGCTGTGGGACCACGACTACAGCAAACAGTCTGAGTTTGAGGTGACGCAGCTGTCCATCAGGAGGATGGTTCAGTATCTACAGAGAGAGTGATGAAATAAATTCTGTTGAAACACGATGGACTCTAATTCAGAGCAGAGTAAAGAAACTAACATGAGTAAACACTCACAAACGGACATGAGTAGACTGAACATTTCATGATGCTGGCAAAAAGGTAGTCGTTGTTAAAAAGAGTCTTCATTACAGTGGTTTTTGACAGGTTAACAGACGCGAGTAGTCAGGTTTGTATGCTTTATCCTGCTGTGTCTTGTTTTCACATTGGATTGGGGAAGGTTGTGAGCAGTTTGTGTGAACACACCCTTGGATTTCTGCTTACAGGTTGGAGAGGCATTTGGCCCCGTCAGGGCCCTGGCAGAGGGCAAACCAGGAGAGCTCTTCATAGGAACCACCAAGAACGCCATCATTAGAGCTTCCTTCCCTGATACAGTAACCCCCATTGTACAGGTGCGTGCGTGCACACACACACCCCAGAACTCATCACTTCTTCTTCCTCATTTGGCTGCTTCCGTTAGGGCTCGCCACAGTGGATCATCCGTTTCAGTCTCTTCCTGTCCTCTGCATCTTCTTCTGTCACACCAGCCACCTGCATGTCCTCCCTCACCACATCCATAAACCTCCTCTTTGGCCCTCCTCTTTCCCTCTTCCCTGGCAGCTCCATATTCAGCATCCTTCTCCCAACATACCCAGCATCTGCTCCCTCTCTAGCCAATTGGTACAAGTCCTTTCCTCCTTCGTTAGTGTCCAACCTATCATACAACTCGCCATAGGCATTTTCCTTTGCCACCTCTCTCTTCCCCTTACACCACATCTCCTTGGACTCCTGTCTTATTTCTTTATCTCTCCGACTATCCCTCTTCTTCACCAACCTCTTCTTCCATATACTTTCCTGTACTTCCTCACTCCACCACCAAGTCTCCTTGTCTTCCTTCCTCTGTCCAGATGACACACCAAGTACCTTCTTAGCTGTCTCCCTCACTATTTCTGCAGTGGTTGCCCAGCCATCCGGCAGCTCTCCACTACCACCCAGTGTCTGTCTTAACTCCTCCCTGATCTCCACACAGCAGTCTTCCTTCTTCGTCTTAACTCCTCCCTGAACTCCACACAACAGTCTTCCTTCTTCATCTTCCACCATTTGATCATTGGCTCTGCCTTCACTCGCTTCCTCTTCTTGGTCTCGAAAGTAATCCTACAGACCACCATCCAATGCTGCCTAGTTAGTTCTTCTAAATAGGCAGAGAACTTAGTTCTCCCCTGTCACAACCTTTCAGTCTCCAATCTCTTTCAGATTGCACCTCCTGCGTATGATATAGTCCACCCGTGTGCACCTTCCTCCACTCTTGTACATTACCCTGTGTTCCTCCCTTTTATTGAAATACGTATTCACCACAGCCATTTCCATCCTTTTCTCAAAATCCACCACCATCTGTCCTTCCACATTTCTCTCCTTGACTCGATACCTACCCATCACCTCATCACCTCTGTTCCCTTCACCATCATGCCCATGGAAGTCCGCTGCCATCACCACTCTCTCCTCCTTGGGTACCCTCTCCACCACTTCATCCAACTCACTCCAGAGTTCTTCTTTCTCTTCCATCTCACACCCAACTTGTGGGGTGTATGTGCTGACAATATTCATTATCGCATCTTCAATTTCCAGCTTCATACTCATCACTCTGTCCGACATTCTTCACCTCCAACACACTCTTGGCATACTCTTTCTTCAGAATGACCCCTACCCAATTTCTCCTCCCATCCAAACCATGGTAGAAGAGTTTGAACCCACCTCCGATGCTCCTGGTCTTACTCCCCTTCCACCTGGTTTCTTGCACACATAGTATATCTACCTTCCTTCTCTCCATCATATCAGCCAGCTCTCTCCCTTTACCAGTCATAGTGCCAACATTCAAAGTTCTGACTCCTACCCCGCTGCCTCTGGACATGCCTTCCCCCTCTCCTTCTCCTTCGCCCAACAGTAGTATAGTTTTCCACCGGCACCCGCCCTACAGTAGCAGTGGCAGTTGTTGGTAAACTGGGCCTCGACCGTTCCGGTATGGAAATCTGATTTATGATCTGCATATTTGATTTGGCAAATGTTTCATGCCAGATGCCCTTCCTGACACAACCCTCCCCATTTATCCGGGCTTGGGACCGGCACTAAGAATACACTGGCTTGTGCATCTCCAGTGGCTGGGTTACCAGAAGTCATCGCTACGCGTTCTTTTTATTTTCCTCTCTATCACTCACTCACTCACTCATACTTAAACACACACACTGTTTTTCTTGAAAGTGTGTCCAAGCCTGCACGGCTGAATTAAGGGTGGCACTAACAAAACCAGTGTTACGGGTTCAACTGCCCCACGGCGAACTCACACTTTCATCTCAGAGTGACACTTTGGATGGAAGCCTCCACCAATAACTTATTTTCAGGGTTCCCACGTACCTTTTAAAACCTAGACATTTACAGACTTGTCTTCCAATTATGGAAAACACCTGGAAAATGATAAAATGTCCTGGAAAAATTGTTGAGGTCATAGAAAATGGTTAAGTTGGGTTATGAAATCATATTTTCTGCACTGAGATTGGATATTCTCAACATAAGGTTTTGCTGCGATTGTATATTTTGATTCATATTTTTAGCTGCTGAAATGTGACATCAGTGGTTGAAGTTTGGGTGGTATGTTCAGTGCTACACAGTCCATTTACAGACTGTTGAGGCTTCCACTGGGCCTTAGAACTGAATATTAGAGTTTTCTCTGTGCAGTGGTTGTCAGTTATATCAAAGCAAAAGTCATGGAAAATGTCCTTAAAGTCCTGGAAAATGATTTCTTAGCAAAAGAGTGGGACTCCTAAATTTGTAATGCCTCTATTATGTATTCATGTTCCAGGGCCACACAGATGAGCTGTGGGGCCTGGACGTCCATCCTTCCATGGACCAGTTTGTCACCTGTTCCCAGGACAGACAGGTCCACCTCTGGGACACCAACTCCCACCAGCCTCTGTGGAGCAAGACCATCGAGGTGGGGGATATTGAAAACAGACCAATAACATTATGACAATCTCTCAGTCTATAGTTTAAAGAACCTTGTGAGGAAATTAATTTAGAAATAAGAATATCTAAAAGACTATAATTTCCACGTGTGGGTAGATTAACACGTTCCGCTGTTCCTTCCTTCCTTGCTTCTGCAGGACCAAGGCAGGTCTGCAGGTTTCCACCCCAGTGGGGCTGTTCTGGCTGTGGGGACCATGTCTGGGAGGTAGGCCTCTAAACCCGGAGCCCCTTGCTCACACCATATGGATTAGTTTCCCAGCTTTGTTCACAGAGACTCTTACTTTCTTCAACAAAGCTTCACTTGATTGTGACGGTGCAACATCAGCATCAGATGAGCTTCACCGCCAGGCGCAGCGGTGAACGATGTGCTAGCTTGTCCTACACCACGGACATATTAAGACTGCACCACCCACCACAGCATCCATTAAACTGTTATTTTGTTTGGTGTGTGTGTGTGCGTGTCTTGCAGGTGGTTGGTGTTGGACACCGACACCAGAGACCTTGTTTCTATGCACACGGATGGCAACGAGATTATTTCCAACATCAAGTACTCCCCAGGTACAGCAGGATGTGGTTCAGTCAACACTTGAACAACACTATCGCCCACAACCCCCAAAGACGCTCGATATTAATGATGAAACCAGCAACCTGGTTTTCAGCTTGACAGTAATGTATTGTCGAAATGGGAAGTTGAGTATTGACTGGTATTGAGCTCTGTCGGGCCCAAAAGCAAAACAAAAACAAAACATGAACACTTTTCTCCTCCATTTAATTTTGGGGTTCACAGGGAGCTGCTAATTGATCAGTCATTCAAACTTGAGTTAAATAACACATTTTGTACATAAAATGCAATTTGCTTCCCTAAGTGAAGGTTAAAGATAAAGAAGAAGAGAAAAAAGACGGACAGTATGAGAGTCTGGCTGTACTGGGCAGCCAGACTCCGGTGGTTGTACTGGACAGGCCACCCAACATGAGCTGTAATGAGTTTAATGTCAAGCCTCCCAGTACGAGTAAAGCTTTATTTGTATCGCCCTAAATCACAGTTCAGTCCCAGAGGGGTTTGGAGTCACATGAAAAAGGTGCTAATGTACAACACCCTCAATTCAGACGCAGAAAAACTCCACAGGAAAACATTAAAAAAAGACCTTCACGGCTTGGTCGGTTGGTTGGGCGCCTGTTCGGGGTGGAGGGGGAACGGGGGAATAGCGTGACCCTCCCACGCGCTACGTCCCCCTGGCGAAACTCCTCACTGTCAGGTGAAAAGAAGCGGCTGGTGTCTCCACATGTTTGGGAGGAGGCATGTGGTAGCCTGCAGCCCTCCCCGGATCGGCAGAGGGGGTGGAGCAGAGACCGGGACGGCTTGGAAAACAGGGTAATTGGCCAAGTACAATTGGTGAGAAAAAAAAGGGGGGGGAAATCCCCCCCCCCTAAAAAATGCTGATAATTTATCTTAAGTCATAACTTGTAAGTCCTTGTCTGTGTACATGTCTGGATTAATGTGAATTAACTGTTGAGCCATCTGGTAATCCAGCTGATACGACTCGGCAAACAAGTTCGTGAACAGTGCTCTAACTCACGTAACTGTATCACCCGGACTGACTGAAACATTAATTTAGGGTTCAAGTGCATTCCTGCCATGTAACTAAAACGCCATCTAGTGACCATATGTGGTTACGTCTCTCTGGTCAAACTTTGTGTAATCGTATTTTGTCATTTTATTATTATTTTCTTTGTTATTTTATTTTATTGATGTTCTTCTGTAGTAATCTTATATGAGATAGTGTTTTTACCATATGATATTCAACAAGTTGTTAGTTAACCTCATCTACCAATAGCATAGGATCATCCCATGAGTTAGTTAGTTATGAATATCATAACTGGGCGTTCACGACTGCTGCATTTTAGTAGTCGTCAACTACTCCCAACACGTAGTCGATTGATCGCGGGAGATATTTTTCCCCCCGATAACAACGATCAATTCTCGTCAAATAGGTCACAAATACAACCGGTAAAGGGTTAACTAATGTAGGCGGGGGCAACCGGGGGGTAGATGAGATAGCAGAGTCCTCGGCTGGCTCTGAGAGGATGAGATGGCCTACTTATGTTAAGCCTCGACAAAACAACCCACAACCGTCACCCAAGTGACTGATGAGTGTGATGACTATCATCTCTTTTTTCAAGGTGCCCTGATGATTTCATCTAACTAGCTAACCGCTAATGTTGCGGCTAACCTTTAGATTCTCTCGCCCACAGATGGCAACTTCCTGGCGGTGGGTTCCCATGACAACTTTGTTTACATCTACGCAGTGACGGAGAATGGAAAGAAGTACAGCCGCGTGGGCAAATGCACCGTGAGTAGCCCGCCGTAACCCGTAGCGCGTGTTTTATGAGGACCTCCTCTGAAACAGATCCTAGCAGGACCCTTCCAACGCTGACTTGCAGCCAGCTGCGGTGAAACTTATGCTTCAGTTGCCTTCAGCCCGTTTCCCTCTTTTCACTTTCATCTCCCCTTGAAATCCGCTTTAAATGTACTCGGTGACTGACGCGGATTTAACAGGAAGGGTCCATAAGGGATTTCATCAGACAACTGGTTTCCACCCGCATTCACTCACTTGGTATACCTTGTGGGAATCGTGGGTGGCCCCCTGTGTTGTAGCTGAAAATCCAGATTCTCTCATAGCAGACGGTTTTTGTGTGGTCTCCATTCCCGGCAATGTCAAACCTCCTCCTCCTCCTCTTCTTCCACCTCCTCTTCCTCCTCCGTAGGGCCACTCCAGCTTCGTTACCCACCTTGACTGGTCGAGAGACAGCCAGTACCTCGTCACCAACTCAGGAGACTACGAGATCCTCTTCTGTAAGTGAACAGATAGGCTATAACGATGCTAATCTGATTCATGTGTTGTATCTATGTGGAGTCGTCTGCCATCGTGCACGCCCTTTAATTGGTAATTGCTGCTTGTTAATTTTCAGGACAGTTTTTTTAAAGTGTCAGTGTGGGACTGGTGTTGGAAAGCAGCCTTGGCCATGAACACACATGCAGTGTGTTGGACACGGCTGTCAGCTGTCTGTGTAGACTGTATTTGTCCCCCCTTTTAAATAAACGAATGGACAAAACGAATATGAAATATATCCTGCCAGTATCTGGGCTTCCGGGTAGTGTGGCGGTCTATTCCGTTGCCTACCAACATAGGGATCGGCGGTTCGAATCCCCGTGTTACCTCCGGCTTGGTCGGGTGTCGCTACAGATACAATTGGCCATGTCTGCGGGCCGGGAAGCCGGATGTGGGTGTGTGTCCTGGTTGCTTCACTAGCGCCTCCTCTGGTCGGTCAGGGCACCTGTTCGGGGGGGGGCTGGGGGGAATAGCGTGATCCTCCCACGCGCTACGTCCCCCTGGTGAAACACCTCTCAGGTGAAAAGAAGGGGCTGGTGACTCCACATTTATGGGAGGAGGCATGTGGTAGTCTGCAGCCCCCCCCCCCCCCCATATCGGCAGAGGGGGTGGAGCAGCGACCGGGACGGCTCGGAAAATAGGGTAATCAGCCGGATACAATTGGGGAGAAAAATAAAATAAATAATAATCTGCTTCTCCTCTATCAGGGGAGGCGTCCAGCGGTAAACATGTGACCAGCATGGATGTGGTCCGTAACCTGGAGTGGGCCACCTCCACCTGCACGCTGAGCTTCAGCACCTTCGGTAGGACTCATGTAGATTTATGTTTGTATTGTACACCACATCTGTTAGAGATCTAGTTTCCCACCAACTCTGCTTTGATTGGGTGTTTATGTGAGTCTGCCCCCCCTTTCCCCTCCCCCTGCCAAAACCCAAACCCAACCCCGGTACCAGATCGACCCCCCCACCGACCGCAAATATAAGCAAAACTCGGAATTTGGTTTTAGGCTTCTTAATGATGCTCTTTTGTGAAGTGTGTGCCGTGAGTCGGAGAGTAGACTGATTTCAGACTGTCAGCATCAGAAGAAGCTGATGGTCATGGTGAGGGCATTGCCCCATGTAAAAGCTCTGCTGTAGTCGGACGAGAGGTGGAGAATCTGATTTAATCATGACCCATATGTTACCGCAGAACTCGGAGACAGAATGTGAAGTGAAATATGATTCTCTCTCTCTCTCAGGAGTGTGGCCAGATGGAGCAGACGGTACAGACATCAACGCCGTGTGCAGGTCACATGACGGCTCCCTGCTCGCCTCCGCTGACGACTTTGGCAAAGTGCACTTGTTCTCCCATCCCTGCTCACAACCAAGGGTCAGTGTGCGTTAGTGCTCTGCTCGCCACAGCGGTAATGTGCTGGCACATCTCTGATGGTCACGTGACACGGCGGTGCTTCTTTTTATGTGTATCGTGCTTGTCGCGCCATACTGATCAAGGGTTCGTTGCCTTGTTTAGGTCAAGTTTTATTACCTAACATCATGCAGTATCTAAAGTTCTGCCAAAAGGAAGTTAGACGGACCGTCACTGTGGATCTGAAGATGTTTCACCCCTTCATCTGACTGGCTTTTAACTGGCTTTTCCGCTAAATAAAAGCCCGATTTCGCCACATGGTGTCAGAACTGAAGAAGCCAGTTGGATGAGTGGGTAAATATTTTCATATCTAGTGACAGTCCAGTGTGTGTACTGACTTCGTTTTGACATGGTGTGCTCCTGGAGGACAGACATGAATCGAGGCAGACAACTGAACGGGAGGTCAGAGCAAGGTTCCCTTCACTGTCGTCCTCCACGTTGCCCCTCTGCGGCAAATTCAGACTACAGTGTGAAGAGTCCCATGTTTCTTCCACTTACTCGACCCACCTTTGTTGAAATCCACACCATGTCCACCTGGACAAAATGTTCTTGAACCTGCGAAATAAAAACGTTTTCCCGATACTTGTTAAGTCTTATCGAAATACCACTCCAACACAGGAGACAACATTTTCTGCAGTGAGCCACCCCAAAATGTCCCCCCTAAATGTTTGATGTGCTCCCCTTACCTTTAGAAAACACATCTGAACAGTAGCCTTCATTTACTTCACCTTCCTCCCTCCCTCCCTCTCGCTCTCAGCCTCCCCTTTTTCTTAGTAATGAACAATGTATTTCGATTGACCGTTCCCCTACAAGCGAAAACTACAGAATGGTCTCATCCATTATCTCATTAGACTAAAACTTCCTCTCGTGATGTCATTTCCCCTCTCCTTCTGCCCACCTGCAGGCTCCAAGCCACATGTATGGTGGCCACAGCAGTCACGTGACCAACGTTGCCTTCCTGAACGACGACAGTCACCTGATCTCCACTGGCGGGAAAGACACCAGCATCCTGCAATGGGTGGTCGTCTAGGAAACACCGATCACCGCGGAAACAGCAACATTTCATAACCATGTAACGCCTCTACTGTATCCTCCTGCCCACCAGAGGGCAGCACGTCTGTGCCTGTCAATAATAACTTGACTAATCCCTGATGTCATAGCAGACCGAAGCATGTAATGAGTGTAATAGCGTCAGAGAATGATAATAATAATGATATTTATACAGCACTTTTCTAAAACAATAGTACAAAGTGCTAATATTGAAAATAGATAACTGTATGGTAGTCTGGAACGAAGAGAAACAAACCACGAAACACATCCTAATTAAGGGCCGTCCACACCAAGAACGATGACTAAACGATGACTAAACGATGGGAGCGTCCACACTGGTGAGCGATAGCGTTCTGGAAACGGTGGCCCCGAGCACGCGCTCCCGCCGCGTTGGCAGCAGCTCAGGAAAATTGGTACTGATGGATGAAGTGGCGCTGTATGTTGTGCAGAGAAAGAAAAGGAAAACCAGAAGGGGAAATTCCTCACCGACGAGAGGAGCCAGGGGAATCCAACGCTCTGTTAAAAGAGTTGTTGTCGTCTTTTGAAGACTGATTTTTATTCCTACTTGCATACGAGTCAACATAAAGTCGATGGCATCATGGTGATCGTCATAGAGGACACCAGTAAGGGCCAGGCGAACGTCAGACACCCCCATCTGCAACATTATTTTGCAGGAAAATGTCCCCAAAATTGATGGCACCCAAATCTGTTTAATCAAACGGGTGCTTTTGTTTTTTTAAACCTCAATGATGAGTTGAATGTGGCGTCCTTTAAATCCAGATGGATTTTGATTGGCTGTCGGTGCGTCATCAAATCGCCCTGAAAGTGATCCCCGCGATATCGTTGGCCTCTGTGGTCGTCACGATGGTTGTGGTGTGGACTTTGCCATTCACTTCAGTTAGAGTAATTTTTAAAACAACATATTTGTAGTTATTACAGTTATTATAGTCGTTGGTCTTGGTGTGGACGACCCTTTGCCCCCGCTGCAGTAGAGCTGTTTAACCACACGACTCCAGCAACCCCCACGAATGTACCCATCCACCTCATACAACCCACCATCTAACAAAACCTTGAGACGGTACAAGATATAAAGGTGTCAGAAGGACATGCATGTTAGGGTTAGTACTCCCGCCTGTGCCCCTGAGCAAGGCAGTGGGAAGAAGAACTGGAGTTGGTCCCCGGGCCCGCTGCTCCCACACAATCGGATGGGTTCCATGCAGAGGATGAATTCGTTGCAAGGACACAGTGACAAAAGAAAGTGGCTTTCTTCTTCTTCTTCTTCTTCTAAGTTTATCTACTTAAACATGAAATAACAATAACATCCACGGGAATTGTTTAAATATGCTAATCAAACTATTGCACAGGCCCACAAAACCTGTTTTGTTGTGGTTTGAAAGCTCTAGCGGCCAATAAGATTTCTGAGTCGGGAGGATCCAAATGCGATTGGTTGCTAAGGTGGTTGCTTAGGCGTCATATTCCCGCGTGAGACCCGGTGTTGCATTTCGGACCACCAAAATAACAGATTTTGTAGGGCCGTCAAAATTTCTAAAACGTAAAGATAGATGGGCGATTTATTTCTGCAGGTGGGGGAAAGTAGTACTTGACATTTACACGATTCCCGTGGATGTGTTATGTTTGTGTGATCGTTTAAGTGCACAAACTTGTGTATTGTACCTTTAACTAGCCCACACTGGCTGGCTGGCTGGCTGGCTGGCTGCTGTTGGAGGTGACCACGTGAGAGATACTTGGGACATCAACGATCTTAACTTATTCTTAACTGTGCCTGAACCTCATTTCTGTTCTCCACCCACCTTACACCACCCTCCACCTTGTGACCCCCCCCCCCCAAAACTACAACAAGATTGTAATCATTGGAAGATTGTTGTCAGATTGTAAACGGAGTGGAGATGTAATTTTAAACGGTATTGTTCCAGGTCCCCCACCGGCCCGACTCCTGCACTCCTGATTGTACTACTACTGTAACCTGTACTGTGCTGAGGAGGCACTAGATGGCGCTATACAATAAGAGAATTAGCATGCCCTACGGCTGTCCTCCCCCTGTAGATGCTGTTAATGTTGCAAAGGTCTATGGAGTAAATACATATATATATATATATATGATGAAGTATATCCGAGTGGCTGTGTTATTTTAATATTTAACTGTAACCGTGATGGCTGTCGTCCCAGTCTTGATTCTCGTGGCTCTGTTAGCGGTCGACGGGTCGGTGGTAAAGGCTACGCACCGACTTGTAGAGGCGAGTCTGAGCTGTGCTGCGCCCTCTTCTTGTTTTGCTAATAAACTTTTTACCCAAGTGCTACACATTTATGGTGGTTTTCTGGTCTCCTAGGCTGACCTTAATAATGCCAGGGCTCTCCTGTATGCTGTGGTGTGTTGGGGCGGCAGGTTGAGGGTGGCGGATGCAAACAGGCTCCGTAAACTGAGCCGCAAGGCCGGTGACGTCGTGGGGGGGGGGGGTGGGGGGGGCTGGACTCTCTGGCGGCGGTTTCCGAGAGGAGGACGCTGTCGAAGTTGTGTGCCGTCATGGACAATGTCTCCCACCCCACTCCACGACGTGCTGGTCGGGCACAGGAGCACTTTTAGGGATAGGCTCATTCTGTCCAAAAAGCGCCGCAGGAGGCCACTTCCTGCCCCCGGCCATCAAACTTTACACCTCCTCCCTCAGACCCAGACTGTCGGGCACTTGGAGGTAACGGCGGCTGGACAGGCCCGGGTTGTGCTGCTTGTTGTGTGCTGCGGTAGTGCAGTATGGATGGGGTGTAATGTGCACCGTGCTTGTTTATGTTTTGATCTTATTTTATCTTTTATTTCTATTTGTTTCTATTGTTATCTTGCGTCTTGTTAGTTTTTCTTCCTAGAGCGTGAGTGTGTGTAGTAGGACCCGGGTCCCCCTCGGGGATGAAGAAAGTGTTCTGGTTCTGATACGGAAAGGGAAAGCGGGCTACGGAGAGGGTAAATCTCAGGCGGCTCTGATTCTTATCTAGTCAACACGGACTGTGCTGTTTGGAAAAAATCGGAGGTTTAAATCCTTTGATCAGTGAGAAAAATTAAGGTTGGGGGGGGTGAGGTACACGAGAACCCCCTCTCCTCTCGCAACCACCACCGTCAATGTGCTCTTGAGCAAGGCACCCAACCCCCGGCTCAACACAACCCATTCACACACTGGCGGTGGAGGCTGCCACGCAAGGCGCCAACCTGCTCCTCGGCAGCAGTCAGGGGGTTCGGCGTCTTGCTCAAGGACACTTCGATACGCTCACGGGAGGAGCCGGGGATCGAACCAGCGATCTTCCGATTACTTAGACGACCCGCTCTACCTCCTGAGCCCTCCCGGTGGTACGACAATAAATGAAACTTAGAGGAGGAAAGGAGGTGGACAAGAAACAAAGAGGTGCTCATACTTAGAACATGAGCACCAGCTTTTAGTCTTGGACTCGACTTGCCCCCCACCTCATATATAGACTCGGTCTGGTCTCACCTTGGGTGGTCTTGGGCTACAATTTGTCTACTGACATTACACATGCTAAGATTTGCATACTAATTAGTATGTAATATGAACAGTTCGGACACGTGTCCAGTCAGAGTGTCACTACCGGTCGTCCTGATGAGGCTCTCCTGGTTCTCCCTGCTTCCCGTCTACACATGGAGATGGTTCAGGTCAGGTTAAAGGGTGAGTTTGGTATTTTTAAACCTGGGCCATATTTTCCCATCACTTGGGGACTGAACGAGTAATGGGGACAAAAAGGTTCGGAATTGGCCCAGTATTGAGCTACTACTACTACTTTCGGCTGCTCCCGTTAGGGGTCGCCACAGCGGATCATCCGTTTCCATTTCTTCCTGTCCTCTGCATCTTCCTCTGTCACACCAGCCACCTGCATGTCCTCCCTCACCACATCCATAAACCTCCTCTTTGGTCTTCCTCTTCTCCTCTTCCCTGGCAGCTCCATATTCAGCATCCTTCTCCCAGTATACCCAGCATCTCTCCTCCACACATGTCCAAGCCATCTCAATCTTGCCTCTCTTGCTTTGTCTCCAAACCGTCCAACCTGAGCTGTCCCTCTAATATACTCGTTCCTAATCCTGTCCTTCTTCATCACTCCCAATAGCATCTTCAGCTCTGCCGCCTCCAGCTCCACCTCCTGTCCTCTTATCAGTGCCACTGTCTCCAAACCATATAACATAGCTGGTCTCACAACCATCTTGTAAACCTTCCCTTTAACTCTTGCTGGGACCCTTCTGTCACAAATCACTCCTGACACTCTTCTCCACCCACTCCACCCTGCCTGCACTCTCTTCTTCACCTCTCTTCTGCACTCCCCGTTACTTTGGATAGTTGACCCCAAGTATTTAAACTCATCCACCTTCATCACCCCTGCTCCTTGCATCCTCACCATTCCACTGTCCTCTCTCTCATTCTCGCATAGGTATTCCGTCTTGCTCCTACTGACTTTCATTCCTCTTCTCTCCAGTGCATACCTCCACCTCTATAGGCTCTCCTCCACCTGCTCCCTACTCTCACTACAGATCACGATGTCATCTGTAAACACCATAGTCCACGGAGACTCCTGCCTGATCTCGTCCGTCAACCTGTCCATCACCACTGCAAACAAGAAAGGGCTCAGAGCCGGTCCTTGATGTAATCTCACCTCCACCTTGAACCCATCTGTCACTCCAACCGCACACCTCACCACTGTCACACTTCCCTCATACACATCCTGCACCACTCCTACATACTTCTCTGCAACTAAAAAACTAAATAAAATAGCTTTTGGGAGCCATTTCGTGTGCAGACCTTACTCCTTCATTCTAGCTTTGCCATTTTTGTCTTGCATCTCGAGAGATTACACACACACACACACACACATATACATATAGGCCCTATGTAGGTCACCCCCGTGATGGTCTGGTGGTCTGTCCAGGGTGTCTCTCCGCCTGCCACCAAATGACTGCTGGGATAGGCTCCAGCGTCCCTGCAACCCTGAGAGCAGGATAAGTGGTTTGGATAATGGATGGATGGACCTTAATATTTTCTGGATGTGCGCATACTTGGTTCCCCTTACCTGTTAAAATGGCCATGTCATTTACATCATCAGCCGCTTCTCCAGGGTTGGGTCATGGTGGCAGCAAGGTATGTAGGGCCGCCTCCCAGCAATGCCCTCCAGCTCCTCCTGGGGCATCCCAAGGCGTTCCCAGGCCAGATTGGTTATGTAGTCCCTCCAGCGAGTTCAGGGTCTACCCCGGGGTCTCCTCCCAGTCGGACGTGCCTGGAAAACCTCCCAAGGAGGCATCCTAATCAGATGCTCGAACCACCTCAACTGGCTCCTTTCGACGTGAAGGAGCAGCGGTTCTACTCCGAGCTCCCTCCGGATGTCCGAGCTCCTCACCCTATCTCTAAGGCCTAGTTTTCCCAACATTATGTTGGGAAAACTAGGATCTGTGAACATAAGTGCTCTGTTCAGAATCTCGGTGATAAATCACCGGCAGCTGGACACGTTAATAGCCTCGACCACAGTGTGAGTGACCTACATTACACGGGCACTGAGTCAGTGAAGATGCCAGGGAGGGAGGTGGTCATACAGACAAAATCCTTCTCCAAAGGGAGGCGTACTGGCTACACTTCCTGGGTACCCTCATTCCCAATGGGGCGGATGAAAAGGTCTCATTCGCTTGTTTTTATGAACCGAATACATTTGTTGTTTCTATTTTTTTATGTTTCAGTAACTTATTAGTCTCTGTCCCTGAATACTTGTGGCGCCCCCTGCTGGGATGTATAGGTTGTGCTGGTTGGTGTATTGAGTGAACCGTGCCAGAATACACGCCGTAAAAGGGCGTCTTGCCCGAAATGTCCGCGTGGCAACATCAGAAGTTCAAGCTGAACCCTGTGCTGGTCTTCTACTGTGTTTTACTGTGTGACTCGTAAACTTCTACAAACGAGTCTCAGTGTTTCCATTTGCTGCACGAGGCTGTCACTCCAACAAAGACGTTTGAATCTCTGGATAAAACACCGGCAAGACTTTCGGTAGCCACCTGGGAGTCGAACCAGCAGCCTTCGTGTCACTCCGCACATTCCCTGACGTTTCCCAAGCTAGACTTCACACACAGGCTCTGGCTTAGGGCCCCCGGGCCTGGACCCGCTAGGCCCGTTTGGGAATTCATTCATGGAGTAAACGGTCAAAATAACAAAATCCACTCACCGTCTTCTTTTTTCGGCTGCTCCCGTTAGGGGTCGCCACAGCAGACCATCCGTTTCCATCTCTTCCTGTCCCCTGCATCTTCCTCTGTCACACCAGCCACCTGCGTGTCCTCCCTCACCGCATCCATAAACCTCCTCTTTGGCCTTCCTCTTCTCCTCTTCCCTGGCAGCTCCATATTCAGCATTCTTCTCCCAATATACCCAGCGTCTCTCCTCCACACATGTCCAAACCAGCTCCATCTTGTCTCTCTTGCTTTGTCTCCAAACCGTCCAACCTGAGCTGTCCCTCTAATATACTTGTTCCTAATCCTGTCCTTCTTCATCACTCCCAGTGAAAATCTTATCATCTTCATCTCTGCCACCTCCTGCTCCACCTCCTGTCTTCTCACCAGTGCCACTGTCTCCAAACTATATGACATAGCTGGTCTCACAACCATCTTGTAGACCTTCCCCTTCAGGTGGTCTAGAGGTGGTCTGTATATTGAAAAACAACAACGACTCTATTGGTCCCATTAACAATGATGATAGATGGCAATTTAGTCAAGAGATAAAATGTAATTTTACTTTTGTTAAGAATACCATCAAAATCAAATACTCCTGCAGACACAAGGTCAAGTTCATCAGGGAGGAGGTGAAAAAAGACAGGTTAGTCTTCTTACACTGTGACGTTGTAATTGGTGATGGGGGACATTTGATTGTTGACGTTTACCGTAAACCAACACATACTGATCAGTACTTAAGGGTTGACTCTCATCATCCACTGGAGCACAAACTAGGAGGCCCTGGTTAAGTGTGGTTATCCTAACTGGGGTTGTTAAAGCCAGGAAGATGCCCAAACAGTGCACCAGCCAATCGAAGAGAGGAGAAGGACAACAGCTGCCTAAAGTGTAAACCAGTGGTGATTCTGTATGTGGTGGGAGTGTCGGAACAGTTGAGACGTTTATTTTCTAAACGCCGCGTCTCAGTTGCTTTCAAACCCCAAAACACGCTGTGGTCCACCCCAAGGATCGGGTCCCCCGGCACAAACAGAGCAATATAGTGTACCCTGTTGAGTGCCAGGAGGGTTGCCGTGACTTGTACATCGGGGAAACCAAGCAGGCGCTGGTCAAGAGGATGGCACAGCACAGGAGAGCTAACACAGGAGAGCTAACACGTCAGACCAGGACTCCACAGTCTACACCACCTACAGACCAGGACTCCACAGTCTACATCATCTACAGACCAGGGCTCCAGTCTACACCATCTACAGACCAGGACTCCAGTATACACCACCTACAGGCCAGGACTCCACAGTCTACACCATCTACAGACCAGGACTCCACAGTCTACATCATCTGCAGACCAGGGCTCCAGTCTACACCATCTACAGACCAGGACTCCAGTCTACACCACCTACAGGCCAGGACTCCACAGTCTACACCATCTACAGGCCAGTGGCCACTCTTTCAAGGATGAGGATGTGCACATCCCTGATGGGGAGGAACGCTGGTTTGAACGGGGAGTCAAAGAGGCCACCTATGTGAGGAGGGAACGACCATCCCTGACCTTTTTTTCAAGGTCAAAAGCCAAGTCTTGACATGTTAGTGTGATGCAGTCTGGGTAAAATGGTGTAAATACTGGAGGGTCTATGTTCACCGATCCAACATATTTGGTGTCTTTTCCTAAGTTTTGGGGGTCAATCTTTCCAATAAAACACTTTTTTCCCCCCAGGGGTATTCTAACGTCTTATTTGGGTTACTACTACCCCAAAACCCGTTTATTTATTGATTGATTGCCAAATGTTCCACGTGGTTTGTGCCCCACCGCCGCTACGTGTGCATCTGCATCTAAACTGGGTAGAAATAGCTCCTTGTGTAGTATCTATGACGTCATCATTCGTTATAAGTTTGACATATAAGTAGGGCATAGGCGGAAATCCCGGGGGGAGGGGGGACACGACCCCTCCATCCTGGGAAAAATATGATTGGTCCCTCCCCAGTATATCACTGTAAGCACAGCTGTGGAATTTCATTATTATTAATAATACACAATTAAAGCACTTGTGCTGATAGACCGCTTGATCAGACTTTTCCTGTGCCACAAGAGTATTATAAACCATTTCCAGGAAGTCCAGCTCAGCCCAGACACGTAAAACACAAAGCTGGTGGGGAAAATCAAAGTGAAAGTTAGACGTTATGAGCCAGACTGTCCGGTAGTATAGGGCAGAGGTCCGCCATGTTGCCGAGCAGCCTCCTGCTTCAGGCTGCAGGGGTGACCACCGAGTACCTGGCCGGCCCGGTCAGCAGTCATACGTGGGAAGTAAGTTACACCTTTGCTGCAAAAAGGACAGGGCTACGGACGCTGGTCCCTGGCTCCATGAGACATGTTGTGAAGCGGTGCCCAGTGGTGGGCCCCTTCCCAGGAGGACGGCGTCCGTAAAATGATACCACATGCAATGTTCATGATGCCAACAACTGCAGAAATAAGACTTTTGTGTAACCTCAGTCAGTAGGCACCTGCTGTGGGGGTGGGGTGGGGGGGGCTATGTTGGAGCCTAAGTCGGTCCTCACCCTTTTTTGGGGGGGGGGGGGTTCCCGACCTGGCACGGTGGCGCGCTGGTGTAGTGGTCGCCTCAGCAAGAAGGTCCTGGGTTCGAGCCCCGGGGTAGTCCAACCTTGGGGGTCGTCCCGGGTCGTCCTCTGTGTGGAGTTTGCATGTTCTCCCCGTGTCTGGGTGGGTCTCCTCTGGGGGCTCCGGTCTCCTCCCACAGTCCAAAGACCTGTAGGTCAGGTGACTCGGCCATACTACATTGTCCCAAGGGTGTGAATGTGTGTGTGTGGTTCCTGTGATGGCCTGGCGGCCTGTCCAGGGTGTCTCTGCCCGCCTGCCGCCCAGTGGCTGCTGGGATAGCTCCAGCATCCCCGCCACCCTGAGAGCAGGAGAAGCGCTTTGGATCATGGATGGATGGCTGGATGGATTTCCCTCCTTTTTCTCCCAAATGTACCCGTCCAATTACCCCACTCTTCCGAGCCGTCCCGGTCTCTGCTCCACCCCCTCTGCCGATCCGGGGAGGGCTGCAGACTACCACATGCCTCCTCCCATACGTGTGGAGTCGCCAGCCGCTTCTTCTCACCTGACAGTGAGGAGCTTCACCAGGGGGACGTAGCGCGTGGGAGGATCACGCTATTCCCCCCAGTTCCCCCCCCGAACAGGCGCCCCTGACCCCGTCCAGAGGAGGCGCTAGTGCAGCGACCAGGACACATACCCACATCCGGCTCCCCACCCGCAGACACGGCCAATTGTGTCTGTAGCGATGCTCGACCGAGCCAGAGGCAACACGGGGATTCGAACCGGAGATCCCCGTGTTGGTAGGCCAACGGAATAGACCGCTACGCCACCCGGACGCCCCTTGTCTCACCTTTTTAATAATGGCGACACATGACGTCACAAGGCTGCTGTAGCTTTAACTGTGAAGGCATCAGCAGAGGGCGCTGTAGGAGATTGACTTTACCCATCACAGGTAGATCCTCCCTTGGCCCCCGGTCCCCCTTGTGGTCCCGTATCCCACCCCACTCCTTTTCCTTTCTGGGCCTTTGTGCTTCATCCCCTCGCCTTCACGTCTCTCTGTGTGTCTGTTCCTTCCGTCGACCTCTGGTCCAGTCAGTCTAACTGGGAAAGCGGCCCAACCCAGGAGCAAAAACAAGCTGCTACCAGCATGAGAGGGAGCCGCCCGCCTCCCCCCGAGCAGAGAGGAGCGCGGTGTCTCCCCGCAGCTCAGCAAAACAAAGGCGTCTCACGTGCTTAGCGTGAGACGTCTTTGTTTCTATAAAGACAGTATAAAGACATGTATGGGACGGACATGTATAAGACAGACATTTATAAGACAGACATGTATAAAGACATGTATAAGACAGACATGTATAAGACAATATAAGACATGTATAAGACAGACATGTATACTACAGTATAAAGACATGTATAAGACAATATAAAGACATGTATAAGACAGACATGTATAAGACAATATAAAGACATGTATAAGACAGACATGTATAATACAGTATAAAGACATGTATAAGACAATATAAAGACATGTATAAGACAGACATGTATAAGACAGTATAAAGACATGTATAAAGACAGCATAAAGACATGTATAAGACAGTATAAAGACATGTATAAGACAATATAAAGACATGTATAAGACAGACATGTATAAGACAATATAAAGACATGTATAAGACAGACATGATATATACAGTATAAAGACATGTATAAGACAATATAAAGACATGTATAAGACAGACATGTATAAGACAGTATAAAGACATGTATAAAGACAGCATAAAGACATGTATAAGACAGTATAAAGACATGTATAAGACAATATAAAGACATGTATAAGACAGACATGTATAAGACAGTATAAAGACATGTATAAGACAGACATGTATAAGACAGTCTAAAGACATGTATAAGACAGTATAAAGACATGTATGAAGACATGTATAAGGACAGACATGTATACGACAGGCATGTGTAAGACAGTATAAAGACATGTATAAGACAGTATAAAGACATGTATAAGACAGACATGTATAAGACAGTATAAAGACATTGTATAAGACAGACATGTATAGACAGTCTAAAGACATGTATAAGACAGACATGTATAAGACAGACATGTATAAGACAGTATAAAGACATGTATAAGACAGACATGTATAAGAAGGTATAAAGACATGTATAAGACAGACATGTATAAGACAGTCTAAAGACATGTATAAGAAGGTATAAAGACATGTATAAGACAGACATGTATAAGACAGTATAAAGACATGTATAAGACAGTATAAAGACATGTATAAGACAGACATGTATAAGACAGTATAAAGACATGTATAATACAGTATAAAGACATGTATAAGACAATATAAAGACATGTATAAGACAGACATGTATAATACAGTATAAAGACATGTATAAGACAATATAAAGACATGTATAAGACAGACATGTATAAGACAGTATAAAGACATGTATAAAGACAGCATAAAGACATGTATAAGACAGTATAAAGACATGTATAAGACAATATAAAGACATGTATAAGACAGACATGTATAAGACAGTATAAAGACATGTATAAGACAGTATAAAGACATGTATAAGACAGACATGTATAAGACAGTATAAAGACATGTATAAGACAGACATGTATAAGACAGTCTAAAGACATGTATAAGACAGTATAAAGGACATGTATGAAGACATGTATAAGACAGACATGTATACGACAGGCATGTGTAAGACAGTATAAAGACATGTATAAGACAGTATAAAGACATGTATAAGACAGACATGTATAAGACAGTATAAAGACATGTATAAGACAGACATGTATACGACAGGCATGTATAAGACAGTATATAGACATGTATAAGACAGTATAAAGACATGTATAAGACAGACGTGTATAAGACAGTATAAAGACATGTATAAGACAGACATGTATAAGACAGTATAAAGACATGTATAAGACAGACATGTATAAGACAGTATAAAGACATGTATAAGACAGACATGTATAAGACAGTATAAAGACATGTATAAGACAGACATGTATAAGACAGACATGTATAAAGACAGCATAAAGACATGTATAAGACAGTATAAAGACATGTATAAAACAGACATGTATAAAACAGTATAAAGACATGTATAAGACAGACATGTATAAGACAGACATGTATAAAGACAGCATAAAGACATGTATAAGACAGTATAAAGACATGTATAAGACAGACATGTATAAGACAGTCTAAAGACATGTATAAGACAGACATGTATAAGACAGTATAAAGACATGTATAAGACAGTATAAAGACATGTATAAGACAGACATGTATAAGGACAGACATGTATAAGACAGACATGTATAAGAGGTATAAAGACATGGTATAAGACAGACATGTATAAGACAGTATAAAGACATGTATAAGAAGGTATAAAGACATGTATGAAGACAGACATGTATAAGACAGTCTAAAGACATGTATAAGACAGACATGTATGAGACAGTCTAAAGACATGTATAAGACAGACATGTATAAGACAGTATAAAGACATGTATAAGACATACATGTATAAGACAGTATAAAGACATGTATAAGACAGTATAATGACATGTATAAGACAGACATGTATAAGACAGTATAAAGACATGTATAAGACAGTATAAAGACATGTATAAGACAGTATAATGGACATGTATAAGACAGACATGTATAAGACAGTATAAAGGACATGTATAAGACAGTATAAAGACATGTATAAGACAGTATAAAGACATGTATAAGACAGACATGTATAAGACAGTCTAAAGACATGTATAAGACAGACATGTATAAGACAGTATAAAGACATGTATAAGACAGACATGTATAAGACAGTATAAAGACATGTATAAGACAGACATGTATAAGACAGTATAAAGACATGTATAAGACAGTATAAAGACATGTATAAGACAGACATGTATAAGACAGTTAAAAGACATGTATAAGACAGACATGTATAAGACAGTATAAAGACATGTATAAGACAGTATAAAGACATGTATAAGACAGACATGTATAAGACAGTATAAAGACATGTATAAGAAGGTATAAAGACATGTATGAAGACAGATGAGCTCGAGTCACTGCAGCTCACACCAGGGGAGGCTAATTCTACCGAGAGTCAACACGTGTTGTTTTCTTCACCAACACGAGACCCAGGGCCTCTGGAAGATTGCTACATATGAGGTCTATCACCTGACACACGATGTGTCTCATGACACAACCTGCTCTAAGACGCATCAAACCGGGGCGTCCGGGTGGCGTGGCGGTCTATTCCGTTGCCTACCAACACGGGGATCGGCAGTTCGAATCCCCGTGTTGCCTCCGGCTTGGTCGGGCGTCCCTACAGACACAATTGGCCGTGTCTGCGGGTGGGAAACCGGATGTGGGTATGTGTCCTGGTCGCTGCACTAGCGCCTCCTCTGGTCAATCGGGGGAGGAGGAGGATAGCATGAGGGATCCCCCCACGCGCTACGTCCCCCTGGTGAAACTCCTCACTGTCAGGT